>NW_022170510.1:24643865-24968011 GCF_008802855.1 Photinus pyralis
TGATGTGCACTGCTCTGACATTCAGCAGCTGCGCAATCCAGCCTCGTACGACGTTCGTTACGCCGTGGTGGCGTAGAGCCATTTCTATTGAATCGAAGGTTGTTTTGTCAAAAGCCCCTTTTATATCTATGAATACTCCCAGTGCGGACTCTTTATGGTACAGCGATCTCTCAATCTGCCCTACAACGCAAGCAAAGCGGAAACCGTGTTAGCGCCGTATCCCTTATGTATCTAATATCTATCGCACAGTCTTTCAAGTGTCTTAAGAAGAAAAGACATCAAGCTGATAGGACGATATGCTTTAGGTGTTAATTACTCATTTTTGCAGGTTTGGGGATAAAAATTGTTTTTATCCTGTGGCTACGTGTGAGGGCCCTTCACACCACTGTCGACATTCACAAACAAAAACAAGTTAAAAAGTCATTCTGCAAACATAAATGACGAGAGCGTATTTTCCTCCTAATAATATATTAATGCTAGGACCGGAATATCGTCGAAGTCTATACAGTTTAATGAAAAATAGTGGAACGTATACAAATAACACAAACAAATTTGGAAATGGACATTATATTTTTACTTTTATTCGAAGTGTCTACATATGAAACTTTTTAAATGCTTTCGTAAATAGCATTGCGCATTGTCTACATTAGAAATTTCATTGAATCCCTTCATAAATAAAACATACAGCATGCGTAATTTTGAAACCGGTATTTAGTTTTAGTTTCATTCAAAATGCCTGCGTATGATATTTCATTTAACTGCTTTCATAAATAAGAAAGTTGCCATTGCGCATGCGCAAAACTAATTTTAAACCTGCTGTTAGATCTGCTTGTATTCCAAGTGCATATGTATCAAATTTCATTTAAATGCTTCCATAAATAAAAAAGTTGGCATTGCACATGCGCAAATCCAAATTTTGCAACTGGGGTTAGATTTGTCTATCCCAAGTGCCTATGTATAAAATTTCATTTAAATGCTTTCATAAAGAAGAAAGTTGGCATTGCGCATGCGCAAAACGACATTTTGTAAACGTCATTAATTTTACTTATATTCGTAGTGTTTAGATACAAAGTTTCATTTAAATATCTTCATAAATAAAAGGTTAGCATTGTACATGCGTTAAACCGAGTTGTTGACACTGCGCATGCGCAAAACCAAAAAATATGCACGGAATCCTTGGACCAAGCCCTTTCAAATGAACCCCATATCGCCCCAATCGGTTCAGTGGTATAGAAGGAGTACGTGTGACGGACAGATGGACGGACGACAAAGTGCAGCCAATAGCGATTTTTCACTTTGAGGAAAATACGCTAAAAACCTTTTTTAATGCATCTCTCGATAACTGTCTGTAGACATTCTCGGAACATTTACAGGAGACATATTACACAGATTCGCTATATTAAAGTACTTGTTCTTGTTCGGTTTCGATCTTTCCAAAGAGACTTTGTCCGTCCGTCTTACTCGAGAACGAAAAGAGACAGCGATGTCAAACCCTCGCCAATCCATTTCTACGAGTTTAAGGATCAGTGGCTATTGAATATAAGCCAAATTAAAAGTCTTCTTTCCTAATGCTAGCTGAATGTGAAAAAATTCCCCTACCGAAAATCGTATGCGATTTTCTGTATCATGTTTTATAAGTAGACCCACAAAGCGTCGTTGGAGCCAATTTCTAGTGTATCTTAAATTAATAAATAAATAATTAGGGAAGGAAGGAAGTGGCCCACCACGATCCCTGCCGTCTTGGTCAAACAATTCACTTTCGGAATAGGCCAACATAAGTTGGTTTGGCGCTTGGCAAGGATGCACGTAGTGCGAGTAATGGCGTATAGGGAACAGTATAGTAAGGTGTATTTATTATTAATCATTTCTTTAAAAGTACCTATATGTCGTAAAACGTGGAAGATGTTACCATGAGCGGTGGCCGTATAGTTATAGAGATGTGCACTTTCAACCTTGTGCCTTATTTCAGTTATAGGGCCCATTCAATTTGCAATTATAATTTATAATGCATTCTGTATAATTAGAAATCTGATTGATTTCGAATTAATTGATTACCATGTCGTTTAACGAATCTAAGTGTGAAATTAACCTTCTGTAGTAAAGGCAGTATCAGCGTACGCATCACATCCTAATTCCTACGTTGAAATGTTGAAGAGCATTGCATGGACGAAGTATTCATTCAATTACTCTGCCTACCATCCGCCTGCTCGTCTTGCAGACATCAACGGATACGTAGGTGTATGTAGGGTTGTCTATAGGATGGAAACTTTGAATTTGTCCATACCATTGAGGAACAACGTCCATACCTCGCTCCATACGTTTCTGAGTTTCTGTACCGCCTTCGTTTGTGTATTCTAAACTAAATGCAAAAATGCTCTGGGTGGATATCTATTTAGTTGGTTGTCGAGGAACAGTAAAACGAACTACATTTTATTCGAACTGTTTTTTTTATTATGGGCTATAACCAGTTTCCTGTATAGAATTGAATAATTTGTATAGCTATGCCGGCTTTTATTAAATAATTGATAGGAAATCGAGAAAATGTGAAAGTAACATTCAGAGTTCGACTAAATTCTGATAGATATGTTTGTAAATATTTATGTCACAGAATTCGTTTAACCCAAAAATCAAATACCTATTAGAGACGACATTTGTGTAAATAATAGTACCAACTGCGATTGTATGTAAGAACTCGATACAAAAACTTATTAATTATTTGGTCTGCACAAAATTAATATTACAAGTGTAATAATCAATATATTTGAAACAACATATGTAATCATATCCAGTGAAGTGAATAGTAGTGTCAATTATGTACATAATTATTGATGTATATACATATTTAAATTTACTAAAATATTGTATACATCCCTTACTTATATCTACAAGAATGAAAATTAATTTGTACAGTAAAAAAATGAAGTATGGTAATAGTCTACTGAGCTGAAAGCGTTGCAAACACGTCTACCACCCACGCAAGATGCATACAAAATTTATTCAATTGAATTATTTCTACAAAGATGAAATTTTTGTTTCAAAAAGTTGATGTCTATCGATCTCGTGATGTTGCTAAGGTCTCGGTAGACACGCTGGAAGGTATGATTTCCTCCTGCATCGTTCTGCTAAAGGTACCTCTAAATTATTATATACACGGGCATAAAATAAACGTCTTTCTGATATACCGAGTGAATATTTCAAAAACGAACATAGGTACTTAGTTAACATGGGAAAAAGGTTTTTTGCAGATCCTTGCTCCCCATGATCTTAGCGGGTTTATAATGACATCAATCGAAAGAAGATTTTTTTTCTCGGCTAATGGTGAATTAGTTCATTTTCAGTTGTATTTCTCATTATTAACGAACCTCGAGATCGTTCGTTTATAATTTTGTATTGCTGTCTGTCTGTCCGTCTCTCTGTCCGTGTGCACGATAATAGAAACGTCCGATCGCTTTGAAAATTGAAACACATGTTCTTCAGGATATAAGAAACGTCGCTATTGTTTTTCGGCTACGTAGACTAACAGCCCAAAACTGCTCAAACCTCCAAAAAAGGGCTTCTTTTATAAATTCTTGTTACAAAGAACATATGAATGTCCGGTTTCCGGTTAGATGAATAAACAAAATTGCACATGCGCAACCAAACTTTTGTATTTGCGCAATCCCATTTTTTTTTATTTGTTAAGATATTTAAATGAAATTTAATATGTAGGCACCTCGAGTAAAAGTAAAACTAACGCCGAATCAAAAAATTTGTTTTGCGCATGCACAATCTTGTTTTTTTTTGTTTGTTAAGATATTGAAGCGAAGTTTTGTATCTAGGCACCTCGAATAATAGTTATTTATTATACAAGACGATAAAGGGATATTTTATCCATTGTGTGAATTAACTTTCACGAGATGGTTAGTTTCTCTTTGTCGTCGTCGTCGTGTATAATACAAAAGTTTATTTTATAGCAGAAGCCATATAAACCATTGTAAAGCTTCTGAGAATTCTGAATTTAATTTAGAGACGTGAAAAATAGCAAGCTTAGGTTCTGCCGTCGCGATCGTTTCCATAGAAACGCAATTGTCATATATTCTGAACGTGATTTCAATCGTGCATTTGAAATAAGAATGACAGATGTCATTAGAATTCACAGTCAAATGTTTCACTTTATCTACCCTTACGGTTAAAGTGATCGCTTTATCTATCCTTACGCTTAAAGAACGGCTTAGCCTACTCATTCAAACCTATTAAATAGTTATTTATGCAATGAGTGTATAAATGAGGCGTTTTATTGGTGAGTGAGATGTTTAGTCCACGAGCGCAGCGAGTGGACTAAATTCGAACAAACCAATAATCGCCGATTGATACATGAATTGCATACAACGTTTTTTCGTCGACTTCACTGGGGTAGGTAATTTTAAAATCAACTACAAGAAATTACAAACGAAATTATGAGCTCCGACGATTTTTCACTAAATTACAGCCATTGAACTATATACTCTGTAACTGGAACGGCATCGAGCGCCAAAATCGCGTGCCGCAATGATTTTAGGCAACCAGCATAACGTAGGTATTCTCATCCTTGTCTGGCACGTTGTTTTGTATTGCATATGTAGGACCGATCACACGTATTTGGTTAAAAATTCAGATAAGTAAATAAACTGGGAGGTCGGGGCCTTAGAAAGATAAAGATAAATGCTTGTCGATGCTTTTGTAAGTGCCAATATCTCTTTGTTAATGGAATATCTTAAAATATATACTTAATAATGTGGTAAACTGCGCCATTTCTCACTCACACACTCACATACTTGATTCTTGAAGTTACAAAAGTATAATGTCAACTAATGTCATTCATGGTGGCTCGACGCATTCCATTTGCTTATTAACGTAAAATAAAGTTATAAACATTGGTTGTGTTCGTTTGTAACGTACCCTTTACATAATATACTTATTAGCAAGGAGGTACCCAATATATTACAATTGGCGTCTAGATAAAGGTAAATTTAAAAAAGCACTTTTTTTTAGAATAAAATGAGTTTAAGAATCATGGTTACTCTAAGAGCAAAAATTCAATTTACTCGTGGTGGTCACCGCATTGCCATTAGAAGGAAACGAATTGATACGAATGTCTTATGCTGGTCTTATGGAACGTTTGTTTCTCGTACACGACTGGAATTTGTCCAACAGCCCGATGGATCCTTTGTTTTCGGAACTACCTTGACACATCCAACGTAACTACCAAATACACCAGTTGTAAGTGTTGGTGGTGCCATCGGCAGTATCGAAGAATTCAGGATAAATACCCATTGGAATATCCACAGTGAGCGGCTTGAGTAATGCATAAGTGCACATTTCGTTGTTGAGCAGCGAAAGGTTTCTGGTGCATCTAACTACGGTAATGGGACCAGAGGGTTTATAAGGCATTGCGCTACTTATATAACCCAGTTTTGTCCCAAGATGAAACGTACGCCGAGTTATGTGAGGTCAGAATTACACCTTCTACAAAAGGTCTCCCATATTTTTCGGAACTTTCCCCAGAAAAACTCAAGACCTGCAAATCCTTCGGAATATTTCGTAGGGAAATAAAAAAGTTTGTAACTATGTGGATGGATATGGATGAAGAAAATGCAAACCGTGATACTTTCTACTCTAACTTTTGTGGTACCTATACCTGTGTGATATGTGTATGCTTTTATATTTTATCTTTACACTTTGACGCCTCCTAATGTACGTTCATTGTGGGCCGAAGGAATCGGTAATAAATAAAAAAATCAATCCTTAAAGTATTTTTCGCCCCATTAGTGAGCAGCCTCAATAATAACGTTGAGTGAAAAATTAAATAATAAGGAACTTCATATTCAAATTAGTAAGTCAAAACGGCTTTATAGGTTTTGGCGGCGTTAACGCTATTCTTCATATGATGCTCTCTAGCTAGTGGGATCCCCTATTGAATTAGTATTAAAGAGTGCGAAAGAAGAATCATCATTCATAAGGACAGTATAAATGAGTGTGAGTGTACATTAGTAAAGAAATCTGAGCGGTGCAAATGCCGTCATGCGCAAAAATATTAAATGCGCCCGACGAGGTTGAAAAATGTTATCAAAACGTACCCATGAAATTGAATATTTGAATTTTTATTATAAAAATAATTGCACGTATATGCAACACAATTCATGACCATTCTTGCAAATCTCTTAATAACTTAATTTAGACAAAAATAAGGAAAATGTAAGACGTAGTGTAAACCATCCCATAAGCCCACATGAGTTAAACAAGGTAAGGGATAACTACCTCCACCCATCTCTCTCTCACAAAAATTCGCCACGGCCCCTGGCAATGGTTGATTTATGGGCGATGCCGTTCCAGAATTACAGAGTATTTAGTTCAATGATTACAGCTATTGTCGTTGCTATAGTAATGTGTTGTTTTATGCTGTACCGTCAGTCCTCGTAATCGCAGTGGAAGATTATGTTGCTTGCTGGAGACGATTTTAACATTATATCCACTCAAATCAAAAGAAACTTATTGGAACGGTTTCGATCAGTTCGGCAATTGATGGAATACAATGAATTTGAAAAGAGATATTTCCGAAAATGTCACGTTGACATTTTACCTTGAAAAGGTACGTGAAATTAGAATGTAATTAATTCTTTTGCAACTGTACTAAAGTACGTGTATTAACAGTGAAAGATATGGAAATGTTCATCCCTGTGGTCGACGTACTCAATGTTGAAGGTAAAGTAACTGAATACCTAAACAATCGTTTGGCGACCATACTGGCTGCTGATCTCACTACATTAAAACCGAGATTAAAATGGTTAGGTGGATGGAAGTTCTCAGCTGTTGCCGAAAGTGAATTGTTATATAATTGTCATTTCCCTTTAATAAAATGGTTGTTATGTATAAGTGGTTGCTAACGATTAATGGTTGCTAACGTATAATGGTTGGTTGCTAACCATTAATGGTTGCTAACGATTAATAAGCTTCATCATTGTACTCGTCACTAAGGAGTAATTTATATTGTTATCGAGAGGTCGACGAAAAATGTCAATTTAACGTATGGTATATAATAAAAGTAAAACTTGCAGTTTCAAACAATTTGTTTTATAAGCTATTCTGATCTGGTGGGACAGAATCAACCCCTTACGGTGTGTTGTAAAAATGATGGATGCGTGATCTCGAGGTTCGTTCGGTATTCAGTTGTATCGGATTTGTTTATCAAAAATTCGTTATTCGTTATTCAATTCGAAATGAATATCATGATTATGACAATTGTCAATAATTTTTTTGGTAAAATTTACCTATTCACTGAGGAAAAAGTATTTATAATAAACGACGTTTACAGCGGAAATAGTTACTGTACGTGACATTTGTTTTCCATGCATTTTAATGAGCGTCCCATTCCGTCTGTGTCAATTCTTTAGAAAATTTTGGTAATTGGAGTTATTGCCGAACTTTTGATAAAGTAATGAGAAATACAACTGAAAATGAACTGATGAGAAAAAAATCTTCATTATAAACCCTCTAAGTTAACATGGGGAGCAACGATCTGCAAAGAGACTTTTTCCCATGTTAATTGCCTATGTTATACTTTGTGTAGGTATATAATAATTTAGGGGTACTTTTAGCAGATCGGTGCAGCGACATGCGCTTAGGAAATCGTACCTTATAGCCTGTCTACCGAGACCTTAGCAACATCACGCGATCGGTAGATCAATTTTTTTGGTATCTTATGACACCAACTTTTTCCAACAAGAATTTCATCTTTGTAGAAATACGTTTAATTGAATAATTGTTTATGCATCTTGCGTGGGTGGTAGACTTGTGATAGCAACGCTTCCAGCTCGGTAGACTATTACCATAGGTACTTCATTTTTAGATATACTTAATTACTGTACAAACTTTCATTCTTGTGGATATGTTACGGCTAAAGTGTTTACTTGGCTAGTTTATAGACTATATCCAAATGTATGGTTATTTTAATGGGAAATCATCGGTTCACTAAAATAGCTAGATACGAATATTGGTTAGTTTGTATACTATCCAGTTAGTCTATAAAGTGTACAAGATTTATCGCAAAAGTACAAACCACAAGAAAATTATGTAAATTAACCAGACTATTTGGCTAGTTCACAAAATATCCATAGTTGCATAAAGTGCCAACTCAATATTCATAGTAATAATACATAATAACCTGCAATTCGTTGGTTAGTATGTAAACTAACCAATCCTCTTTGGTTAATTTAGTTCAGGATAGTAAAATAATTCTTAATTGAAAATAGATTTTCTCGTAGATTTTACTATTTCTGTTACTTTTTTTTACTTATTTTTAAGTACCTAGTAATAGAAATTACTTTGTACCTATAAATAAACCTATTTTTAATCAAGAATTATTTTACTATCCTGTACTCACTTAACCAAAAACGATTGGTTAGTTTAAAACTAACCAACGAATTGGCTACTTTACAACTAACCAACGAATTTGTTATTATGGATTACTTTACTAGGGATTTGAGTTCACACCACTGTGAGTTTGTGAACCAGCTAAAAATTCTGGTTAATTTATATAATTTTCTGGTGGTTTGTACTTTGGTGATAAACTACCTGGATAGTATACAAACCAACCAATATTCGTAGCTCTTTTAGCGAAAGCGAAACTACGATTTCCCATCAAAATAACCACACGTTTGGATAGTTTACATACTATCCAGCTAGTCTATAAACTAACCAAGTTAACACTTTATCCGTAACAGATGCATGTACATTGTACATATTATTCATTGTTGCAAATTTAGGCCGACATGGTAGACTACCGTTTTGTTTACTTGTACTATCAAAACAATAAAAATGGCGGAATATCAGCTTTATAGAAATGAGTGCATAAAAAATATCGCTGCCTCCTGGACTGTAAGTAGTTAGTTCAGGAAGTAACCCACCGTTCATTTGAAGTTATTTACTTACAATCAGGTAAATATGTGGCAAGCATTGCGTAATAAATGTATTACAGTCAATCTTTTAGCTCATTACAGCTTTTGACTTGCTTTGTAAAACTTGTTTTATGATCGCTTGTATTACGTATTACCTAGCACGAACAACCTTGATCAATCATGGTATTCATATCCACATATAGACTGGTCATCGGCATTTGATGGTCAGATTCTTCATTCTCACTTGTGCAATGTCGTCGTCAGTTTCATCCGCGTGTTGAAATGAACACATTGTGATTTCTGTGATGAAACGTGAACGTGCGCTATGATTTTTCCTGATTTGTGTTTTAAAAAAATCAAGAAACCAGTATTCGGAAAACGGAAGACTTACAGGTTTTCACGTACGTAATTTAATATTACAATAAATGGTTCGTATTGTAGCAATATTTAGACAATTATTATTCTGGTGCCTCAATGTCAGGTGTTTTCGTTTGTTAAGTAGTATTGCCTTATCGTTATCATACTTTTACGTATAATGTAAACGTTTTACTTTCGCTAAGTCACACCATATTAAAACTCCCTAATTTGATATATGTTTTAGTCATAATAAATTGTCATCATTATCCGTAATCATCGAACGAATATTTAATTGGTAATTCCGTGATTCTAGTTCGTTTGCTAATAAAATAAGTTGAATTTTTAATCGATTTAGTTCAATGAACCGAAGAATGTGTAATTGAATAGTTGTAATTCTATGCAATATCTAATACTTCCTTTAATTCATATCGGTCATGCAGCTATAAATTACTGAGCATGGCGCACGCAATTTTGTCAGTGGAAAAAATGTAAAAATAACCTCCTTTAAAAAAAACAAAGAAACATGCCGGAATCACTTTTGGAATTAAACTTAATTATAAACTAAATTATTAAACTGATTTGCTGTTTAACATTAAAATTAGTTTATATTTAAACCACCACCATTTATCATGAATAACACGGAAGTTTTTCCACTTAAAATTTTGAATTAAAACCAACGGATGCAGAATTAGATACTTTGGAACCTACTTAGTTAATGGAAAACATTACTACTTTCCAATGAAAAATAATAAAACCAGTTCAAGTTATTTCTAACCTCATCTTGTTGTTGTTATAGGATAAGAGCACTCATAATCTTAGCTAAGCTCATAATCACTAATAAAAATGTAGCGTCATAGATATCTCCACAGTTATTCGTTATGTGAGGGTTGTTACCAGGTTACCTACTGCATTTTGCGGCGAAGGTTCTCGAGATATTCGATTTGATGCGCTCCCGAAAACTCGCCCCGGTAAATTTGCCTCCGAAATTTTCGGCACGAAGAAAATTTGATATTATTTAGTTTGGGTCTTTATTTTTGAATTCACTCCTGGAGTAATTGCTCCCTAAGGAATCGCCCTCGAACGTTTTACCGGAAGGATCTTCACTCCCATGCACTAAACCTCGAACTAAACCATATTGTCTTACACTTCCAAAAATTAACATCACTACTATCGATGTCCCAAGCCATTTCTCGTTATTATGCAGCATTCCTCAAGTATCCATACCTCTAACCAAGAATAGGGGTGAAAATCAAATTTTATTAGCACATTTTTAAGAAGTACATATGTATAAAGATTTGTAGATGGGCCTAAAAAATTGTTTGTGCTCAATCTCTCGAGGGCAAACCTCTCGGGGGCGAATTTAATGAGTGCGAATATTCTGAAGGTGTAATGTTTCGGAGAAGCATTTTCCGCGGACGAATGTCACTGTGGGCATTTTTTCTTGGAGGCGAAAAATCTCCACAGTGTTTTGATATTTCAGGGTAAACATTTAGGTAAGACAATTCCTAGAAAATCTAACAAAGCGTGTCCGGAAGTTAAAATGCTATTTAAGTGAAAGTGTAAGTAATTTAATTGCACACAAATGCTCTTACAATATCCAGCTATCTGTAATTCTGTAGAGAGAGGTGTTGCGGAATAGGATGCTTGATTAATACTGTAAAACGTTTGTCCACATTCTTCCTTATAATTACGTATTGTAAGATTTAAGGCATTCTTAACTATTTGAAGGTTAATCAAAATTGTTTATGCAATAACCCCAACTTTCCTTAAGAGATTTTTTCCTCATCCATCATCAACTTTCTAAAATTATTAAACCACATTCTTACCACACTAAATTCAGTAACAAAACAATTAAGTTAATTTAATTTGAAAACAAGGTGTTGTATGTAGGCTATGCTATGACTATACAAACATGATTCCGCGCAACACGCAAGGTCATTAGTCCTGAAATACGAATTCTGGCGATTATCTTTTTTCTTTTATAAATTATGCATACTGCATACATAACTCGGCCATTTAAAAATCGACAAAAGAATTTTTTAAGCACACCATGGCCCCATTTGATTCACTAATAGTAGGTATAAGAATCATCAATTAAAATTTCGTCGATAAATAGTTTTTGTCTTTCAAAAATCCTCTCTTTTCACGTACTTTGTGAAATAAGTGCTGAGATCGAAATGCTAGAACTACAGTTCAATTTACAAATTGTAATGCCAATTTCGAGTCAATTTAATAACTATAAGCAGTTTACCAATCAAAATCATTTTTGATTTTGCGCATTTTACAATTGTTTTGAAAATATGTATTAACATTATAGCAAAGCTCGATTTTTTGTGTTTAATTCTTTCAGCCATTACATTAAATAAGTAAAACAAAATTTAAAAAGCTAGATTAAAGACCATTTTAGAGCTAAAACCTCATGCATTTCAAAATTAACTAATCGTGATTTTGAGTTTTGTTGAGGTTTTCAGGTTGGTAAATTTCTGAATTTTCGTAGTTATTGTGCATTAAATTTTTGCGTGTTGTTAGATTCACATCAATAGGGCAGGCGGCAAATTCAAAATTTCAAAATCACTTGAGGCACATGAGCTTTTTTGAGTTTTGTAATGCAACGAATTATCAATTTGTGAGTTCGGATTCACACATGGGTGGACACTATAGTCAGGAAAATGTCACATTGCTGGCGAGGAAATATTGAAGTACGGGGCCCCGAGTACTTTTATTTCCGAGTCAAGTAATGTAATTTTATTGACGAGATTTGTATAAAATTTTACCCGAAATAGGTAGTATTTTAATATAAAATTTCAATTTTCATATCGATCATTTGATTAATGTCAATCTGTCAGTGATGACAGGAGACAGGAGGCTGGAAGCATTTAGCAATTTTGACAGGTGCGGCCGGTAAAGTGACAGGCGACAGGAAAAGCAGTCTGGTCCGTCTTTGTCATGAAACTAAATTTTCCTGACATAAAGTAGGCATGAAAATGAAGGTTTCAGGGCGATTGATTTTGGGTAATAGTTATTTACATAATAAGTCATGAAAGTGGTCGTTTACATGACGCGGAGGCTTATTGAAAAGTACGAGAACGCGCAGCGTCCGAGTATCTCTTTAATGCCTGCAAGTCAGGTGGGCTCACTTTCATGACGTATTATGTATAAAATATTACCTGAAACCGCAACATGTAGATAACTTTTCCAAATTAAATTATTCCTATGTGGAAATTTTGATACCTAATCACGCATGCTAAAATCACTTTGGGTACTTGACGCTAATAAGCCCCCCAGGTATGATCATGAAACTGATAGAAATGGATAGAGGACACCTTAGTAACACGTTTAGAATAAAAAAAATTTGCGGAAGAGGGCCCAAATTTTCCGCAATCTTAATTAAAAGTTTACCTCATTTTCTGGAAATCTGGTGTTATTTTACGTATATTTTGTCATTCTTAATGTATGAATCGCCACCTAGCATCCACCTCCTAATACTGTCGAGACGGGAAGGAACATCTCTCGCATTTTCCATGGATCTTGGATCTTGAATCGTGGAAAAATAACATAACCTCTTAAGAAACTAACTACAGTTGGCACCACAGAATACGGCCTTCTCAGAATAGAAACAGCAATGTTACAAATTTGTATCATAGATATATAAATACATCTATATCTAGTGACTATAAATACAGGTATTTTGGCGGACCCTGGTAGGTGTGCTGTGAACTAAAGCATCAAAATCAGAGTAGCGCCATCTGGTGACCCGCTTCTAAAGCCATGAAGTAATTTCCCCAATTCGATCTAAATCACAAATATCGATAAAGAATACGCAGTTGTTAAATTGCAAGTGTATTTAGATACAATCACATTACATTATTTAACACAGACATCTTAAATTACATGTTTACAAATTACATATAAAACTCAGAAGTAAGTGCAACTTACGCTTTGTAGAAGTTAACACTTTGCAAAAAGATCCTTACGTACCGATTTGTCCTCCCCAATATTTGGTTTTAATTGCTGTTGTTTTTTGTTAAAAATATCTTTAGAACTAAATTTTTTGTTCCAAGAGGTAATAAAACCGTTTCAGCAAATTGTCACACAAGTTTTTGACAACAAATTTTAACTTGATCCTGGTGCTTACTGGTTACTTGAGAAGCGAGGGTGGAAGTTGTTGAATTATCTAAAACAAATTACAATATAAGAATCTACGTCTATATAAATATAAAACTCAAGTCTACACCCTTTTGCCTATAGGTACAGTTGGTAATAATTCTGCATCAATTTGTACCTGTTACTTACCTTGCATAAATAGGAAAGAAATAACAGCACATTTCAATCCTCTTCGCGTTTCAAGCACAAAACAATCTGTTTCAAAATGTGGGAAACGATGCCTTTTTGATATTTTATTGTTACAATCCGCCACACAACACTTTTTACGGTCACATAACTTGTTCATATTTTAAATCTTTCAAAAGTCAAAATTGACATGTGTAAAACTATGTGTACGTATAAAATCGACGGTCAAAATATTTCCTGTAACGAGCAAAATTACAGGTTTTGCAAAAAAATATCTGAGTCTGCGATAAATAGTTCTCCGTACAACCACGGGAAACGCTGTAATCAGTGACAATTTAGTGCCATTTATGTTTCTGTTCTGTGAAGGTCTTATTCTGTGGTTGGCACTCAGGAATGTTAAGATCACCACTACCAACGGAAAAACAATCATGAAATTTGGAGTAATATAACCTCACTTTCGACGAAATGAATTGAACTAAAAATTAAGATTGTGGAAAATTTAGGGCCTCTTCCGCAGATTTTTTTATTGAAGACGCTTCGTTAAGGTACCCTCTATCCATTTATATCAATTTCATGATCGTACCTGGGGGGCTTATTAGCGTCACGTAACCACGTAACTTAAAAATATCCACGTAGTCTGCATTATAATTATCCAATCGTTGATTAAATAACTTAAACCTCTCGCCAGGAAAGATTGCCGGTCACAGAACACTTGATCCCAATCTACAATCTATGTTTTTCTAAAGATGTGAGCGACTTCCGGGATAGTATCGTGTCAATGTTAAACGAAAAGACTTTTTGTTCAACATTGGCACGATCCTATTCCGGAAGTCGCTCGCGTCTTAAGAAAAACATAGATTGTAGATCGACACAAGGTGTGCTGTAGCCGGCAATCTTTCCTGGCGAGAGTAATATTCAATGAATGATCTAATTGTTATTTTGCATGTACTAGGACTGTAATGGGAGTCAGGCAAAAATATTACAGTACTAGTCAGGTAAAGATCAACTTTCTTATGTCAAAATAGCTCTGAAACTTAGATTTTCTTGACGGTTTCAGGTAAAATTAATTTATCATACTGTGTATATTAAATCAAATTAATTTTCAATGTTTACTAATTACCATTGTTATCACTCATTTAGTATATAATTTGAAGCGGAACTGGCGCTTCGTATTTATTCGGTACAGTCTTACAGTATGCTGCTGAATTGATTGTGTCACCACAAGCGAAAAATCGACACTCCCTTTGTGCCCCAAACCAGTGACGGTGGTCTAAAACATTCTCTCCGTATCGCTCAAGAAAACTCATTGCACTGACCAAACGGGTGTTGTACTCCTCACCATAGATATTATTTACTCTATGTCCTCACTCACATTTTCGGTATCCAGAAATTTAAATGTTCGGTTATATGTCAGTGGCAACCATGTGGCAACACTTCTAATATTTTCCCCATAAATTTCACCGATTAGGTGGTGCATTTCGGCTGATTTCAATCGAATAGTTCTGTAATGGATTATTGGATTCTGTGGCTTTTGGACAGTAGGTACACGATGCGCATGCACTAAATCAACTAAATGGCAACCACAGCACTGTGGCGGCGTAACTTAAAAACGGAAATTGCCATCGAGAGTAATACGATTATAGAACGTAAAATAAATATATCCAACACAACGATATAATAGGTTATGCAAAATTATTATGCTACTTGCTTAGGATTAACATTTTGTACACAAACTTTAATAGTAGGTGCACCAACATATACTTCTTGCAGATATCTTCCAAGGTATCAATGAGAATTTGTGATTACCCTCTTCCAACACTTTGTTTTCGAGGTAATCGGATTAGAAGCTTTGACCCTCCGGCCGATACCTCTTTTTAAGACCTTCAATTTTTTTTGAGGTATTCGTATTTGAAGTTTGCACCTAATCGAGAAATATGTTTCGTTGAGACCTTCTAGTTTCCCTTTAAGAGTACGCTCTTCCTAACTACGCATGATACCATAATCTATACTCATAGTATCATGACATGAATTGAAGTGATTTTTATTAAAAGGCGAGCAATTCCGCACTTCATTTCAAGAAACTTGTCGCTGATATACCTACTGTGCAAACATTCACTCAAGAACTTATCTTAATTAATATAAGTTCGTGCATTCACTTCATGGTCATATTTTTTTGACCTATAGGCTATAGTTGCCTATTTAAGGTCGTGTCCTAGTTGTTAAACGGATTGTTGAATCATTAGCGATGTACGGTGACACGCATACAGTTTGAGAGTCATCTTAATGTCATGAAACAAAATTTTTCAAAATTACTAAAATATGCTAGATGTCTCATATTTGCGATGCAGTGAATTGTTCACATTTAGACCACTACTGTACTACAACTTATAGTTTTAATATCAATCATTAACACCGCACTTTTTTTTAGCATGTCAAAAAATAGTACAACAAAGGTTATCTGCATCTACAAGTTGCCTAACCCCAACAAATTCAAGACCTTCGACTCCAAACAACTACTTCCATTCTACAAGTTCGGCTGCTGTTAGTAGACATCTACCATCTGGTACTGCAAGTAATGGATTTTCGCAACCACAACAAACGTCAGCTGTAACTCATTTATCATCACCTAGTCATCATCACTCTCTTTCTCATAAGGTACAGATTTTTGTAAGGTTATTGGTAATGAAAATTTACGTTGTTTTTTATTTAGGAATCTTTCACTTTGGGCAGTCGGCATGTGCATGCATTGTCAGCTTCTAGTCAACACCTTTATCGACAATCAGATAAACACGATCCTGTAATAAGGCATACAGATGAAAAATGGACTTCTTCGTCTACATTAGGGAGTCACGGATCATCTCAAGCGTTGGTAGTACAAACGGAAAATAATAACGTCGCTAAATTCAATGTACCACATAGTATTGATAACTTACCTGCACCACAGACCGTATCAAAAGAACAAAAAGATTTACCTACACCTACTTCTACTCCCACAACATCTAGAAAGACAAGAAGGCGTTCCAATCTATTTACACCATCTAAAAAAGGTGAAGATAAGTTGAAGAATGGTGGCGATATTGGTAGTGGGAGAGCAATTCCTATTAAACAAGGTTATTTGTACAAGAGGAGTAATAAACCTCTAAATAAAGAATGGAAGAAGAAATATGTAACGTTATGTGATGATGGACGACTCACTTATCACCCCAGCTTGCATGTATGTTATATGTTAACTACCTCTTTAGTTCTATTTAAAATTTTGCGTCGCAGGATTACATGGATGATGTGCATGGAAAGGAAATATCACTTCAGTATGTAACAGTTAAAGTTCCTGGGCAAAGACCGCGAGGATCAAAATCGATTATTACGGTAGCGGGTACCAATGGAAGTAATGTAATTAATGAGGGTATAGGAGGACTCTCGCTAAGTAATAGTGAGTACAGAGTTACTTTGGTTGTTTAAACTTTATCTATTTCTTCGAAAGGTACAAAAGACAAGAGATTAACTGAAAAAGTACTCCTTACCGCATTTGAAGCAGTGAAAGATCCTGGTAGATACGCTCAACTGGGCGTTGACGAAGGTGCACTACCGAACAGTAATTCATTTGTAAATGGCGATAATTTAAAAATGGAAACTCCTAACGTTAAAAAACGACACAGGCGAATGAAAAGCAGTAGCGTGAAAAATGCTGATTATGATGGTGAGATCTTTACTTATTTGTGTAACTTGTGTAAACATGGTTTGTTTCAGATTCAGATGTGTATGAGTTTTACATTGTTTCATTGGACAACAAACAGTGGCATTTTGAAGCTGTAAATTCTGACGATCGCGATGATTGGGTTTCTGCAATAGAACAGCAAATACTTAGCTCGTTACAATTAAACGAATCTAGTAAAGGGAAAAAGGCAAGCAATCCCATGGAAGCCGCTACGATTCAAACCATAAGATCTCATGTACCTGGAAATGAAAACTGTGTGGATTGTGATTGCCCGAGTATGTAATTTGTTACTCAACCAAATTTTGTGTAAATTTATTGTCTTTAGATCCCGGCTGGGCCAGTTTAAATCTAGGAGTTTTAATGTGTATCGAGTGTTCTGGAATACATAGGAATTTGGGCTCCCATATTTCGAAAGTACGATCTTTAGACTTAGATGAATGGCCGTAAGTATTCCCTTTTTATGGCTTTCGTATAACTTCATTGAAATGTATTTATAGACCTGGACATCTAAGTGTTATGTTAGCCATTGGAAATACCCTGGCAAATTCTGTCTGGGAGCACAAAACGCAAGGCAGATTAAAACCTTCCTCAAACTCGTCTCATGAAGAAAAAGAACAGTGGATACGATCGAAATATGAGTCGAAAGAATTTCTTCCGGCACCTAGCAATACTATGCCTTTAGGACAGCAACTAGTGGATGCTGTTTGTAGTACAAATATAAAGGGTATAGTACTAGTTCTGGCGCAAGGAAATGCAGAAGACGTCAATTCCACTGTTGCACCACGTGATCTCCGAACCCCTTTACATTTAGCTTGTGCCATGGGAAATCTAGCTGTTGCACAGTTACTCATTTGGGTACGTACAACGTTTATTAGTTATAAAGTAGCGCGATATCAGCTCAAATTACACCAAATCTTGCTCCTCTAGAACCACACTAACCACCAAACTGGTTTCTCTCTGTGCTAGCAGGTATAATTCAAGAAAGATTCGCGCAATGAGCATTTCCAGTGAGCATAGTCGTCTCACAAACATAACTATGTTACTGTAAAATCCCCCCTCTAGACTGCTCTTCAAATTTCACCATGTATTTATATAACTACCCTTTAGGTCACATAGGCCTTGGATATAAAATTTGTTATTTCACAATGCAAGAGTAGTATATTCTATAACAAGTAAGGAATAGGGTATATTCCGCGCGAGTGGAAAGTTGGTCACTCGAGTCAAAGGCGAGTGTGACGTTTCCGCGAGCGTTGAATACTTATTACTTACAAGTCAGACATAATTTTTTCTACTACTACCCCAAATTGTTGCAAAATATATTGTAAAATTCTAACCGGACTTCGCGGTAGACAATCGACATGTTAGTAGGTCTGTGTGCGGTGGGTTGGTGTGTCATATTTGAGTGACGTTTGTCTAAATGACCACGCCCGATCATACACTGCGCATGCGAAAGAAATGTCAAAGTTGCTTGATGAATTTAATGAAGGTTTTCGCGTTGCATTTGTATTTAGTAATTGAAAATGTACATCTACTTATTACTGGTAATTCGGTAAATGTGCGCTACAGGTACTTAAAATTCAAAAGTAATTTGTGCCCGCTCAAGCGCAATTAAAATGTTGACAGTTTGTCATTTAGAAGGTCCTATAATAGTCCAGTCAATTTATGGTTTGGGCTAGATGTTGTCATTTCACTCAACGAAACCAAGCGTATCCTATGTAAAAAAATCCGCTGAATCCGAAAATCATAGTCTCCCTGTCCGGAAACGGCGGGAACATTTTGTTATTAACAAAAAACGAAGAAAAAATGAGAACATGTCGTGTTTTTTCGCATTTGACTTCGAATATCTCGTTAACTATTACTCTGAGAGAAAGAATGAATAGAAATGAACTTGTTTAGAATAAAATTTTCTATAGGATACAGTTGGTCCGGAACGCTCATTTTCAATTGTTATTGTTTTTTATGGAAAAATGTGAAAAATTAATCTCTAAAATTAACAGTTTGTTATTACCAAGTAAAATACATCCGATCTTTTTGAAAGTCCGTATTTAGTGAATTCTTTTGATAACAAAACAATATGACAAACCCGATCACCGTAGGTTTCATAGTAATTGATTAATTAAATAAACAAGTATAAAAAGAGATGGCTTTGTCTTTCAAACTGGGGGACTACAAGAGCGTTCCCAATTTTTTTATACGTAGTTTAACCCTAAAACAATCTTTTCCAATAATTGTCCCGATAATTCTTGCAAATCAACGGACTGTGGCAGTAGGCAGCCAATCAAATGTCAAAATTCTTGTTTAAACTCAGATTTGACAAATAATCTAGGATTTTGATTATAATTCGCTTTCCTGCAACCGGCCGTAAGTGATTTAATAATGCTCTTTCAGTACTTTCTCTAATTGTAGAATCGAGAAAAAAGCACTTACGAGGACATTATAAGTTTAGAAGAGGCAGAGGTTGATATTATTTAATTTTAAATTGATTGTGTTGTCAATGAAAGATCATCTCATTCTTGAATTATTCCTTTGGCGTGTGACATATGATATGACACGCAACAATATGAACCTATAAACTACTTTGACTTCTTTTCTTCCAGCATAACGCTAACGTATCAGCGGTGGACCAAGATGGGCGAACATGTTTGGCATACGCGCGAGCGGCGGCCAGTGTAGCAGCTGCCAAATCTCATTCAGGAAGCACAGTTACCGCAGAGATTTCCGCAGCGACGAGCAGAGCGCTGGTAGAGCTACTTTTGTCTAACGGTTGCCCCGAACTATCTTCTGTGCCTAACAGTGGAACCCTACCTCGCAGAAGAGGTAGTCAACAGATGCCACAATTTGAAAAACTCCCATCAAGTGTAATTTAAATAAAAGTCTGATTAGGTAAAAGAATTAAAAGAGTATGTATTCCGTAAGGGACGAATTTGTTGAATTATTTAATTTTTTCAATTTAATTGGATGTTTTTTGAAATATTGGAAGCTACTGTACTTAGTACTTTTAGAAGTTATTGGCTCTGCAATTATATTCATGTGATTTCGTCGAAAGTGTTCAAATGTCAATTCTAAACAGTAATAATGTACTCACACTTTCACACTTGTGTACTACCTATGATATTTGCAACTCGAAGAGATTCCATTATCCATACTACACACTTTTGTATGTCGTTTTGTAATGTTTGTACCTTATGCGTGATAGTAATTTAAAAATATCAGCAATATGGTTTGTTATAGCTTGATGTTTTGTGATTGTGGATTTGTTACAAATAATATTAGTAAATATTCCTTTGTTATGTTGTATATACTTTCGCCAAAGAATGTATGTATTATTTTGTATATACAGAGCAAGATCATTTATGTACAGAAATTATATACGTTGTTCTTCCGTATTATGAAGTACATACCCTGTTACTCCATTAACATTTTCATGATTTGCTTAATGGGGATTACTATTATGTACACATGCCTTTTATTGAAATACACCTGCCTGTCCGCTCCTAAGTTAGTAGTCTAGTCAACGGGAATCTCATTAGCACACTTGGCATAAAGTAAAATCTACCTGCTCTGCTTGGGATTATTTGTAGTGTGTGTATTTTGATCTATCAGCCTTTGTCACTTTGAATGAAAATAGTAGGAAGTACTTTCCTTAGTCTGCTGTCGACATTAGTATCTCTAAAATGCCGCACCAAAGGAATTGTGGCCGTATTTAAGCGAATAGCAAGGGGGGGGGGGGGATAGAACGTATACTCAAAGAAGATTATCATATGTAATTTGTATACCTAAAGCCTAAGCATTCGTAATGGTGGAACATTTATCAATGTTACCAAACACATTGCGGTGTATTATTTTTTACTTTTGGATGAATTGAAAAATTTGGTTGTAGACAAAGAGTGTAGTATGGTCTTTGGTATAGATTAATCCTTAGTCACTTCAGTTAAAGTGTAAGAGGTAGGGAACCATTCGACGAACCCATTTCCCACAAACCTGGAAAATGTTTAAATGCTTTATTATCAGTCAGTTAAGAAAATATTGGTCTGGCAGGCATCTCGTGGTTATGTTTTCCTCCTTTAAATGTTTGGAATTTACAATGTATTTCTTATGGCAATAATTCCATGGCTGTGTCGATTGGGACTATGCGAGACAATAAATGAATGAAAATTGGTTTCAATCACAATCAGCCATGGAATTATTCCTATAAGAAATACATTACTTCAAACATATAAAGGATGACGCAACCGCGAGATGCCTGCCAGAACCGTATTTTCTTAATTGACTGATAATAAAGAATCATTGAAACATTTTCTAGGTTTGTGGGAAACAGGTTAGTTGAATTGTTCGCTAGCTCTCTCGCTAGTTATTTTGTGTACTAAAAAGAAAAACCAGTTCATTTGAACAAATTTTCCCAGCATTTCCCTATGTCTGACATCATAGCAAAGTCGGTAGCGAGGGCATTAAGTGGCCGGATTGCCAGATTTGGAATCCCAGAACGGATACCAACGGCCCACGTGTTTAGCAATTCGAATCTTGCATTTTTGTCAAAATCCGTAAGCTTTTGTGTATTAAACATTTCGAACGACGGCGTACCGCTCTTGAGCGAACGGGATAGCGGAACATCTTCATCAGACGATAAAAGCAGCAATATAATGCCTCGGACAGATCGCTAGGTTGAACTGCGGCCAATAATTCTTCTTGGCCTATGTACAACTCAACAGCAGATCATTCTGGTAATGTCCCCGCTACACTCGTTTACAGTACTGCATTGCGTCTGCCTGGTGAATTATTCCCCTTAAAATTAGGAAGAAGTCTAACCCTGTACTTTCGCATGGTTCTAGTCTAGAAGTACCTTGAGCTATAGATGGACTGATGGAGCCAAGAACCGAATGTGAAAAGTGTCTTTGGATTTATATGCGCGCTTTCCGAAGGCACTACTATTCCTTCTTACGGAGCATTTTGTGTGGAGGACAAAGGCAGGCTGAACTATCCCACTTGCACTCATTGATTTGTTGCCGTACTCTTATGCTGAGAGGCGCGCGTACATAATTGAAAACGCTGCAAATACCAATTTGGACACAGAAAATTTCATAGAAGAAAAATTGTAGTGCAATTAAATTTACTATAGTCCCCGACGGCATTGTGATGGAACCGAATTAGCCCGCTAAAATTCAATTTAAATATTCCCGAAACCGACCCTGGCGCGACGAAAAAAGTCAAGATTGCGCTTTGTTTCGTTTCCGTGGAACACGTGTTTTTTTCTTCTCTGCTCTACATTGAAATGGGCCATAATTTACAATAAAAGTGTAAAATACAACGCTATGCGAGGGAACTTAATGATCCCTATCGACTCGACGCGACGTCTCGGAGCACGGTCGATATTAACAATTTTCGTCTAGGATTTGTTTAAAAAGGAAAGATTGAGGGAGAGGTATTTGTGCTTTTGTTGAGGGCAGAAGTAATTTTCCCGTTGTGAATAGTGGGTGCAGCTTCGACTATTACAAAGCTGATGTTCTCGTTTTGTTATCTGTACGTCTAATGCCTCCATCTAATAATGATATGATCGTGTTCGATTATTTGCCAATTTAATGTTATTCTCGTACAGCATGATTATTTCCATTTATAACACATTCTAGATACAACTTGCACTTTTAATTATACTGGTCATACTTTGAATTAAATGCATAGATTCTACAAAAATATGTTGTTGTCCAATTTACAGTACTCCTTTGTTCCAAACGCTGGCAACATGAATTACTGGCCGATTTACGTGTTTTTATTTATATTTATATACAGTATGTTCCCTTAGGGGCGATATTCAATACCAGTATGCATAACTACATTTTAATTTATAATTGAATTTATTGCAGCACATTTCACTTTTGTTTGCATGAATATGTTACTGTTTATTTACAGGGTGCTTCATCTGGGGGCGAGTGACGTACGTTAGGCGGTTGATTGTTACATATTGCACTTGGCATTGAGAATTAACTACTTTACATTAATGTTTGCCACGACATGTTCCTTTGTTTTGTTGTAATGTGATAGTTCATAACGTTATGCTCCTACTATTTATTTGAACCGGGTGATTATGATTATTAATATTTGGCAGGGTGACTTGTTTCGAATGTGTATACTGTGCTATATTTGATATTGATATTTGATACCGAATATTTAATCTCGATTTGACGTAGCAGAGGCTGGCTAAAGTTCAGAACTGACATACGCAGAGATTATGTTTTATGTAGTGTCTTTGAAAAGAGCCATCTTGCCCATATTGCTAATCAATCCGATTAGTCGATCCCTGACATGTAGTGACCGAATATGAGTTTTGTGTCAGTCTTTGGTATGCCAGTGCAAATATGTCAACTGTCAACGCCTACATAAATTCTGTATATTTTGTTGCCCTAGAGATGTGTGAATGAAAGAGTTGGGATCCCGCTTAGTCGTACATGGGGCTGCCGGCTAAGCCCGGCCTCGCTCTTGCACAGGGATTCGCTAAAAGCGTGCGGCGTGTTCTCGTTGTGACCTTTTGCTTGTGTTATCAATTATCCTTCCTATATGAAAGGCTCTTCTGAGAGGGCAACTCCTATCGATTTCATACAATGTTGACATGTCATGACCAGAGCAACTAAAGACTACTCGGTGTGGGATCTGGACTGGCCATCCAATATCCAAACCTATGATATGAATTTATTGTAATGTTTTAATGATTGTTTTTTTGTTATGTGTGTGAAATATTGATTCATTAGGAATTCCAGCGGAGCCTGTGATTCCACATTATCCTAATTTACTTGATAACCATCATAATATGCATTCATGCCATTACAGACAACTGATTTTGCTATAAAGTTCAATATTAATTTGTTGGCTAGGTTTTTTCTTGGTCAGTTCTTTTTTTCCCAGCCTATTTTTGTATTTGCACTCGGTGAACAGCCATTTTCTAAATTTAATCTTGCAATGCGAATTATTTGGATTAAATCCCCGTTTTTAAAGCATGTACTTGTTTTATTTGTATTCCTTACTTGATCCTCACTCCGACAGGCAACACATATCTTGTAGCGACTCTTAAAAACACAACAACGTAGTAAGTGGTCCTATTATTTTGTTATTCAGGTTAGGTAGCTTTGTCTAGACTCTAGACGATCACGTGCCATGGGGTTCAGTTAGTTTGGGAGGGAAAGTTTTGAATTTTCAATCTTGAGTTGCGCAGTCTCTCGAGGCTGGTCTGGGTACATTACAATATCTATCCAAAGAGTACCCACTCTTTGATCTATCTTTAATCTACTGTACCAAGGCCATACCATTGGTACAACCAATGAATAAGATACGACGTATACCCGCGTATACTCTCTGGTCGTTTGGCACAGTTCGAATCGCGTATTTTGCTCGCCATCATTTTTTCTATCATCAGTTCTGCTTGCTTAAACTATGCGAACTGCGAAGTAGCAGAGGATTAAGCTAGGGACTAAGATTATGAAATTTATTATTAAAATTAAATTTAAGGTAGGTAACGACAATCGTTTGCAAATGGCACAATGTAACAAAATGAAGAAGCTTGTTGGATGCGAGATGCAAAAATAACCAAGCGCGCATTACAGTACCTATAGCTAATAGCATAGTGTAAGTACACTAAGCTAATAGGTTATAAGGAATATTTCTTTTAAATTTCTCCTCAAAGCAATCATACCTACGCCTTTTCTCGAAGTTTAAATGACATTTCTGCGTGAACTTGTTTTATCAATAATGTGAGCCCCACCTAACTAGCCAATGAAACATTTTAGCTTTGCCATTACCATTACGAGAAGTACCTACCCTCAACTAAAAAGACAACAGTTTAGTAGCGTTTTAATACGGTGTCCGTTTCCATAGTTCTCAATTTTACTTTCTGTTATATCAATCAAATATGAAACGTCAATAATTGTATTATTTGTTTTTGTGTGTGTGCGAATTTTTTTCCATTTTATTTTTTACTAACGCAATCTTTTTCGATATTTATACAACGGAAACGGAAACAAAGGTTCGGAATGGCGGAACAGAGTTTATTTGATATGCATCAATATTACCCGGAAACCGAAGAGCAAGCAAAAATACATAAGAGGCGTAAAGTTAAAAAGCAAAAAAAGGAAACGAGGGAACCCGTCCGCTTAGATTCCTTGAACATTGATGGAGTTGTGAAGATTGTAATGTCCAGTCATACACAGCTTGCAATTCAATGCGTAGTTGGGAGTGATGTTACCGCACAAAATGCATGGAAGTACGTTTCCAGGGATTTACTTCACGATTACATCGAACAGCAAGACGGTCTTAACACCAAGCAATTTGAAAATCTGAAATTGAAAATTAAAGCGTTTCCTAATCCAAACGTATTGGTAGCTTATATACCTAGTGATGAAGATTGTGATGAGTTTTGCATTACTCTTACGCTCGAAGCCGAGAAAGAAGTTTTAGCACACATCGATGCGATTTGTAAAGATCAAGAGGAAAAGTTAAATAATGCTATTAATAAATCAATTCAAAAGTGGAAAAGTCGCGGCAGTGAAATAGAAGTAGATTTTCAGGTTCCGAAAGATAATAGACCTTTGTTGGAAGTTGAAGTGGAGACTGCTTATCCAATAATATCTGCTAAATGTCGATTTAAATTGAGATTAGTTGAAGAAGCTCGGGATGGTTACGTAAGCGTGGTGGTCGGACGTACAGTTTCTGAAAATGTGGTAAAGAGAAGAATAGATGAGTGTATTCAAGCTATCCCTGCGGTTAGGTCCAGTGAAGCTCAAACTGTTTGCACGTATCCGAAAAACATTTGGACTCAGTACGATTTTAATGCGGGCGAAGTGAAAAATCTTACTAAAGCATTCGTTCGGAATATTTCACATTTCGTCGATGATAAACTAGACTTGTTTGAAGACATGGTTTATTTAAACAGTTCTGTAAATTTATACACAAGTGATTATAGTGACCTAGTGAAAAATGTTAAATGCGTTCAAAAACGAGCAAAAAAGACATTTGCGGAATACACGTCGTTCTTTCATTACGAGGTATGCAAAGGAAGAACAATTGTCGATCTTGATTGGCATCCTATGTGGACAGGCATCTTTGTTGCTGCATATTCAAGTCGTGCTCTTACTTCTTATTCTAAAGGTAAACCGTCCCTCGATGAAGTAGATGAAGCGACATTTCGCGTTGCGCCTGTTTTATTATGGTCTTTCAACGATAACCTCAGCCCAAAGTTGTACTTGGAAGTTACAAGAGAAGTCAGTGCTCTGTCATTTTGCCCATTTCATGAACACCTGTTGGTTGGGGGTTGCATCAACGGACAACTTATAATTTGGGATTTGACAGGAAAACTAGAACTGATAGAAAGTGAAGAAATCCTCACCACGAAGCAAGAAGGGTATAGAAAATTAATGCACTCGTTAATTCCATGGATGAAAAATATCAGTAATATGAAAATAGTTCGACCAGTAGTCACGTCAAATTTAGCTTACTCCCATTCCGCACCCGTAACGTCTATTAAATGGATATCCCCGTATCGCGAAATAACTAAATCTGGTCAATTAAAGCACATACCTGTGGAAGAGAAGAGGACAAGTTTACAGTTCATTTCATCTTCTCAAGATGGTACCGTACTTGCGTGGGATCTCAATTTGCATTCCGCCGAAAAATGTGCGCCACAAGTTAGTAAGAGGAAACACACACGGTTAAAAAATCGCCCTGCCGGTTTAGTAAAAAATGTTTCGCCTTATAGTGTACTCAACAGAATATTCAAACCTACCTTCAAAATAAATGTGTTTGCACCAGATTCGACAAGGAATCTACCTTTGGCTGCATTGCACCTTAGAGACCTACCTTGTCATTACGTTGAAAAGTATCCAGATCCACATCGTCAATTCGATGTAACGCAACGTTTATACTATGAACCAGTACTATCGGTGTCACAAGAACCCTTAGCAAACCAACTGCAATTCGGAAGTATGGAAGGTGATTTTCTTACAGTGTCCTGGGAAGGATTTTCGTTTAATACCGGCGAAGCAGTTAACAAGGAATTGGGACGTATAGAACACATTTCCAAATTTCACGATGGCCCAATAGTGTCATTATACAGATCACCTTTATATCCTGAGCTGATTTTGACCGTAGGTGGTAAGATATTTGCATTATGGATTTTAAAATTCCTCAAGGAGCCCGTCTTCTGGAGGACATCTACACATAGATACACCTACGGGTTGTGGAACACAGGTTTACCTTCGGCATTTCGTTTAACCAGGTGTGATGGTTGCGTAGAAATATGGTACTTAAAAGTTCGTAGTGATCGGTACCATCAGGAATTCCGTGTGTCCGGAGGCAACCTGGGCGGTACGTTTACGCATCCATTTGATTTGCAGCAAAGTGTCGATGCAATTTCTGATTATAATGGTTCCTTAAGGTTATTCATCACAACTCGTGTAATCAGCAGTGAAATGGAAGACGAGAGAAAGGCTTTAGTACAGCTATGCGAGCGCGAAGTTGATCGGAAGTTAAAAATTAAAAAATGGCAGGAAGATTGGGCGGTTCGGAATGCGGAGTTGATTAAATTTAAAAAGGAGCAAATTTCTTCATCTCAACAAAAGAAGGAAGACGTCCACCACAAACCAGGTCTCAAGGAGACGGAACAGAAACATCAACTAGAGGAGGTAAAAGTTAATGTTGATAAATGGAGAATAAAGGAAGAAAAGCGTATGCAAGCGGTTTTAATGGAAAAAAAAGCTTTAGATATTTCGCTTTTAGAAAAACAGAGAGAGCCTCTCCTAAAAATACTTCAGGACAAAAATGATAAAATTATTAAAATGAAAGACCGTCAACACAATGCCAATGACATATTTAATCAGACAGTCGCAAAAGTCTTTTCAGATGCAGTAGAGAAAACGGCAATTTCTAACATACAAGAAGATATAGTCACGGACGATGTAAGTAAAGACATATATCAGAACTATTTAGAGATAGAAAAGGTGAATACGGATATTGTAAATAAGAACAAATACACTAAACCATTTGATTGGTTCGCAATGTGCAATGCTGGTAAAGAACGGCGTAGAGCATTAGATGCACATTATGGTAGTTCCAATCATAAACTAAGGCGTTTGAGAGAACGAAGTGGTACATAAGCAGGTTATAGGCATCGTTTAATTTATACGTCATTTATACTGTGTTTATAAATATGTATTTCAGCAGCCCAAATAAATTATACAAACGTATAACTTTCTATTCCACAAATATTTATACGCATTCTTTATTCGTTTGAGATATTGTATGAATTGAATAAATTGTCAATACGTGAAAACAAAGAAAATCTCTCGACCAGATTCCCCCCGCGGCACCCCCACAGACGCGTTCAAAGTTCAAAACTCGAAAACTACAAAAGCTACAATTTTTGTCACCGCAAAGCAGTGGGTTTTTTAAGTGACCCTGAAACCTGTTTATTTAATCAATCAAATAATGTATTTTTGAAAGAAAAGTTTTGAAAAAATTTAAAAAAGTGTGGGAGGATGCCTATAGTGATATGCAACTGAGTAACTCAGAAAGACTTGACTCGATTGAGAAAACCATAGCCGTAGATCATTATTTTATTTAAAAAATAATAAAGAACTAGAACATACAAAAATGTTGTTCTATTTACCTATTGCACTATCTCGTGCACTATTGACCATTGAACAGACGCATCCTCTCCGCGCTGCCCCATATAAACGATGATTTTCGCACAATGACGCGACGTGGGACGGTCGGCCGCATTCCCACCACCGCCACGTTTCCTTCAAGACGCTAGTGAGTAGTGACGTGTCTCTTCCAAGTCGGTACCATAAATAAATGTATTTATGATCAGTACTTACTTGAGCCATAACGCGTGACGACGTTGAGTTCAATGTACATACAGTACAGAGTTGATCGAAAAACAACACTCGCGGGGCATTCTGTAGAAGCTTTGAAATCTGTCGGGATACATATTCAACTCCCGACGAAGGTTTCTACTCTTTAACCACAAAGGCTGAACCCATCTTTTTTTCTTTTTGGAAATTGTTGCGATTTGCGATAATGACAATGTCCAACAACTCTTCGTCACTAGAACAGTTCATTATGTACTCACTCAATGATGGCCGCAGTCTAACTACAAACTAGGGTCCACGCATTTCATGCCACAATCTCGCGTTTTCAGTGTGGTTTGTTTGCGTCACATCTCCGCCATGGGTCTGTTCAGTGTGAACTGGGCCATAGCAACCTTGAACTGGTCCAGAACCGACCTTATATGACTACTCAATCACCCAATGCACAAAATGAACAAACTGTGTAATTCATAATTCTAGGAGTCATCTTTAAAATCGTCTTCAGAATCGCTTCTTGTTAGGATTTCTAATCACCTCTTAGTGGTGGTGGAATATTTGCGCTTTTGACATACTCATAAAACCAACAATTTCCATTTGTCTCCTCTAATGTAGGCCTTGATTGATAAATTATTATCGATAAAACTCGGTCAGAATCGTTCTTAGATGTTGCCATGCAAATTAACAGCAACTGCAGCCAATCGTAGAACCAAACCACACCACAAACGTGTAAAGACGCCAGATGCACACCTCATGCTTTGTTTTTTTGTCGTCTATAGACGACAGACGCAGCGAAAGGTCTTGCGAATAAAAGGAAAAGCAATTTAGATTTTGTTAGTTTTTCCTACATTCAATCATTGTGAAATAATATTTTTTTGCTGGCGCTTTGTTGAAATCTAAGTACAATAAGTCAGCTTCGAACTAGAAAGAGAATTTAGTTGCTAAACCGCAATGGAGAATCCAACTCAGAGAGGTTGTCTTTTGTTTAAAGGTCCACTCAAACCAACACGGGAAAGTGGGAACGGGACAAACGTGGGATATGTAAGTATGCATCACGACGATATGGTTTGCATGTGTTAAGGCGGTACGAATATATCCCACATTGGTTTGAGCAGATCAGGCGCATGTTAGCATTGTATGTACCGAGTGGTGCACGGTAAGTAGGATCATAGGGATTTAACATGGGAAATTAGTTTTGTACAATATCCTGCCCTGCACACAATTTACAAAACTGTTTTTACATGTTTTATTAAGCTTTTGGTATAAGTACCCGCAAATTTAAAAAACAGTTTTGTATGCACCTTTTAATTCTGAACAACTTTAAACTCTACAGTTTTTTCTGTAAAATGTACAGGAGGGCAGGACATTGCATAAGACTAATTTCCCATGTTAAATCCCTATGTTCCTACTTACTGTGCACCACCCGGTATACAATAATGTTAAGTCATTAATCTTAAGATTGTATAAAACAACTTATTAAATCGAAACATGATTTTTTGATAGCAACTAGCTTTACTGTACGTATATGGAGATACATTTATGTCTGTATAACAATTAAGCGGAATTCGGTATTGTAATGAAATTTATTATCTACATATGAACTATAACAGTGAATCAATATCAATTAAGACCACCGAGACAAATTTGTACGTTTTGCAAAATCTTTGTAATTAGCATGGGCATAATATTCGACATAACCTGGTTCAATTAATGTATCTTTCGGTAAATTACGATAAACGGGTTTGCCATACAAAGTGCCTACTTCCCATCCCGGTACATTTTTCATTAGTTCCTCTTCAGCATCTCTATTTACTCTTAACTGTTTCATGTACACGCGATCCCGTTCCGCTAACAGCATCGGGTATAGAGCAAATTCGGCAGAACGTCTTTCTATTTCTTCCCGATGTACAGATAAGCAATTTAAATAATATAAGTAGCACGAACCTGCCGTTATGCCGAAGTAGCCTGCTATTAATGCAGGTCCTAAAAAGTAAATAACTCTTATGTAATCCACTTAAGGTGGGCCAAGTGCTTACCGCTAAAGTACGTTCTCGCCGGTATTCTTTTATACGGAATAGGCTTATAACCTCCAGTAGGAGGCATATCTTGCCGGGGGATCGCAGCAGCCATAATAATTTATTTCTTCTATTTCATACAAATTTTGCACACACTATATTGACAATTGACATTTCTCCTATAAACGATAAACATATGAGCGACAGTGAGATAAGGTACATAAACGTTGCAACTGTAAATTCCCCCAACACCCCATTAATAATATACAGAGTTAGGCAATAATTCCCCGAGATTTAAAAGAAACCTGAAACCATCTAAATGAATGAATCGAGGCGCTTTCTTTCGGTGATTTGCATTTGGATTGAGGATTGTCAAATCACCTTCTTTGGAAGTGTGATCTTATGATCATGATTGCGAAAATCGAGAACAAACTGAACATAAAAGTTTTATGATCACAAATTCCTAACTTATAAATGCAAGGATATTCTGATCAAATGTTAGGTTAGTCAATATTTGTAACTAAGAAGGAAGCACAATCGTGCAAGTACTTCCACTTGTATTTAAATTATTTTCATAATGCAAACAAAAAATTCGAATGCAAATGTATACTATGTAAACTTAACCATACTTTGATTTAAATTCGCGCGTTCTTTCGTAAAACGTGATCCGACGAATTACGATTTTGAAATCATGATTGCGAAGTAGCCGAAAGAAAGCGCCTTAGAAGTAATAGGTACCTATGAATTTATACTTATAATAACAAAGTGTAATTAGTAGTTTTGCTTACAGTTCACGTTATAATTATCGCGTAGATAACAATAAATTTGGGACATAGGTATGTGTACGAGAAAATCTTATGCGCAATTGGGAAGTTGCTTGAAATTAATTTGTTGTTCTCTTTATAGTTATCTGTTATGTTTAGAGATGATTGTGATGATTTGATATGTTTTGGATTTGTTAAATAAAATCACCACACTGTTACTGCAATCTGCATATTAAATTATTACCACTGAATAAGTGATTATATAACGATAATTTGTTTCACACGTGCGCATTTCATGCTTTTTATTTATTTATTGTCCCTCTTGTTCTAGGCTCTCAACAGGGCTTACGCCCAATTACAGAGTGACTCGCATAATGCTTTTTAGAGGTGTCCCTGCAGACGATCTTAAGTTGTTCTATACTACTCCGGTATTTACCTACGAATTAATAGGAAAACTGCGGGAAACCTAATTCGGAGTAGCCGCACTCGAGCCGGCAGGAGGCTCGAAACTGATCTAAGATCTAAGGAAGTTCCCATCTCTGTCAAAGAATAAAAATTTCTACCTCAGCTCAGGTTCGAACATCCGATATTCGGTTTTGTAGCTTTTCAAGTATAGTGGCGCTGACATTGGGACGCAAGACATTAGGACGCAGACAGTACGAAGCAGACAGTACGAAGCAGACATTGGACGCGGCCATTAGGACGCAGACATTGGGACGTAAATATTGGGATGCGGCATGTACCTAAACGTATGAAACCAATCCTAATTTATGATCCCTATTATTCAAGAAAATTGGCCCTGGCCCCCATGCAAATAACTAAAAGTTTAAAACCCGCCGCACCTGCAATACTCAATATGAATAATTGAGGGAAGTAAATTTTTTTAAACAGCTTTCCCGGAATTATTTTTCTTTTCAGTTTTATAAATGGTCCGCCAATTCCTAAATGTACTCAGTGCATTTTTTTCGTTTTGAAACGAGCTTTAATTATTTACCTATACGACGAGATAAAATTTTCGATATGGGTACGATCCCGATCGCAGTATAGCAAACCTATGCACGAACCAACGAACCGAACTCCTTTGATGTGTGCACTTTTACCGACCGCCAATGGATCGTACGAACCAGAACCACGCACCGCGAGCGCACCACGAGCCAATAGCGAACCGCTTAGACGATTCGTAGTTCGTCAAGCCAGGTTCGCCGAACCACGCGCCGTGTAACTGCGCCTTAGGCCCCCTTTCACCTCCAGCCGAGTGCACCCCATTTACTCCTTAGTTCGAACAAAAAATCACAATGACAACAATGACGCAGGGCCCAGGGACTCCTGATTTGAAGTGTATACTGGCCGCAATAAATATATGAACATCTAGTGTACTTTGATCATTTTTGACGAAAGTTTCAGGACAATGGGGGTTTACAGTGTAGTTGAATTCCGCAGTTCTAATTTAATAAGCGTGTACCTGAAACCATAAAACATTTTTTTGGACAGTAAAAGTTTATTTAAAAATAGAGGCTGATTAGCAAAAAAGTAATGAACATGTGCGGTTTTAAAGGTTTATTCAAAACGATATGATTGTGGCGGGCTCTGTGACGTAATAAGCCCGACCAATCAGCTCCTAGAACCATTCAGATGACATAACGACTTGGCAATATTGCAGGAGAATGGCATTTATAACTTGCGTCATCTGTCACAGGCACTTGTCACTTTCGTGCTAGATGCAGTTAAACATCCCTCTCAAAACGTCAAATGTGACAAACGTCAGACCCTCGGGTAAGGTTGCCAGCTCACTTCTACGTGATTGGTTGTAGGTTTGTGACGTATTTAGTCTGAAGCGTTTCAAATTCGGACTAAAAACACAGCTTTTCAATAATTTATTTTGGGTTTATTTTACTCGCAAATAAAAATTGAGGACACACGGGTCTATTTATTTTTAATGTACTTTGTGGATCAGAAATAAAAAATGAAGGCGGGATGAGCCCATTGTCTTTATTTCGGCATAAGAAACGATGAAAATTTCAACATGTTACAATTACAACTAATTCAGACGACACTAATAATGACTTGGCATACATTATTAACGATCCTCGAGATCGTTTATAATTTTGTATTGCTGTCTGATGCCTGTCCGTGTGCACGATAACTTTGTGTAGCAACGTCCGATCGCTTTGAAAATTGATACCTACACATATTCTGAAGGATATAAAAATTTAAAAAAGGTCGCTATTGTTTTTCGGATTTTTGAAGTGTTTTCCAAACTTTGAAGGCTCCTGGCAAAGTGTTAGCCTCCTCAGCCAGGTGTGCAATTCTGTGTTTGGGTATTATTGGAGAAGTATTGGACAAGTTTTCAGCGTGTCTCAAATACCTATCCATAAATGTCCCCCAGCTCTCGGACTACTAACTTTCAAGGGCGATAGCGAGCAACAATAGAGATATTTTTAGCGCATTTTTGGAAAAAAATACGCTATTATATGCGTTATGGCTGGTTGGCTGTCCGACCGAGATCTCAGCAATTACAATAGCTAGAGATTACTTGTGAGATCGATAATTTAAGAAAATAATTTCGATATGGTTTTCGGGGGTGCTATAATTTTACCGTTAGATAGCGCTACCAGTATAACAACTTAATTATTAGTGCATTTTTGGAAAAAATACGCTATTATATTTGTTATGGCTGGCTGTCCGGCTGAGATCTCAGCAATTACAATATCTAGACACTTTAAATTTCTACTAGCTTTCTGTTATAGTGTAGATGTGCAGGCTCTAGTCTATTTTGAGTTAGATTGCTCGTGAGATCGATAATTTTAAACTTTGCTAATGAAATACTGATCTGCAATATCAAAAATGCGCTTTCATCATGCATACATGCTGATTTACAACTTGTTTTCTTTTTCATTTGATATCGACCTCAATCTATACGTTCACGCGAAAGACCAATCGCAAAGGCGCACCTTAACATTTTCGCTCCTCACTTGGTTATTTGTGATCCGATCGGGGTTCTTTTTTTGTTGACCTGTGGGGGAAGGATAGCGCTTTCAGGGAAGGTCGAGATCGAGTGCTATTTAACCCCTCCCCCACGTTTGGTGTCATTCGAAAGCAGGATTTAAAACAAAAGTTGCTCAGTGAAGGAATTTTACGTCCCTCAAAGGTGAGTCAACTTTTTAGGCAGGTATTCGAAAGGAACGGGGCGATCGAAATTTTAGTACTTACCTTTCGAAATTTTCGTGTATTTTTGCCATTTCTACCATACGGCGATCTAACCCAAAATGCGCTTTTTATTTCGCTAGGGTTTGCCTACCAATAGCGCTCCTACGATCGAGAAATTTTCGTCATGGAAAATAAATTTTCTCTTTGTCGCACTACTCGATGGCTACAGTGAGGAATGTAACACCAGCCTCTTCCGAGCAAATTCGGGTCGCAGAACTCGTAGTTTTTAGGATTTGAAAAATCCGATACAATACCAAAAACAATCCTCGAGATCTGTTTTTGGGTTGTATCTTTTTGTCCCGGGGCAGTTAGTAAAAACTATTTTTTTCCACGTCAATTAGAGGAAGTTCTGATGAAGTGTGTAACAAGACTTAACAGTAAATGAACAATTTTCAATTACGAATATACCTAACACCCTTTCATTTACAAATGTCCCAATAAACCCGTGCAGGTCAGTATGTCTAGGTACTTGTTTGTGATGATTTTTGCGTAAATATTTTTTTGGTGTACAGGGTGTCCCATTAATAATGGTCACAGACCATATCTGCGGAACCGTTAATTGCACCGCTTCGGGAAAAAATTTTGTTAACAAAAGGGACCAAGCGAAATCGCTGGAAATAATTTTCAAGTTTCTAGCTTCGCCGCTAAAGGGCGTACGATTCATGTTTAAGTAGAAAAATTACTTTTTTTCTAAAATATACCCAACAAACATGCATAAAAAATACATGCAATCTCGTATCAATTTTGCATCATTTTGATGCAGCAGATTTGCTCTAGCTCATAAAATATGAGAGGTGGAGGAAGGGGAACATCACTTTAAGGAATTGAATGTAACTTAGATTAGGTTAACATATTTTCATATAATAGGTCTTGTTGGAATGAGCTCTCTTCGTGGAATCAGATTTTACATGAATAGAGTCTTTTTAGTAAATGTTATGAGGGGTGCGCGTCTGCGCGATGTGACATTAACATAAACTTTGCAGTTTTTTTTTGAAAATTTCAAGCGGAACGATATAATTATTATATGATATTATCAAATAACATGAAAAAGTGAGAACCGCATTTTGATATGTTTTCTAAGCAGAGACATGGCGAAAATACGAATATTTACAAATTTTAATTGCAACACTTTACATTTATATTCATCCAAGTTGGATGTGAAACAAAAGAAACACAATCGTATGGATGCAAAGATATGGCCTGTGACCATTATTAATGGAACACCCTGTACTTATGTTTACATTTTTTGAATGTTTGTATTAAATGTTTAAAAAAAGAAAAGAAACATGTTACAATAGTAAACATCAGTTTACCTACTGTAACATACGTGTATGTTTGGTTGCATATTGTAAGCAACCTATGACAACGTCGCATGTGTATATACGGCGGCATCGCCACCTCGATCATACATACTCCCGTAGATAGCGCTTAATATAGTTAATACATGTGTTAAAAGTGAGCCAACATTACTGACAGAGAAACCTTATTTTTTGTCTCACAATTTTTAGTATACTTGCGCACTAGCTGCTATAATCAGCTGTGGAATGCTTTGAATTGATGCATAGGCGTAGAAGATGTTTTTTCCAAGGGTAAAAGAATTGGCAAGTAAACTAGTAATTATTTTAAATTTCGGTGAAATTTTACGTGCTTTAACTATTACAAGAAATGTATAGAGTAAAAATAGGAATGTGTACATTTTCGTACTAATTCGAAATTTATGCACAACCAATTTAAAATGGCGGAATTATTCACTTTAATTCGTGCTTTTTTTTCTCCATAAACACTATGCACGATTCTTGAATAAAATACACCATTTACAGACATACTTTCAGAAAAGTTACAAATATGGGTGGGTACCTACTTGGGTATTATTGGACTCAATACACTCCAGGAGTATTTGGTTCTGCATCAATGATTTGAGAATAAAGCTTAGGAGTGTTTTGTCCAAAACACAGCAACATGAAACAGATGTGCAAAATTAGTATCAAATTTGTCTTGATTCAGAAGTCGATGCCGTAGTGTCAAGTATTCCTGGCCATGATATTAATGCTGCGTTCGGATACTCAACTCTGAGTGCACTGTGTAACTCCACACGCACAAAATCATTTGGGAACAACCAAAACATGCTGTGCATAGAGTTAACACAGTGCTCTCCGAGTTCAGTATCCGAACGCAGCATAACTAGACTGTAGTATTAGGTATGATGCAACAAGAAGTGAAATATTACATCAGATAAAAATAAACATACAGAATTCTTTATTCGTTTTTAAACAATGTTAAATGATTATAAAATTTTCTAATCCTATTCTCCCTCTCTGATGCCAGTTTTGCAAAATAATGTAACCTAATATTAATGTAAGTTTGAATGATAACATCAATCAATTGATTCCTATGATTATTTAGAACAGTTTGATTTAACATATGTTGCTGCATTGCAAAAGAACTAAAAATATTACTATCAACTAAAAATTTGGTTTGGCAAGCTAAATACAATTTTATATTATTCTTTACAAATATACATGCCTCATTTTGACGACAAACACGCTCACAAAGTAAACAGAGACGATGAACGTCTTTTGATGCCTTCGTAAGGCCTCCCCTATCCTTTATGTTTATTAGTAGTGAAGAAGAGTCTTTTGATACAATGTCATTCAAGCATATTTCACAGTCTAAACCTTTTCTCACTTTTCTTACCACAAATCCGGACATATAACCCACTACGTCATTAATGTATGGATTTAGACCAAAACTATCATGATAGGCATGATCTAAAGTTATATCGTCGTGATCAATTTCTAGCGTGCTTGTATCAATTAAATAGTCTACGGGTTCTCTAACATGCGCGGATGTTACATGCAAAATAGTGACCGATTGATAATCTATACAATTTCCAAATTGTGATCCCCATACTTCATGCCGCACTAGCATGCGCTTATAGATACGTAAGAACTGTAGCGCAGTGGGGTTGTTGCTGTTACCACCATAGCTTCTAACAGCAGAAAAAAATACCTCTAAATGGTCTTGACTTAATTTATAAGATAATAAATATGTCATTGAGGTTTTTTGTATTAATGTTTTATAAATGTCTATAAGATTAGTTAAACATATGATTATTCCCAAAAATCCTGTCTTCCTAGTAGAATTAATAAGTAACATATTATCGCTAGTCTTCAATTGAGCTATATACTTAATACAACCATTTATGTACTGAATATAAGCTTCACAAGTTGTTTGAGACATACATTGGTTAAACTCTTTTTTCGAAAATTTATTTCTACTGTTTAATAAATCAAACGCATTATTGATAATTTCGCAAAAATATGCAGTGCTTTCCGCACCTTGAAACTCGGGCAATTTTATTTGCTTTTCACAATATAATAATGCACTTGCTACACTTGAACTTAATGTTTGTGCAGCAAGTTTCACATTCATTTTTTCATTTTTAAAATTGATATGTCTGTTACTTAATTTATTTGCTGCATGAAGTCCTTCTCTCTCTTGGTAATTTTGCAATTTGCTTAAAAAGTCCCACTTGATTAATTTACTCACCCATGAAACGAAATAGAGCTTCCTTTTACGTAAGGTTCGTTACACAATGCGCAAATCATTATAAAACGATTATGAATATGTAAAAATCCAATACGTACGACACAAATAACATAAAGAAAATTAATATCTATTAATGCACGTCACTGATTAAGTTGTCAGAAACACGACAGGTGGGTGATTTATGCGCAAGTACGTTGAAAATTGTGAAAAAGAAATTGTCTATCTTTGTCACAAATGATGGCACAAAATTTTGAGCGTTTGCTTCATCTAGGGAGTATGTATGATCGAAGATCGCCACTCACCCGTATCACAGACAACATTGTCTGTGCCCGTATGAAGTCACGCAATAAACATGCTTCCTAAAACTATTGCATTTATTATCACAATTAGCCGTAAATAGCATAAGCGTTACATGGTGTCAGAAGTGGGATCACCTAATCAAAGACTAATGAGTCGCATTACACGATCAACCTTACCGATAACAGAGGAAATGCTCAAGCCAGCAGTGATAGAAAACGTCAAGTCGAAGTTGCAAGTGTTGAGAGATGTCCAAGCTAAATACGCTAATCGAAACAAAAAGGAAGAGACCACACCGTTAAAAACAGGCGACGCAGTAAGAATTGAGACGTCACACCGAAATTGGATCGCAGGGAAAGTAATCGCGGAAACACAAAATCCAAGATCAGTGGTAGTCAAAACAAACGATGGAAAAGTAATCCGTAGGAACAGCACACACCTGCACAAAACCATAGCCGAGATACCGACTCTACCAAAGGCGACCGTACCTACACCGAGTGAGGAAGAAAATCCTAGTACCACCGAAGAGACATCAGAGAACGAAGGAACGAAACCACCACCAGCTAACACTGATAAGGCGAAAACTACTCGAGCCGGACGAACTGTCAGAGCACCACAGAGACTTGACTTATAAGTGCTATTAACCCTGCATTTGTTTTATTGTACTTCTTGTTACTGTGTTTTACATTATTTAGTATTTGTAAATGTAAACTTAACTTGCGTTACATGTCATGTCATTGTAGAAATTTAATTTGAATGTTTGACACACATTAAGCCTTATGCAAAGAAAAGGGGATGTAACATACGTGTATGTTTGGTTGCATATTGTAAGCAACCTATGACAACGTCGCATGTGTATATACGGCGGCATCGCCACTCACCCGTATGAAGTCACGCAATAAACATGCTTCCTAAAACTATTGCATTTATTATCACAATTAGCCGTAAATAGCATAAGCGTTACACCTACTAGCTAATGGAATAAGTAATTATTATTCCATGACAGTTATCTGGTACCTATATTTCACTTCTCCCATTATTAAATTGGACTGAAAGAGAACAAATTAGACTAATGAGTTTATTTAAAGTAAGACCGTGGGCATGGAAGGGTTTTTTTAAAGATGGGCATACGACAATGTAAAGGCGTTGAGTTATTTAAAATGGGCCATAGGGAAATTTACATAGCATCGTTTCAGTCATAGCTTCCTCACGAATCATCTACCAGAGTACTGTAGAAATTGTTTCTAAATGAACAATTTTATTCAAATCAGATATAAACGTATAAGATTACAATCGGTGCTCGAATTGTTTTCCACCGGCAACCAAACAATACCCGAACTCGGCACTGAATAGCTCGCATACCACTCAGCTACTGTGCCCACTCTTGTACAAATTGTACTGCATGAACACCTTTTCGAGCAGCGGAATACATGTTGCTGCTTCGTTGATGCAGTTTGAGCAATGTAAATTTCTCTATGGCCCAGCGCTTTTAAGTATACCTACCCATTATAGTATACCTAAATGCGTTACCCATTAAATGCATAAGGTTAGCAATTTGTTGTATATGTATGTCTGTGCCATCGCTAACCTTTTCTGATATATAGTTTCGTTATGAAAATCCCCGGCATTTGCGCAAAACGGTTGAAATCGAAATCAAAAACGCAGTATGGTTGATGTATATAGAGTGTGTCATATTTTTGTTTTCTATGTAAAGGTGTATTGCCTAACCATAGGGGTAGATTGCTACTGTTTTTCTGGAAGCTTGTCTAAACAGGCCCAAAACTTTTAGTCAATTGGGAACAGGAAAGCCTGTGCGCTCAATAAAATAGAAATAAACATATTGCATTCCCTAGGTAATGTAATGTTTTTTCATATAAAGAGAATAACAACTTTCTTTAACCATGAAAAATTCAATATAGCACCTATTTAAAAAAAAGTTGATATTCAAATGTCAGTCACCGCCATCTTGAATTTCATTTTGACATTATTTTCGAGTTTGTCCTATCCTCAGTGCCGCGTTTTCGCCAAGGCACAGTAGGCATGAGCCGTTGAAATTGGGAGCCTGCGAAGATGCATGCATCTTTGATAGTTGACGATACTATGCGATCAAAAATGAGTTGCTGTCGAGTCGCCTTTGAAAAATTTGTTTACATGGAAAATCGTATTTCACTTGAACTTCCAAAGGCGACTCGACAGCAACTCATTTTTGATCGCCCGTTATTCATATTGCAAAGAAAATTAGCTTAAACACGATAATATGATCCTAGTAAGAGTACACAGATCAGGTCACAGCTGACAGCAGCATAATAATAATATTTTATTATATTATTTTCTATGGGAGTCTGTTAAGTTAAATTAATAAAATTGAAACCATAAGTAATTATTATTTATTAACGAGCGACAAAAAGAACGAGTTCATGATTTTAGACTTTCTGTCCGTCTCTTTACACGATTACTCATGAACGGTTTCGAATGTTCCAATTGTATTTGCAGTAATAGGTAGCCAATGGTCAAGGGATTAACCGATTAAATTTTGATCAATACTCGTCAACCTGAAGTAACCTTGTCATTTGTTTTCTATATTGCTGCAGTTTATTATTAATTTGAATTTGGCCGATTCATTTTAAACTAGACAAAGCTCTCACTTTTAGACCATGGAAAACTTTACAATATATTCCCTTGGTAAACAATTTCCACATTCCATTCACATCCGTAATGAATAAATGCATTTCTTTAACCATTATAACCAAGTTCAAGCAAACTACTCATGGAAAATTTAAATTTAATTTTTAAGAAATTAAAAACAACCATGTTGCAAAACACTTTAATTAATTAATTGTCTACAACAAATTCATAACTTTAATATAAGATTAAAAACTGTAGGTAATATACTAAAAATAGGTTTAAATGCATGTGCAAAAAAAATGAACATTTACTAACGTCTGAAAAGTTCTGGAACTTTTGACTTTACAAATGATATTAAAAAATGCAACTAATTTTGTAAATATGAATTAGAAGAAAGATTTGATGGCACCACAGCTCACTTTTTTCCCTTGACATTTTTTTTCCACTTTTCATAAAAACTAGTTACAACCTCAACATTAATTCCCGCAGAATGCGCTAAACCAGTATAACTGATCTCTCGATTTTCTGAATTTGATATCGCATTTCGTCCAATCAGTAATGTAACTAAATTACTTAAGTTTTGTTGTTGAACAAAATGATGGCAACATTCTATGATTTGTATATAAGTAAACAGTTCCTTATCTTTCTTCTTTGGATACTTAATAAATGGAAGAGAAGTGCGTTCTTGAGGCCGTTGAGCGCGACAAAATCTGTTCCCGTGATGAAATTGTAACTCCAACCAACGAATTGCATCTCTAGCTTCTGATTTGATTCGTTTTAGATCGTCTAAGGCAGATACCACTAAAAATAAAATTGTTTCACTGTTCACTATCAAAACACAACAACTCACCTGCTGATGGTATCACGACAATAAATTTCTTAGAGTTAACCAGATGTTTTATAATAGCTGTCGACTGTATCAGAGAATCCACATCCAAAACTAAATAGGGTGAAAGTGACGTCTTGCTCTTAACCCTGTTTTCGAGCGCCCTAACTTCCGCCGCCAACCATAATTGTCCCATATGTTTCATTTTTGTTAGCTGCCCATTTGAATCGTTATTGTCTGTTGGTATTTTCATTCCTGTGAGTGTATTTTCTGAATCTGTGTCATTGAGTCCCTTAAAAATGATTATTAATTAGATGACACTAATTAAAACTAAGCAGTATGTACAATCCAATAAGCGTATTCGTTTTAATAGTACAACTAAACAGTCATTTTCCTATTCACAACAGTTTTGTTAATGGAATTAGGGTAGGTTCACAAACAGCTTTAACAGAAAAGTTTTCCAATCTACCAAGTTGTTATAAAAGTAGTAATTCAAATATATAATTTTTTAGTACAGGAAAGAACAGGCCGATTTAAATTCGAGGGCAACCATGGGGATTTCCGAAACTGTAAGAGATAGGTAGAGTTTAAATTTGGCAAAGTTGCGTATTTTGATGCTTAACAAAATGCCGTTTTGAAACTGAAACTTTCAGAGATATACCCTTAAAAAAATACTACATGTTGCAAAATCGTTTTTATTTTTTACTGAAGTTATTTAAAAAGATATTTCGAAATAAATGACACATATTTATGGAGGTCCATTTTACTTTTCTTGTCATTTGATTGATATTTTAACAATATTTAAAAAATAGTGATAAGCATCAAAATAAGTACGAAACATTTTTGAAATCTCGCCAGGAAAGATTGCCGGTCACAGAACACTTGATCCCGATCTACAATCTATGTTTTTATAAAGATGTGAGCGACTTACGGGATAGTGTCATGTCAATGTTGAACAAAAAGACTTTTCGTTCAACATTGGCACGATTCTATTCCGGAAGTCGCTCACATCTTAAGAAAAACATAGATTGTAGATCGACACAAGGTGTGCTGTGATCGGCAATCTTTCCTGGCGAGAGTAATAGTTCAATGTTCTACCGTCAGAATTTGACATGACAAGGTATATTGATCCTACAATCAAAGAATTTTTTAGTTCCAATATGGCGGATTATGATAAGTTGTCGCCATTGTCCTAATACAGTCACTGTACTAGAAACTAGTATAGTGGATAATTCATATTTTGTGTGATGGATAAATGATGATGATAAAATGATGATAAAATGACGTTTGTTCACATTAGTACGGTCCTTAGTGGGTCCTCCGGTATTGATATATGCGTCCCTTAAGGCTTAAATCATGGAAAACACAAACACAAAACAGTTTATTTTAAAACAAACTCCTTGTTGTTACACCTAAGTAAAAATAAAGAGAATTTTGAAAATTATTATAACGTTAAATAAACTTAAAATTTGTCTTTTCCATGATTTAAGGGATGCATATATCAATAGTGAAGGATAAATTTAGGAGCAATGACACAATGTGAACAAACAACGCAGTTTTATCATTATTATGGATAACTAGATCGAACTTAAATAATTGAAAAATGTCGGTTATTTGAAGTATTTTAACTATGGTGAATTAAGAACTTTTGTAGAGAATTTAATAACCTTTCATGATGTAATAATATACACGGTGTTCCAAATAAAGAAGTCACATTCTTGTTATTTGAAAAATGCGATGTTGTTTTGTTTTTTTAATGCGTCAACTTAATTTGAAACACAGTGTAGATAGGTAGGAACAGTTTTGGCATGTTCCTAAATGTTCCCAATGTTGCCATTTTTAAAATTCACTCAGCGACATAAGTTCAAACAAAAAACAGAAATCTAATTATAAAATGCTCGCTACATTCTGTGAGCCGGAAGCAGTTTAGTTTAGTAGTTTTAGGGCCGGTATTATAAAGCCCGCTTGAACGGAGATTGGCGTTCAATCGTAGTTTGAGTGCGATAGCGCGTATTATAAACGCCGTTTAAGTCGTAACCAGAGCTCAATCTCTGATTGAAGTCAACCCGCCAATTTTCTCGGATTTTGGCGTCCAAACGGAGATTAGGCGCGCGCACGTGTAAAGAACTGTAACCAGTTTATTTTGTTTTGTCATTTAATATTTATAACGAAATGGAAATAATTGAAATTGGACGTGCAAGAGATCGGTTACTGTGGGCAGTAAGCGACGATGACTCTTCATCAGAGGATGAGTTCATTAGAAGAAGAGCAGAAATTTTAGAGAAGGTGTTGAACATTTCGGCAAGTGATATGAAGAGGAATTTTGGCAGAGATTTCGGTTATCCAAGGATACTGTTAGATCCCCATAAAACAGGATTCAAGCACTAAATTGCTCGCTAAATTGTCCCCCAAACAAACAAGTAGGTTTGTGCTTTTCTATGGAAATTCTATTATTTTTGCGAATTTACGCAACTGGGTGTGTTAATTAATTAATAATTGCCCATCAATGGTGAGGCTGTCGTCACCAGCTCTAGCTTCATTACCAGTAAGGTTTTTCACTGTGCTAGATCATATTTTGTCTTCAGTTACTCAAATGTGGCTCAGTCAATGCAGCGTTATACTTCTCTACAATTTTCTTCCATGCGAGGGTGTATAAACACAGAATGATTAGGGATATAGATGCAAACAAAAAATTCACAACTGATGACATCCTGATGCTTTACCTTGTTCTTGGTAGTAGAGGCGTCCGCCCGTTTATTTTCAATTATATGTAAATATGACTTGTCTATCATTGGCACAGTGGCAGGCAAAACAGCGCTATGTAAAACAATTTAGCAAGGGGATGAACAGATCAGCACAGTTACAGTGGCAGGGGCAAATGGCACAAAAGCGAAAAGAACGAACGGCGCGGGCGCGATGGGTGCGAAGAACGTAAACGTCATCAGCTGTCACTGTCAGCTGACGCATCGGCCACTGAAAATTCTGCGCTTTGATTGGTCCTCGGTTCGCCCGCAGTGTTACCATCCTAGGGATCGTAACGGAGATTAACCAAACGCTCTTCCCAAGGTGTTTATAATACGCAACCGCTCTCAATCTTGGTTTCACGTTCAATCGCCGTTTGATTAATCTCCGCTTGAACTGTACTTTTATAATACCGGCCCTTAATGTTCTGCAATAGTATTAATAACTATCGTAGAGTCAGACAGTTTTCATGTACTAGAGGTTGAGGGCTAATGCGGCATTAGCCCTCTCAACCTTTATTATTTAGCTGTGGGGGTATATTATTTCTATGGGTCTTCTTGCACTATTCAACATCCCTGAAGCGCATTATCTCTTTCATCTCTTTATTTCTACATATACAGGGTCATTCTTGACGAGCGTCAGTTAGAAAGATGGCAAACCTTTGAACATGAAAATAAACTGATAAGTTCTTTAAAAGTTTTGGCACATGATGAATTGAACTAAAATATTTTCAAGATGGCGCCACTTCCGGAAATACCGGAAGTAGCCATCAACTATGTTATTTGAAATAGGGACCCCCTATTTTTTCTACATTTTCGGATTCTACGTCGAACTTGGAGTACAACGATACCCTTTGCTCCAAGGGCTTCGCAGATATTCAAGTTTTTGTGTCAAAAATTGAATTTGCAGGGGTAATTTTAAAAATTTATTATTCGAAAACGGTGAGAGATATTGCAAAACAGTTTTCAATGCTTTATTAAGGAAAGATCGAATTTTCTTATGGTATACGAAATCGTCTAAAAAAGTGGAGTACGTCACTTTTTCAAAGCTCTCAACTTTTAAATTTTTAAATTTCGGTAACTCCATTTTTTTAAATGGCACCCCCCATTTTGTTCTTCACCGTTGTTTTCCTTTTTCCCAGACCTTTAATTTGATACAAAATGTCAAAAGCTGGTTCAAACGGTTTCCGAGATATTCCATGTTTTAGTTACTTCTTGTAGCAAATTGATAAAAAAAATAATTCGCTTGATGCTATTCTTTTGTTTTTATTATGATAATGTTTAAACGTCAAATTTTCGCTGCTTGAACTTATACTTCTCGTCAATAATGGCTTGTTTGGGTTACACGAATGAAAATTTTTTGAATTTAATAACAATACACGGTGAATGTAATCGAATCGCGGCCAGGACTTGCAGTCTTTTTTCCGAAAGATACCCTGACAATGCGCAACTCAGAGGCTACAATTCGCAAATTACTACAAAATTGCAGGAATAACGGTATGTTTCAAACAAAAATACAAAAAAGGAAGCCTCTGAAGAACAAGAAATAACTGTACTGGCGTATTTTGTTGCAAATCCAACTGCATCGCTTAATGATATCCAAAGAGAAATTGACATATCTTCATTAGTGTAACCCAAACGAGCCATTATTGACGAGAAGTATAAGTACAAGCAGCGAAAATTTGACGTTTAAACATTAACATAATAAAAACAAAAGAATAACATCAAGTGACTTAATTTCTGATCAATTTGCCACATGAAGTAACTAAAACATGGAATATCTGGGAAACCATTTGAAGCAGCTTTTGACATTTTGCATCAAATTAAATGTCTGGCAAAAAGGAAAACAAAGGTGAAGAACAAAATGGGGAGTGCCATTTAAAAAAATGGGGTTATGGATATTTAAAAATTTAAAAGTTGAGAGCTTTGAAAAAGTGACGTAGTCTCACTTTTTTAGCGGTTACGCACACCATAAGAAAATTCGATCTTTCCTTAATAAAGCATTTAAAACTGTTTTGCAATATCTCTCACCGTTCAACTATGGGGTATCGTTGTACTCCAAATTCGACGTAGAATCCGAAAATGTAGAAAAAATAGGGGGTCCCTATTTAAAATAACAAAGTTGATTACTACTTCCGGTATTTCCGGAAGTGGCGCCATCTTGAAAATGTTTTAGTTCAATTCATCATGTGCCAAGACCCTTGGTCTTATCAGTTTATTTTCATTTTCAAAGGTTTTCCATATCTTTCTAACTGACGCTCGTCAAGAATGACCCTGTATATTTAAAGAAAAGTATGTGTCCCAAGTTGTACCCAAAGTTGACATCAGGTATGTTGGTATAGAAAACTTCAATTTGTAAAATGTATATTCCACTTGGGACACGCTTATTGTTTTTAAAAATGAAAAGATTTATTTTAATAAAAGGGCAATATAGGTATTGTAAAATATGTAAAATAAAGTTGCGATTCGTCCTTTCCTCTTAATATGGGAAAGAGGCGCATATACAGTACCTAGTTAGTTTTAATGAATGTAATTATTAATATATTAATTGGTATATCATCAAAAACATGACCAGAAGGGGCAAGCAAAAATGATTACACGCAAACGGTACGAGTTACAACTTGGGGCGGTGCACGGTGTCCCAAGTTGTAACTTACTGATCACAATTAATTAAGAATAAAAATTAACAAAGTGCCAAAAAGCTTTTTTTTTAACGTCTGCGCTTTATTTTCTTTAGTTTGTCCGGCAACAAACAAACTGGGAGTCCTATTAAAGATCATTTTCAGAGATTCACACTATACTAAAAACAGAGCTAAAAACTGACAAAAACCACGGGAATAAAACGTAGAATGTATGGCTAAACCGAGAGGTACAGGTTTAGCCTTTGAGTTTCCAAATCAAAAGGCCTGCCTTCCGGTAAACAGCATCGTGTATGGCGACCTAGATTGTAGAAACCATTTCGCGACGCATATGATGCTGAACCAATACTAAACATAACCTCTAAATCTAATCCTGCTGTCACCCCCATGTCTGTCGACTTCTTTCCACAATCATTTGTCTACATTATCCTTTCATTTTACAAAACATTTTTTCAAGGCTACCAATTTGCAACAAATAATTACAAGGTGGGTAAATTATTTTAAATCAGGAAATTCATGTTTTATCGTTTTAGGTTGCTTTTGCAGTAGGTACTATTTCTGTAATGGAAGTAAAGACGGAAACGGAGTCTGGACGTATACGACTTGCTTGTGCATGGAGGATTTTCAAGAGCCATATCCTGAACATATCATTGATTACGAGAAGTTATGCTGCCACATTATTTGTGTAGTTAAGCGATTTGACGATACAGGAAATGCTGCTTGTGGAAAATTCCCTGGTCACATAACAGTTGCTAATGAGGTGGTAGTAGAACATGTGCGTGTTTGTCTTGAACAAAACCCGCAAAACCCACTGCGGCAGCTCTCCCAACAAACTGGTTTGTCATACGGAACTTGTCATCGTCCCGACTTTGAAAAACGTGTAAATGATTGTAATTGGTTTAATGAAACTGTACGAGACGACAACTTATTAGACACATTATTTATCGTACAAGGCTTTGTTTCACCTTAGTGGATAGGTACGTTAATACCAAAAACTACTGAACTTGAAGGGTTGAAAACTCGCATTTATCAGGAAGCTCAGCCTCATCCTCTGAAGGTGGGCGTGTGGGTTAGCGATGTTGAAAAGGCGAATTGTGGAGCAATACTGACACTGCCGAACGTTACTGAGCAAGTGTTTATTGATAAACTTCACGACAACAAATTGGAAGAAGGTTTCTTTCAACATGATAGTGCAAGGTAGCATATCGGTAACAGTTGTGGTCTTATGTCACAATCTCTACTTTGACATGTGTAGCGCTACTAAAAATGGCTGACTGCTCCGTAAAGAGCGTAAAAGTAGCGACGTATCAGTAACTGTTCCACAACAGTGCCCATTGTTATGTTTCAGTAACAAGAGTAGTATTACTGCACAAGTAAGTAGATCTAATACCTACCTACTGAAAATTAATATTGGACCTAAAATTTCCTTCTCTGAATCAAAATTTTATTGCTCACGCCTTATGAGTGGCTATCCAGTACTTATAATAACGAGTGAAATTGCGCAGCACTAGTGGATACTAGCGAACAACTAATGACACATATCTGTCCCAACATTAATACTTTAAGAAAAGGTAGGAAGCCAGACACTAACAATATTTGTTGTATTTGATCCTTACAGGAATGCATTCAGATTCATTTCTTGAGTAAATCATTATTTTCAACAAATAATTTAAAAAGTTGCAGGAAATAAGAACTACTCACATAACTTTTGTACTATTAAAAGAACCCACATGCTAAGCAATATAAACAAGGTAACACTTACCGTTCCTCCATTTAAAATGTCGACGCCATTAGTCTCCTCTATTTCAACTTCTTGCAATGTAAATTGTTGTAAGCCATCATTAAAATGAATACAGGTCTCGGGTATTTTAGCCAGTGAATGGCCAAATGACACAAGCCTCGACATTCTAATAAAAGTTTCTTCTTTAATAGATAGGTGTTTGTTATGGTGAAGTGAATCAACAAACTGATTATTTTGGATATTAACGCCTTTGAGTGCTAATTCTTCAGATAAACATTTTTGTTGGCCTTTATCTTGCTCAGTTAAATATTTCATATCTGATAATCTCTCATGTTGGAAATCAATGTTCAAAAAGTTTAATAATTGAACGATTTGTTTTAACAAAGATCGTGTACTTTTCGCGCAAGATTTTACAATTTCCACATCACCAATGAACCATTCGCTCAAAATTTTAACAGTTGATAATAATTTTTCTTCAGAGACCACATCTAGTACAACATTTGGATCAATCTGTCTAACTTTTCTTGCCAATTCAGTTACCGATTTATTAAAATCCAACTGCTGTGTTATATTCGCGGCATTTTTCTCTTCCACTCTGCCAGATAATTTGTTTGTTAAAATGTCATCTTCGTCTGAATCTGAAGAGCTCATAAGTTCTTTGTCAGAGCCATAGGTAGACGCATCCGAATTTGAATGAATTTCTTCGTCCAAATCGGAAACATCAGATTCGTCACTTGATAATTTCTTTTTTCGTCTTCTACGAATTTTACCTTTTGTCTTGCTTTCTTGAACCTTCGGATACTTAACCCCATTGATTATCTTAGGGTCAGGTTCTTCGGGTATAAAAGGTAATAAGTTTTCACTTAGGTGATCGGTAATTATTTGTAACAGCTGAGAATAAACTGCCAAGGTGAATGCGACAACTGTCGAGATTTGATTGTTGTGCAATTTTTGCACTTTTGATACGCAAAGTAAGCATATTACAACAATTTTAAAAACGGTGTCATCGCTTAAATGTGCTGGGGAAGAAACTGAATCTGCAGTATGTATCGAGTCTGCATCGGTCGGACTTTCCTCACTATCATTTGAAACAGATTTCAAGTATGAAAGGCACTCCTGTAAGTCTACATTGGTTTGATGGCATAGAGTATACACATCTGCAAAATTTTTATTAAAATACCACATCTCTACCAAAAATAGAAATCGTGCAACCAATCGCTTAATGTGGTCGGCCGGTTCTAGTTGTACTATGCAGTCGGCATTTTTGTTTTCAGAAGGAAACTCTTCTAAAGTATGGGAGTTTTTTTCAAATAATCTCAACAAATTGTTTTCCGTTCCGTCAAATATAACTTTACAAGATAAACAACATATATAATGGTAAACCGCATCCAAAACACGATTTTGATTTGATGCTAAAGTACCCATTTGATTATGCGGTATGCCATATTCCGGCTTAAACTCAATGGCTCTCAAATAGCAACGAATGGATAATCCTGGATCCCAAGTTGGATAAATCTCTAATTTATATCTGTTTAAATCTCCTAAATATATCAAGCAACGATGAACAGATTGCTGCGCCCATTCTAATTCGGGCTTGCTCGTGCACGTATTTGACTTCTTCAGAATGTTTTGAAACATCGCAAAATCAACAACATCTTTGACATCCAGTTGAAATTGATATTGTAGGCGTAAAATGAAATGGTGATAATGTCCTACTCCCGCATTAATATGCGTTTCTATGTTCGATATATCTTTCGGAGTGAATTCTTTTTTCTTCAATCTCTTTGCGGCCGATATAACATCGTAATAACACTTCCGCCATAACAACTCTTCCGCTTTTCTTCCAAATAAAGTTGGATCAGAAAATATTAATCGTTCACAATATTCTTGGAATCTGCTGCGTTGGATTTGCAAGGTTGGGGTGAACAGATCTCCCACGTAATGCGCGCAACTGTGAGCATCATCTAAGCGCCTGGCACTTTCGCTGATTGATCTGCACAATAAAGAAAAATTAGTGAGACTCTGATACTTAACATTAGAAGTAAATAGGTGCGTGAAGTTGGAGGTATCACAGGAAGATGTTCAAGGTTGAAGCCATCAACACGCTATAATTTTGTGATCATTTTGTGCCAATTTTTGCCATATTATACATATTTTGTGCTCAAATCGTAACGGATTTTATTTTATAGCATATGTTAAAATGATATTTTAATAGGCTTGAATGAGCCGTTCTTTAACCGTGAGGGTAGATAAAATGAAACAGATGATGGTGCATTCTAATGGCATCTATCATTCTTATTTTTATTTATTTTGACGTTTATTGCCGCCATGGAGATATTCGGGATTATCACGTATATATAAATTCGCGTGGGTCATCCTTAGACCATATAGTGCATGGACTGCTATGCCTATGTTTTCAATACAAAATGTATGATCACAGATAGGGGGCACTGTAGTCGTGGGTATGTGAATCTAAGGATAAACTAAAGTCGTCTAAACAGCACTCGGATCGCGTACAGAGTAGCTTTTATAGTAACCACGTAGTACAGGAAGCTTTTAATACTCTTCATTATCTTCTATACATCCACAAATAAAATGGGTTTGCTTTTTTTGGCATATCTAGGCGATTAATTAATTGACGTTGGTTAATTTATAAGTTGACAGTCTCAAATCGTGTCTCATCGGACAACTTCGGACACACTCGTTTACCCTGAAACTCACATACCCAGGCGATGTCTTTGACCATATTTTAATTACAATTAGCAGTCCATGTACTGTATGGTCTAAGGTAATTACGCTTAAAGTTTCTTTTTATTCATTGAATAGTCCTTCGAATACATTCGTAGTCGAAATATTTCTCGATTATTTTTGAGGTGCTATTCCCTCATGCTAACTAGCATTCGTGACAACACCTCAAAAATTATCGATAATACTTCAGAGTGTTAACCCTATACCATTTTGAAGCACCTCGTCTAGAGGATCATAAAAAACTAAAAAAATACAAGGTGTTCAATTTAAAAAATATGCTCAACATGCCATAACTTGAAATGACGTCCTTCCAAAAAATATCCGTGTACGTCAAAACATGCATAATATAATATCAAACATGATTAATGCTGTAGCTCGCTGATTCCATACTTTTCCGCCACTCTGTATATGATTAGTACCTGTGAACTTGCTAATCATGAACCAAAATTTAAATGCATGTATTGTATGACCAAAAGATGACGATGAATTGCAAATGTATCTTTTAATGTGTTTTTTAAATGTGTCGGTTTGTTTTAATATGTTATACATTTTATAATTTTAGTATTTGTGCTAAGTTTATTGTTTGTATGTATTAGGGAGATGGTGTTGCCACCTACTATAAGGTAAAGCAACAACGAATAAATATATGATATGATATGAAAAGGAACACCAATTATAGAAGATATGTAACAGTAGAAGAAAGATTACTTATAACACTAAGGTTCGAATTATCACTGCAGACATCGATATTTTTCCACTAAACGACGAATCAATATTTAATTTGCATTCATTATAGTCGGTTGCAATTTCGATCGGTCCCGACAAAAATCGGGCCTGTGGACAAACTTCAGTAGAAATGCAGGTGCGCGATCTTTATCAGACGATTCAAATCGCACTGATCTTCGTCGCCCTGATGCGGTGGACATCCAGCCTTAGTGTACAAACAGAGTGGAAGCAGGTTTCTCGCTGTCCGGTATCTCGCGCCGATAGGAGTAGGTTTCTCGCGCTGTGACTGCACACAATAAAAGCGAAGCCGGTGGCGCAGTGGTTGCGTTCCCGACTGCTATTTGGGAGGTTGTGGGTTCGATTATCCCTTATAGAGGTTGTCTCAAACACTGTCCTTATAAGAGCTTCTTTATCCGAAACTCGCGGGAGAAACGGCAGAAAAAACTAAATTTTTATTCCGACAAAAGCGTGGACGCAGGCGTTCACGCTAATTTGAAAACATTACATGATTTCCAAATCGAGAAGCGTGAGTCGCCGCTGGTAACCGGTAAGCGAGAAACCTGCCTCCACTCTGTTCGTACCCTAAGGATGTCAATTCAGATACGGCAATTATAATTGGAAGCAAATAGTTGCGTGTTACAGGTTTTGAAAATTCGGCCAATTAAAAATGTTCATTTAAATTTGCCGGGAATTTTTTGGGAGGAGCTTAACTGCATCTGTTGGGTGAACAGATAATAGTATTCATGGTACAATAAGACAAAGCATGCCTATGCGTGACGTCATTGGGATAACTAGGCTCTACCACTCAATAAAGGAATGGGGTTTGTGTAGCCCTACCAGTTAATCAAAGTGTATCCTCTGTACAGATGTGATAAGATTTGTTCAATCTATGTCAACTGCGTCAATTTAATAATAATAATAATAATCATCTTTATTTTGCTATACCTCATAACAACTAAAACAAAACATTGTTTGGCAACAGACCCATTCTCATGGTTCATAGACCGTCTGAGGAGTTGGTTCTTAAATAAACATAGGTATCCAAAAAAAAAAAAAAAAAAAAAAAAAAAAATGGAAACTGCTACATCACTGTTTTTGCCATATTTAGCAGGTAGCCACTGTTACAATTTAATTGATTTTGTAGAGGATCCGGAATTGGTACGCGGGCGAAAAAAATCAGTTATGTTGCTCGTAGATGAACCAGATTTCTTCGCTTCCTCGCCCGTTATTCTTTTTCTTTTTTTAACCTTCTCTAATTCACCTGCAAAATTTTCAGCATCTTCCGCAGTTTCCCCCTCTCTATATTTTTCACTTGCGACTATTTCTGATACGTGCCTAAATTTTCCATTTATTAAAAGTCCATTTCTTCTTATCTTACACTCCTGTCCACCTCTTTTCAACTTCGCTTGCATCGCTAGGAGTTCTTTTCTCTGTTCTTGAGCTTCCTTGTCATAATCTTCAGAGATATACACTTTCGAACCCTTTAATTTAAAAGCATTGCGCAACACCATTGTTTTACATATATTTGATGTGAAGGAGACAATGGTTGGTCGTATTTTTGTACTTTTTTGCCCTACTCGTCTAATATAGTTTAAATTATCTCGCGTGATCTTTGTTTGTAACACATTATTGAACAGATCTATAACTCCAGTTTCCAACGTGTCATAGTTTTCATCGCTCTCTCTCATTCCGAAGATTACCACATTATTCTGCCTACGTATTTGTTCTATTAATTTTTGTTGTTGGTTAACTGTTTGTTTCAATGCACGATTTTCGCTTTCCAGAAGCTTAAACCGATTATTAGAATCTTCAATATAGGCCGGTATATTGAGAGTATGTATTTCTTTCCTAATAATGTGTTCCATTTCTTCTTTTAGCTCCCGTTTAAAATTATCAAATATTTTACAAAGTTCGGAGGTATCGATTGTCATGTTTGTTTATATGTAATTGATAATGCAAAATATTATATTAGGCGAGTGTAAACAGAATTATCTCAAGAGTGTCCTTGTATGTGTACGTGTCTACGATTCTGGTTTAGCAACAATATTTAGGTAATTTATGGACTATAGTATAAATATTTCCACGTTTTAATATCGAAAAACGTATGCTTTTTACAAATTTCACAATGAATTTAGGTGCTTTATTTGATTTGAAATATGAGTTAGTCGGTTGAAAATAATCAGTAACACAAAAGTTTTAATTGCACAGGTAACCTTTAACAATCTTACGATGTTTACTACACGAGTGTCGCGCCGCAACTCCTATGTCAACTGCGTCAAGTTTCTTACATTAAACTTACAAAGTATCAATTATTGCATGTTATCAATACAAATATTTAAATGTACAATAAAATATGTAAGTAAAAAAAGTAAAAATTATATTTGCGTTTTCAAATAAAGACGAGACCTCTAGCGGCAATAAAAAAAAACTTAAAAGGCTGATTAAATTTGTGAAATAAGTATATTAAGTAGTACGTTTAGCTTCTCTGTTTCCTGACATTTATTTCTAAATGCATTCCGAGATGCATTCAGTATGATTACTCAACCAACAATAAAGAGGTCATCATGATCTGTTGTCACACAAGATTTCCAAGGATTTAAAATGTGTCCAGTGCAATATGTTGCAAACATGGGAAGTCCTCGGGAAGTCATTTCATTGGACCGGTATTCTTCGGTGGAACTTTAACTGCTCACCATTGTTTACAAATTCTCCACACTTCCTTAGAGAATTTTCTAGACAACGTATGTTTCGCAGAAACAGTTGGTTTATGGTACCTATGAACAAGATAGCTGCCCAGGTCACAGTTCACTAATTGTATACATTGTACATTGAAGAATTGTAGCTACTCCTAATAATAATAATAACGTACAAAAGCACGGCATGTTCTAAAGGCATGTCATAGCATCAATGGTAATAGATACGTTGCGTAAAGTAAACTGTCTTGAAATGTTTCACTAATAATGGCCGGTATTATTGTGTCCGTCCGTTGACACGATATCCCGATAACGAATGGACCGATTACGAAGAAATTTTGTAGGTGGATTCTTTATCAATTTGTAGACCGTAGTTCGTGAATTGGCAATGTAGTCCACAAAATAAGGAAGGCCCTTTTGACATCTCTGTGAGTTATGAACCGAATTGCATCAAATTCAATATGCGTATAGCTTTAGCCATATGAAACGCAATTCCAAAAGTTGAGCCTAATCAATTTTTGTTTTTATATTTGTTTACACGTTTATTATATATCCTATTATTTCATATTTTACAAAATTTTGAAGAAATGATTTTTCTACCGCTAGTCTTTTTTTTATTGGTTGATAGCGGTTGCCATGAATACAATAAAAAGAACAAAATCTCCACGAATCCATGGCCTACTATTTAAGAACAGTAAAAAATGTTTAAAATTTTTGGTTCATGATTAAAATTTAAAAAATATAGGTTGTGATACATCCAATGTAATCAGGAATACAAAAAAAAATTCACGTTAAGATGGTGTTGCATTTAGAAATACCAACTTTGGGCCAAATCCCAGAAACGGTGGTCCAAAAATTTATTTCTACTAATGCCATTGGATTCTACGTAAAAATCTCTAAAATGGAAAGTTTTTACCTTTTTTCTTACATGGGTAGTAAGATATGATAATATCCCAAAAGTTTGTTTTCACCCTGTATCTCAGAAATAAACGAAGCTAGATTGATTCTGTTTGTGGTATTCAAAGTTTCACAAAAATGGCACACGGTCGCGAAAACCGCAATACTTTAATTTGAAAAACAGCTGAGATACACCGCAGTCTAAAAAAAATAGGATGCACAGTTACTTTTTATATTGCCTATGACCCGATGCCCTCGATATTATCTTAAGGTTCATCTTTCGACACCCAAACCAAGTCGATTAGGCCCATCAGTCTAACGTTGTTTCTCCTAAAACTAATGAGGAACCTTATTGAAGAGCTGGAGTTAGAAATTCGGCACAGAACCATTCCACGAGCTAGGTTTTAAAAGTTGCGAACTTTATCCTCAAAAATTACTATTATTATTAAAATTAATTTAATTAAATTATTAAAAATAAGCCAAAATCGAGGCCAAAAGTTATATTTTGAAATTTTAATTTTCAATTGATTGTTGATTAATTGTTCTAGAGTTCTAAACCACAGGTTCAAAAATGAATTTGGAGAATCTCGGTTTTTATCAATAGAAGTGGTTTTGAAGACGATAAATTGTTTTTTTTCCTGTTGTCTGTTTCATTTGAACCGTAGAATCGTAAATTTCCAAAATATTAATGTGGGCGTCACCTAATCTTCTTAACGACACCTTGTATATACAGTTGTTAATGCAATGCAACTAATATTGCATAATATTGTGTAATATCCTGGTATTAGTCTATGGTATTACTCCACTGGTAATAGTGAGAAATGGTGTGTGTTATATAAGCAATAATGAGAAATATTGTGTATTCCTCGAGTAATACTAATGTTGGTGTTACATGAGTAAGATGGAATAATGTGCGTTTTTTCCCTAAATTTGATTCGAAATATTTTTTTAAGGTCTTCAGTAATTTTGATTTATAGCAACATCTTGTTTTGTTATTGCATTTTGCGTAGCGTGTAGGTAACTATGTTTCATATCATTACACAAATGGTATTTCTGTTAAATAAATAAATAAATACATAGTAGTAATATAGGGTTATGACTTATGAGTGATGGTGTACATGTTTGAACCAAGCAACCCTTATTCCCCTTTATCCCTGGAATTGAATGTAAGAAATTATTAAATTATTCTAAAAATTATGTGTAGGGACAATCTCCGGGCTATATGAATATCATTATGTGTGCAATTCTAGAGAACTTGATTATAAAATGAAATCTTCTGATTGAAATAGATTAAATAGGTGCAATTATCAGTATGCAATGAAATATTAAACTTAAAAATACGTGAAAAAGAAAACTCTACCCGTGACTACTCTTCCTATGATGCAGGTGAAATGCTTCTTTGCACTGCCGATTCTAAATTAAAAATGATCTTTCGTTTTCATTTTTATGATCTGATTTTATTTCAAAAATTCAAAACATACTATTACTTGTTATTGCATTGATGTATAGCTTTATTTATACATACAAGGAATTTTTCTTAAAAGTATACATATGAGCTATGATATTATTATATTATTATTTGAACTACAAGTTTAATGGCTCCGAACAATAAAGTGGCAATTGTACTTCCTTACTGTGACGTGTGGAAATATTTACTTTATAAACACCGCCAATAAATATTATTATTATTATTAAATATCCCAATTTGATGCTAATAATAAAAATAAAGACTATGAGCTAACAGTAATTTGACCTCGAATTTGACAAGGTACTGTTTCCATAGCAGATGCAGATTATCGTTTAAAATAAATTCGTGTAGAGTTGGTTGCCTATTATAGCCACCTATTCCATGCATTTGATCCGATTTTTACATTCCGACTACATACAAAGTGTGTATAAAGGAAAGTATTGTAATAGTGATCAATTTTCAACTCGATTTTCAATAAGCCAATAATGCGTTTTCTGGACGTTTTGAAGCACATAGACCATTATACCATGCATAGACCCCAAAAAGGGTCTTTAGCTTGACGTCTGTATGTGGGTCGGTGAGTGTCTCGGTGTGTGTATGTGGTTCGTTTTTTGGGATGCATATAGGGTGGTATGGGGAATCGAAAACGTCCTATTTTGGTTTTGATCCGTAACGATCTACATGGTTGGTGAGGGTGTGAAAAGTTTAAAAGAGCCATAACGGCTTGAAAAATTCTTTTTTGCATACACTGACAAAAATGACTTAAAAAACTCCAAAGTTCAATTTTTTTCTGAGTTCCTTTGTTTTTAAGAAGTTTTGAATTGAAAAGTTACTTAAACTATATATTTTATTTTTCCGAATTTGCATTTTTCTCTAAAAGTAAGCCTCAGAGGGAAAAATTTTAATTACAGAAAAGATGGGTCTTGACGAGATCTACAAAAAAGGCTTGTACACTTTTTGCGTCGGGTTCAAAATAAAGGCGCGAGAGGGCATTTTCTTAATGTTATACTATGACCAAAGATAATTGCAATGACTCTATTAAAAGTAGTCGGAAAGTCGGAGTTTATCAGACAACTAGTTTAAAGTATAGCCCATATGTAGGTATACATTTAAGATAAAATTTCCTGTAAAATTTCTTGAGCAATCTGATGATCAACAGGATTAAAAACACAACAGAAATCAGAATATGTAACGACATGGCACAAAACAAAACGAGATTTCCCAAAGGTGGTACTTCGCTGGGTCAGCTAGTAATCTAGTATAATTTCTGGAGAAAGAGGAAAGGGATTTAAATCTGCTTCACCCACCAATACAGCCACGAGCCACCACTGCCAGCTACAAGATTATAATCACACTAAAACTTTCCAACCAAACCAATCATCAACCTAATGCTTAATAGATTAATATTCGGATTAATAACAATAAAAGATACAGTTCAATAAACACCCTGCAACAGTGGACTTAGGGGAAAGGCCAAAAATTTCCCAGGCACAGCAATGATTCTTTGTTGGACATACTTAATCGCATTCTTTTAGAGTAGACCTTATCTCGTTTTAAAAAACGGGTAGTTCTATATGTTTGATTATTGCGTAACGTGACAAGCAAACATAACAAAGCCCAACACAGCCCAAAAACTTAAACCTCAAAAGCGAAAAGTGTGTTTACGATGTGATTGTTTTAGGTTATGAATAGCATGATTTTTAAAGGACGGAACAAAAAAACGGTTTCCCTTACTCCTACTTGCATTGGATAACAATTAATGAAACTTACCGATAAAGTTTTTTAGACTGCTCCTGTCCATCCTGATGGTTATCATTAGAATTACTTTTCTTCATTTCATCTTATTTTGCATTCATCCCGGTCAAGAATTAAACAAATCCTCATTTGAATATACAAATTTCAAACACCATTTGGTTTTATACGTCATTTTCACACCATTATCAATTTCAATGTCGTATTTGGAAACCATTACAAAAATCTTATCACAACGTCATTTATTTTTCACTCAAAGTACTGCGCATGACGGAAGTAATGATAGATCACGTGCTACCCATGCAAATGATTAGACGCATTCAACCAGTCGAAGACTCGGTAGAAGCGTGTTGCTGTTGAGTGAACGGTAGAAGCATAGACGTAATACTCATATGTCTATGGGTAAAAGCATTGTACAAATACATATACAATGGTAGAAGGTAGATAGGCTAACGACCCAATACTTTCACCCCACAAATTAAACTGCGATTAACCAATCATTACTTTTTAATTAAGATAATTAATAATGGTCATTAGCAAACTTTCCAAGCTTTCTGCATTTATTAAGGCTAAAAAAATTGGAATTAGGTGGGCGTAGGTAGGTACTAGAAAAAGTAATAATTTTATGGATGTTTATAATTTCCAAAAAATTAAGGTCTAATATCGAGCGTTCACAATTGTTCTGGTCAGATCGCCTCCTCGCCTGTGTGTTTGGCGCTTTCTAACTTGCACATACTTTTGGAATTTACTGTGCGTTTTTGTTAACTAAAATTGTTTTTTTTTCAAAATTGTAGTAACTGTTTTCGTTGTGTCTTTGTTCACAGGCAGAGCCGTAGCGAAAGCATCAATTTCAATTTAATTCTTTCCCTTTGGCATACGGTACACATTGAACTATATACTCTGTAACATATAGTTCAATGACGGTACATAAGACTTATTAGGACGCGTCATACATAAAAATCATTAAACTCACGTGACACAACATATGATACCTAAGTTAAAATTATTTAAATGGGTATCACAGGTTCTTACATTAAACATTCACGTAATAATATAAAAGAGTTAAAATATCACAGGTTTTTACAATCATCAACGTATATTCGTTGATGGTGTACATAGTAACATTTTGTTTGTTTTCCTGCTGAACTGTTGGGCCGTTGAAGGTTTGTCTATTTACATAAATGTAGTTATATACAGCAGTGAATGCACAGGGTGAGTCAATGATTGCGCGGAGTATATTCCAACTATTTTTAAAATGTGGAGAATATTCAACTATATCATAATACAAAAGCACTCTATCGACAAATACCTTCAAGGCATTAAGTTACTCCGTGCAATCGTTGACTCACCCTGTACAGTAGCGTGATAAACACTCAACCATTGAATTACTCAACACTGATTTTTGGGTTAAGTTCTTTAACGTCATAATAGGCAATGAAGGGTCAAGGGGGGGATGTCAAAGATGCATACTTGCACCATATATATAAGAGAAGTATATGGATAAACGAGTGGACACGCCTATCGCCAACGTTAGTGGATGGAAATATACTTCTGTCATTAGTTGGGAACTAGGCGCTAATGCGCTTGCCTGTTATTATCACAGCCGTCTATAATTACAAGCCGTGCTGAGAATTATGGCAACACTGCATGGTAGGCCGATTTCCTAATTCAACTTGACAGATTTTGAGTGTATTTTATATGTGTTTTGGGTGTAATATTCCAATTTACCTGTTTTAACAGAGCGAAATTGCGACAATTTGTGTTACTCCCTACGGAATGAACAGAAATTATTATTCAGGTAAGTTGCTAAACGAAATATATCGATTTGTTGTCATAACCTCTATAGCAGGCTACTCCTTACTGGACCCTTTAGAAGCACTTTTATTTGTTCAAAATACCTGTAAGAAGCTCAAATATGACCTACACACTACCTGGTACGTAAGTACGGTAAGTGTTTATCGTGAGAAAATACAATTAGTTTGTATTTCAGGTATTCTAGCACGGACATTTCAAATCGATTTTCTGAAGGAACCTTTCAACTTATTCCCAAGAGTTCATGGTACGAGAATTTGAAGTCTACGGGGCACCCCTCTTTAAAAGCTTCGTACCTAGACCCACTGGGGTAGCGACTGGCTTAAAGTCTGCCATTCCGAATCACATCCTGGTCGTTGATATAACCTCGCCGAGGCACAGCGATTTACTGTCCTTTTACCGAAATTATAAGTGCTCAAGCAAGTGATTCAACTCGACCTCTTTCGACAGAAGTTCACCAATTTCGGAGATCTCGATGGAAAACGCATTATGATGCAGTTACCATTTTACCAATTAATAGCGTTCCGAATTTTAACGTCAAATAAAAATGTTATTATCTATTTTTGTAAATAAAAAAAATATATGTACAATTGTAAGCTGCCTAAGTATCTTTCTTCTGTATTAAAACCACCAAGGCGAAATACAGGAGAGAGGAAAATGCAATTTTACAAGAGCAACAAGACGCCATTAAAACTTATATCGGCCCACCGATTGACTATCGGACAACGTTGCCAAACTTCTCAGCATGGCTTGTAATTATAGCCGGCTGTGTTGTTGTTTTTTTAATCTTTGGCGGTAGATAGCGCCTTACCGAAGCACTTTTGGATAGAGGTAAGTTGGGTTAAATCGTCCTATTTTGATACCAAGAACCCATGGTAGCGCGTTGTACAGACCTTTTAGGGACACCCTGTATATGACTTGCACCATTGAACTAGGTATAATACTAATAGGTACTATTTTTGACTCAACGACTTGAATAAACAACGAGTATATTGTATCACTTGCCTTCGTAAATGTCTTTAGAAATGCACGGTACTGACTAATTGTGATTGATTTGGCTCTTGTTATAGGCGCCCCACATTTTCGCCAAGCGAAAAAGTATAGACCCTTGTTTATTTGAGTACATACATACAGAAACCCAAATGTGTGATTGTACTATATAAATTAGTCCTCCGCTACACAAAGCTCTCCGTCCTCGCTCAAATTATACAAAACACCACCCACGCGCACCACTTCAAAACAACACGGCCGCCGTAGCCTTCACGGGCCCCGGGAATATTTTTTACCGAGGCCCGTATAATTGAAAGTTTTTTGTCCATCACTCTTATCTTAAACTATTTATAGACATTTTCATTCTTCACTTCTTAGATTTGAAAGAAGAACATTTGAATAATTTTGATACAGACACAGCCATTTTTATAATTTATTAGGAATTCTTAAGGCGGGACTCCACCAAACTGCGCTGGTCTAGGTTTTTGCCGAATGCCGAAGAAAAATTAGAAATAAACATTCGTTTGAGGCCGCTCGCTATCATCGGCCGCCGCCGCCATAATGTTGCTTATTGCTAGCAGCAAATGTCGGTAAATATCAAAGGGATTTCAGGTTTCAGTCTGCGACGCGGGCAGGCTCTGTCTGAACCAGTTCAAACGTGTGTCAGTTATAAATAAATCACCGTATTTATGTTTTCAGTTTTGCGCATTTGTGTCGACCGGTACTAAGGTTTACGTGGTATATTTGTATTTTGTTTGCTTTTTTCCGAAATTTGAGTTTGTATTTTGTTTTTCACAACGAAGATTTTATATAAACTAGGCCGTACCTAAAACGTAAAAAAAAAGTCCGTGGCAAAGCCGCAGCAAGCCTTGGCATGTTGTGTCGGCGGCAAAACCGGAGATGCCACCGGACTAGGCCAGTTTTAAATTTTGTGCAAATAGTTAGCCCTCGTGGGGATCTAGAACCCTATTGTTTTTGGTAAAAATCGAAACACACGTTTCCGCGATTTTTCCGAGTACCATATTTATTAAAGGACACAATTTGGAAGTTATCGAGTTGCAAAATTTCAGGGTGGTTAGGTATTGCTGATTTCTGGAACTCTATTATTGGTCAGTGTGAGCGAACATTAAATTCAGCATGTACAGGGTGTTTCCTAAAAATGTAAGTTTTATTGATTACATAATAAAAAGTGCTGCCATAACGGGGTAATAAATATTAACCCTGGCAGGCGCTTGTCGTTTTTTTACAGTTTTAGCTTTGGTACAAGCGCTCACATTTTAAAAAGTACTATACGATCCAAAAATGAGTTGCTGTCGAGCCACCTTTGGAATTTTTGTTTACATGAAAAATGATACTTAACTTGAACTTCCAGAGGTAACTCGACAGCAACTCATTTTTGATCTTCCGTTATAAGCGCTTGTTTAAGCTCCCTTTATTGGGCAAAAAAATAAAAGCCTTTTATTCACCGTTGGATTTTCGGATGAGGTCCCTGGACCGCGAAAATGAGATTTTTAAATATATCTGTATGTATGTGAGTGCGTGATATTTGTTACGGGGTTTTTTGGGCAGTCGGTCCTATTTCGATCGTTATTTTATAATGCAGCACGATTGTTTTGATTTTTTTTTATGTTTTGATTACCTACTTAACTTATTCCAAAGTGCGACCCAGATAGAGTTTTCATGTTAGTTTTTTTAATTTGCACCTACCCAAGAATTGTCAGGTAGGTATGTGTTAATTAAAATTCTTTGGAATTATCTGGGTTGATTCGTTTAGAGCTAGGTCAACAGGTTTTTTGTGGGTGGCTTAGTGAGCGTTTGTCATTGCACACAGCAACAATATAAGAATTTCTGAATTTGAAATGTTACAGGCTTTCACTTAAGAGATTTTGACTAAACTTTCGCCTTCAAAATCTAAACACCACTTCCTCTGGTAACAGAGTATCTTGATTTTAGCCATATTTGGTTTGAAGCTGCGAGACAGCTTGAGTTTATGGCATACACTGGGCATACACAAGTAGGCGAAATTTAATTCCTGAGGGAGTTTCCTTCTAAAGACTAAAAAAACAAATTATTCTTTATTGTATTGAACAACCTAGTTAACATATTTTTTGCGCTATCAACTATTTGGCTTAACAGGATTAAAAAATATATGTAAATGGGAACAAAAGTTAATAAGGGTTACAATTTATTTTGAAATTGTAAATTCCCTTTTAATACTTAAAAGAATGACTAGTTTAAATAACCCTTAGTTTTATGCATCGACCTCTTAAGAGAGAAAGTTTAATTTTAAAATGAAAATTACATATTTTTAATGCACAACTGGGTGGTACAGCATTATTTCAAAAGTACCCATAATTTTGATAGGTACCTATATAAATATTTTAATATGTTGTTCCCATTTCTTAAAATTTACTTAACATACAACATGTAAATAAAATATATAGAAAACTACAAACAAAAATATAAACACTCAAGAACTGTTAGTATTTGCAGAAAGAAATTTGCTCGCAAGTGTTCCCTCAACTTAATATCCAATTAGACGAAAAACTTGCACTTTGCTGCTAATACTATCTACAATGATTTCTCATGCGTCTCATTGCTACAAGTTTTAGTAAATTACAGATTCAACCAACTGCTTTCATGTGCAATTGATGCAAATATTTGTGTTCTATATATTATGTACAATTAATTATATGAATTTTAGTATATGTATATAAGAATTTCGATAACTTAGAATGCAGGTATGAATATTTAGCATGACAGAATTCGATCACTAACCATTTGACTATATTAACATTCACACTACTGACTACATATATGTACGTCACATCTTATGTAGAGTAATTAAGTAGGTACATTTGGCATGTATTATGTTAAGTTTGAAGGAAGACAAAATAATTTTAATCATAAAAGCAGTGCTACGTCTAAATGGCAATTATAATACGTGAAATTAGTCTAATCGCAGTAACCGTAGAGAGCACAATGAAACATTCAGTGTTTAGCTTATTGTCTTCCAATACTTGCAAAGGGATCAAATTTTAGAATGTATATACAAATAATGTTTTATAATGTTGAATCTATTATGAATTCTATTTTAAGGATCTCATTGGTTAAGCGTATTTTCAAGAAAATTCAATGAAATATTCAAAATTAGTACTCAGTATTTTCAAACACTACATATACACTAATGGATGGTGTTAAGAAACCCTATATTGTTTCACCTGCAAAAAAGATAACTACCATGCATTTGGGCATAAACCTCTTTAAATAATTTATTCTTGGAAAAAAACATTTTTGCAACATGCCAGAGCAACAAATTCATCTTTTTGCTATACTGAAATAAATAATGTGCATACAAAGGAGTAATGAGTAGACAAATTGAAACTTATTTTAGAATTACTATCACAATAAATAATTATGTGCGTTTAGTTAAAATATTTAGTTCTCCATAAACTCAGTTCAAAGCCTGAAGCTGAAAAACAATTACAAATTTTAATTTTGTTTATAATTCTGAGAAAAATTAGAAGTGACAATACAGAAAGTGTACTGTTACCCCAAAAGAATAGATCACCAACTTTTGTATGATGCATATATGAACTGAACATGTTGCTTGCATGATTACTTTTTTCTTAAAGAATGATATCGGAAATTGTGGCTTGTCAAATATAACTTTTGAATGCAAATATTTAAACCTGGATTTGTGATTCCAGATATTATGTACGCGATTTTACACTGAAACCGAATTGATTTTGAGGGTACTGTTTCCCTATAAGTAATTAAGCTTTGCACACAATAACAAATATTAAATAGTTATGGCACAATTTGAAATAAGTCATAAATGACCACATGTTACATCAGATGAAGGACATTATTCTTGTGCATATTTCTCAAGTGCAGCTATAGTCCGTTTGTACAGCTTTCCCTCATATGGGATTAACAGACCCAATTTTCATTTAATTTGGCGTTTATTTCACGTCGACAACTTTGGATAATTCCTCTTTTAAGTAAAGCGAAATACCACACTGACAACGTAAGTGAAAAATTAGAAATTCCAAGACAAAATCATTGTAAACATTCTGGTTTGTGTTTACACTTAAAACGTGTTTAGAGCATACACCGCCTTGCCAATGTAGTGGATCAACAGTTCTCACACATTTCTTTCCTTTACATACCTATGTCTAATGAACAAAAATTTAATATGTAATTGCTCAGCAAAACATACGGTATAAAGTGAAATCATAGTGTAAAATATAATTATTTCAATCTTCAACAGATGTTGTTCATTACAGATAGGTACGTAAATGGAAGGAAGGATTCAGAATCTCCGACGCACTAAATTAGCAAGGCTGATGTAATGATAAAACGTGTTTTAAGTTAAATTGAAACTGAAAGAAAGTTAAGGTGGTTTAATACCTTATGGGACTAGCTAAGCAAATGGACTATATAAAATGAAATTCGACATTCATCTGAATACCAATTTTTTTTAATGTAGAAAACTATTGCATTAATAGTACTAATCAAATATTAGGTGTGCTCACTTAAGACTTCTTTTTTATACTTATGTGTTACAGTTATGGCACACAGTGATGCTGAGCATTATAACTTGATATGAAGCTAACTATAGCAAATTATGCTACAAAAGTACTAAAAACCATGTATGATGCGGCGTATTATTTAAAAAATACTAAATCCTGACAAATTATTTTAAGTAGATAATGTATAGTCAACTGATTCAACACATAAAGAATGTCTTAAATGGCCACAGTGTACAATCTACTGATTTAATGATTATTAATATTTATTATTCAATGGTATAGCAGCATGGAATATAAGGTGATTTCATATTACTTCAATAGCACGCACTAAAATAATATTTTTTACACTATGTATGAAGATGGCCTATAAATATAAAAGCGAATTAAAGAAACTGTCCAAATAACGTTAACAAATGTACAATGTTTCATCACAAATACGTAAGGTACAGGGAAATGTATTAAAGCAACAGCATTACACACTTTTTTCTTTTGTTACAAACTTATTCTAGGAGCTATAATTTAAGTTTTAAATTTACTATGTTTATGGGTATTCTATGTTATACAAAGAATATGTGCCTTATATAAATAACAGTATTAAATTAAATATAAGTTAAAACTATCCCCAGGCAGAATAGAATATCACAATTTGCAATAAGTACAAGAACCTACAGCATAGATAGAAAAATGTACTATGTTACAAACAAGTAGCCATACCTGCAATTCATTATTATATATTATATTCATCAGAATGTTAACAATGCCTTGCATAAGTTATATTACCTTGCATAATAAAGAAATCAATACTGCACCCTGTACTTCATATGTAAGAAAAAGAAACGAACGTGCCACAGTTTCACTATTACTATAGCAAAGTTCTTGAGGAATTTTACAACATGATATGTGCTATTTAGGTGTAAGTATAAACGTATAAATCTGTTGTAAACAAGACAAGTATGGCTTTGTAACACAGTACTATATATATACAGCACTTAAGATGCTATTTATTGACTACATTCCTATTATACGTCGGTATGAAATCTGTACAATAATAGGTAACAAATAAACAGTTCACAGCTGATACCACTTTTTATCTCTATATTTAAACATTAACTCGTGGGCAGACTGCGAAAAGTTCTCCGCTTCGTTCTTCATACGCTCAGCACGTTCTTCTAATTGATTAAGCTTTTCGCCTCTTTCTAAAGCTAGTTTATGAGCTCTACTTATTTCACCAGCTGCGGTTCCGGCACGTCCACCAAGTTCTTGCAAACTTCCAGGTATGTGCTTTGCTACTGATTTGTTCGCTTTCCCACTGGATTCTCCAACTAGAAAATGTTTGCGTATTTCAATTACTTAGCTCCATATATAGTTTTCACAAGGTGTATGGTCAGAATAGACATCTTATGTCATATGATGATGATTATTGGTACCTATTTTACATACTATGTTTCCTATGGTTACTGTCAAAACAAATTTCTTACACTTATACCTTATACCTATACCTACTGCATATAAAAGAGTTAAGAGTTACACTTACATAATTCTTCTCTATCCAATGATCTTAGGCCACCTCCAAATAACCCCTTAAAGAAGCTTTCCTTGGGTGGTTCTGGCATATCCAATGGAAGAAACAGTTCTCCCATCATTTCCGGAATGTTGGAGCTACAAAACCATAGTGTTAATATATAAGATATATTCTAGTTTGCCTAATGATTTTATAGAACTACTAGTCAGCGGTGGTACACTGTGATAATGGAACTTTACTACATCTACAAACATATAAGTGTAGAGTGGTAAATATTATAATAAAAAAATTATTACTATCATTGTAGTTGGTTAGGTTTAGTAGTTTGGTTTTTTTTAGAACGGGAAGAATTGAAGTAGACAACATAAGCCTTGAAAAAATGTAAAGGAAAAGTAGCTACTTACACAGGTATAAAACAAGACACCTATTTGAAGAAGCACAGAATGATTCCAGAAACATACAAAAAGTGCTTCGATTGGTAGCTACCGAAAGTCACAAAATTTGTGTCTCAGCAGGATAGCGTATAAGTGGACCAAAATAATGGCAGTATATATACTCTTTGACTATCAATATATCAATCAAATCACACAGATTAAATTGACTTCTTTCAAGATATTGAATTATTAGTTACCTATAAAGGCTACCCACTACATATGATTCAAATTCGAGGGTCACCATATGGGGATTTCAGGAACTGTAAGAGATAGGTACGTAGTTTAAATTTGGCAAAGTTGCGTATTTTGATGGTTAACAAAATGCCGTTTTGAAACAGAATAAATTCCAACTACTTTCGGAGATATCCGGAAAAACAGAAATTTAGCAAAATCGTTTTTATTTTTTACTGCAGTTATTTAAAAAGATATTTCTAAATAAATGATACATTATTTTGGCTACTTTTGTCCCTCTACAAGATGCTACTTTTAAATTTTAAGTTTGACGTTTAGTCTCCAGTAAACCATCTTAACTTTATTTTTTCTTGTGGAAGTAATTTTTACTTTTTGTGTCATTTGATAGAGAATTTCAAAAATGTAAACATCACTATCTTTTAATATGAAATAGCGCTATTAATTCGTACAAACGCAAGAAACTACGTATCTACACTACCCAAGACAAAGTTTTCTAGGCAAAAAACAAGATAAACAATATTAAAAAATTATGCTGTTTACATTTTTGAATTCAGAAAAAATTCTCTATCAAATGACTCAAAAAATAAAAATTACTTCCATAAGAAAAAACAAAGTTGATGATGGTCAACCGGAGACGAAACGTCAGATTTAAAATTTAAAACTAGTATCTTGTAGGGGGAAAGAGTGGCCATAATAATGCGTTATTTATTTCCAAATACCTTTTAAAATAACTTCAGTAAAGAATAAAAGCGATTTTGCAAAATTTCAGTTTTTTTCCGGATATCTCCAAAAGTAGTCGGAATTGTTTCAGTTTCAAAACTGCATTTTGTTGAGCATCAAAATACGGAACTTTGCCAAATTTAAACTATCTACCTATCTCTTACAGTTCCCGAGATCCCCATGGTGGCCCTCTAATTTGAATCAGCCTGTATAACTTATCATACTATAACCGTAATAGGAACGTGCCAGGTAGTTCTGTCATTTTATAAGTTTTAAACCCCAATCTGCGGAAAAATTAATTTTTGTATACACCTTTATTCCGGCATTTTTCTACAAAAAATGACTCCTGCATTTTCTGTAAGATCAACCGTTCTTTAAAGTAGAGGGCTGAGAAAGCTACTAGAATACATTCATTACGGTATCGTGTACCGTACACCAAGGCGTAAACTCTATTGCTTTTTATTCATGTTTTTAAGTAGGTATATTAAAATTAAACACCAGATTTAAACATTTCTGCAGAAAAATTTCAACAACTTCATTACCTAAACATCCAAATTTTATATCACTTACTGATGCAACTAAAATTGCTCGACTAAATAGATGTAGATCGTTAGGTGTTAGAGCTAGAGAGGTATTAAACTATCTCCAACTGGATAACGTTGACTTTACGAATATGTCATCTATTGCACGACGTGAACTTGTGAAGACGAAAATTTATGAGCGGTGGAGTGAACAGTGGTCGGAGACTGATACGGCTTTGAAGAAGATCAAACAGAGTCTGGATCCGCTATTTTATATCGACGTTGGGCGTTTGAACTTGATCAGGCTGTACAGACTCCGGCTGGGGCATACTGCCCTCACTCATGGATATTTGTTGGCGGGCGAAGAACGGCCACTATGCGAACAATGTGGTGTTATTCTAACACCACATCATATTATTTCTGTCTGTCCGCAGTACACAGATGTACGTGTGCTCTTTAATATCGACCCTGCATGGGAAAATAACTTTAAAAACAAAGAGCAATGTAAAAATACTCTTGCCTTCACCCAAAGAATTGGTATAGCAAATGATCTGTGATATTTTTAAATTGTTGGTTTTGTATGTTAATAAATGTAACTAGATCCGTTTCTGTCCCATTGTACTTATATAGTCATCTTTTTCTGTGTAAAAGTATGTATAAAGGCGAATGGCCCTAGAAGCCGAAGCCTCAGGTGGGGTTTTAGTGGGTGAGAGTCCCACACTACTCCGGACTTTTCCATCCGGAGTGTGCATAATGCATTTCCCCACCTGACAAAAAAAAAAAAAAAAAAAAAAAAAAAAAAAACTTCATTACCACCAGCACCCGATGATCTACTAAAAGACTCGACTAAAGACAATCATTTGTAATTGAGCAAAAGGTTATGGCGGCAAATGTGGATGCAATAAAATTAGTTAGAAATGCTCTAAAGTTTGTGGACAAAAATAATACAAATACTTTGTAAAGTGATAATTAATAATGCTGACAATCTTACAAACTGTACATACCAAAAATCACTGCACAACGTAAACTTCTGCAATTCCGATGGTGAACAGAGGTAGAGGCCATGACCCTTGTTGCTGAAGCAGAATGTCCGGCTGATCCTTTAATAATTACATAATCATTATTAAAAAGAGTGTATCACTATTAAACAATCAAATATTGATCAATTAAATGGAAAACATTTCGTAAAATAATACTCGACTTGCGAATTTTATTGCTTTTAGTAAATACCATGTAAATACTTATTTTCTAATGTAGCCATGTTGTCTTGTCACATGGTTGTTAAGTAGGTAGAGTAGAACTATAATATGTGCTAGTAAATACAATAGGTACGTAAGAGAAACACATAAATGCAAAAAGTGAAAGAATATTCTAATATTGCAATTTACCACAAATGCTACTAATTAAGTATTTCTTTAAATAAAGCAGGCTTTCCACGTGCATTCATTTCATCAAACTTGAAGTGTACACTCCTGCAAACAGACCAGGTTTGAACGTGGAAGGGGTCATCGCGCAAAGTTTGCATCGTTCTTGGTGCGGAGCGAAGAGTTTTGCCAATCTTGAATTCTTGGCGCGGAGCGATGTTGGGCGCGCGCGTGGATGTAGTTGTCGCTCCTGGAGATAAGACATAAGTGAGATAGTTTTACGCATTGTAGTATGTGAGGAACCGAAAACGCATATCGTTGTTTTCGCGTGCACAATCGTACCGACCGCTACAATTTTGCAGAGTTGAACTCAGACCCAACATGTCGCAAGAGTTTGTGAGCGAATCTTTTTTAATCGACTTTTTTTATCAAACTTAGTCAGTATTTGAAGACATTCAATAATAATTGACATAATCCGAAGAACCGTTGTTTATTTCCATTAATAGTCACAAATGAGGGAATTCGTACCTTTTCAAGTACCACGTTTCTTTTTTCTCATTTTCAGGTTTCTTTCTTCTGTTCGACATCCTTTGGCTTCGAAAAGTAAATCAAAACTAATCATTCTGCGCCTGTATTTGCTCACCAAGTTTGTACGAACCATGTGCAAACATAGAAGTGGTGTTTCAACATTTTGTTCCAAGTTCAAAGACATGGCGTTAATTCATAGTTCGATGAAATGAATGTGAAAGGCCTGCTTAATATATATGGCGTTTGTATGTACACTTGGAAATTTTCATGCAAGTATTGTATTATAATGTAAAGAAGTTTGGGTATGTTTTAAGTTATTTTGAATCACATAAATGTTAAGAAAATGCGAGGCGATACTAAATGTATCTATGGAAATATTGGCACAGCAACCAAAATACTTTGCATGGTTAAGTTAAATTCATTTGTTGTTTAACTCCAAAATAATAAATATGCTTAAAACAATTAATTATGATCATTATTAGGATAATAAAGCTATATAGGTATGTAAAGATATGCTCAGTACAATTATCATAAAAAAAGATTTCTTTTCTAATGTACGTGTTAAATTTAGTAAATGTTATGTACATGTGATGCACTTGATGGGTTGAAAGCTATGTTGTATATACAATGTCATATGTATGACATGTCCAATACCTACCTATAAAAGTTCAACTAAGACTGATATAGGTACTAATTAATTTAAGAAACAAATTTCAATTCAACGCATAATCTGAAACTTTTCTGTCTGCAGGGACGAAATTCATACCTTGATATTTCTGCTCATTAATGTTTGAGGGAATACCAAAACTCGTCTTAATTTTGAATACTATTGTTCCACTGTCACTCCTAATTAGATCAATTTTACCAAAATTTCACAATAAATATTTCTGTATGGTTAAGTTTTGGGTAACTGAAATGATTTTAGGCAATAATTTTTCTTGCTGTCTAACAGTCTCTAACAAGTGGTTTGGATTTATTCTTACTGAGCGGTTGCTACCATGAGCGCCTAAATATTTCTCCTTTTTTAATTTTCATGTTAGGTTTTCTTTTATAGTGTCAAAATTCTTCTGTAATAAACATTTTTCGAACCTACTCAAAGGTAATGATCTGTACTGCTAATTAGTACAGTCATTGCAGTTTCAACTTAGAAAAATGGGTATAATTACACAAGAAAATCATTTAACATGTAGTTTTATAGAGAATATGAAGGAAATCCATGCAAGGTTGATTTACTATTTATTTGAAACCATGCACAATGCTGTGAAGGAGGTATATATGCTATTAAGCCAGTTATAGGTGTGACGGGGTGCTATGTTACACTAAATACCTGGTTAGTATGATTTTAGATGTCAGTCATTTAAGCTACGATCATGAAAAGTTGTTAAAAACTCTGCTAATTATGATGGTACCGTCTACCACAAGAATACAAACGCATTACTAATATTTAAAAAGTAACTGTAAATCTTAAAACATATTTAGAAAAATCTGGTACAAGAGTATGCACATAATTACATTTACAAATTTATAATACGTTGATAGAGCAAAATTACTGATAGCATGGATATATTACATGCACATTCTTTTGGAACAGGTTCGAAAATAAAAACAATTTAAAAAATCGGTTCTACACAGAGAAACTTTTAAAAATTCAAATAATGACTTGCTATTAAAAATGTATTTTCCCAATTGGTAGATGACTTACTGGTCTGTATCCTCGTTAACAATCAGTTGTTGTCCCCAAATGGATAACATTGGGTCTACAATGCCTTTGTTAGATTGTGTCTGGAAACTAGTATAGCAAGGTACATTAGAAGCAAACTAGGGCGCAGAATACAGATCGAAGTACGATTTGTCTAGAACAATAATTGTGAGGCTACAAGATATTAGAAAAAGGTTGTGCTCCACAATAGGATGTCTAAACAGTAATTGTGTTGGCGTGAACATTATGTGTTAAATTAATTTAGTTTTTTTGTGATTACTTAATAATTGTTGTGTATGTATCTATTAACATGCACATCAGTACTATATAATAGACTTTTCAAAATTTAAATATGTTACATAATTATTAACAAACTTATGGAACAGAAAATTGTTAACACGTCACACAAATGCAATTAAATTACAACAGAGCTGTTAACAAGTTTTATTAGAGATACAAGTTTTCCTTTCTTTCTGGAAGTCTCTGATAATTGATATAAGTAAAAAGAAGTCGAGTCTTCAGATGCACAGTCCATTTTTTCTGTACGTTTAGTTTATTTTTTTAGGAATCGCACCTCTTAAAATTTCAGAAAAATCCTTTATAAATAAGAACGTTGGGTCAGTGGATATACAATCCATTTATTTTAAACATGTGTGCATAACCAATAATGGCCTAAAGTAATATCACTATGGCTTCCAACATAACCAATTTTCTTTTTGTCTATCAATGTATTTAACTGTTTCCTCAATCAAATTGGGAACAAGATTTTGGGTTTTTGAACGGCAAAAGTTTTAAAATTCTGAGAAGTAACAAAAAAATCGATTTTTACCATCACTTTTTTGTAAGTAGCCCAGAAAAAATCTTTTCTTGGTGCAAGTCTCAACACCATAACCAACCAAATAGCAAAAAGTATGGCAATAGCTCTTAAGATAAGGATCTGACAGATACAGTCGTAGGCATGGACGAACGGAAAAAGTGGCCACACATCATCGAGATGATATTAACTAGATAATTTATTTATTTATTTATTTATTATCCCTCTCTTGTTCTAGGCCCTCAACAGGCTTGCGCCCAATTACAGAGTGACCCGAATAATGCTTTTTAGAGGTGCCTCTGCAGAAGGTCTTAAGTTGTTCTATACTACTCCGGTATTTACCTTACGAATTAGGAAAACTGCAGGAAAACCTAATTCAGAGTAGCCGGCAGAATGCTCGAAACTGGTCTAAGGTAATTTCCATCTCTGCCACAGATGAAAAATTCACCTCAACCCAGGTTCGAACACCCGACCTCCGGACGCTCTACCATTGGGCCATAATGCCAAAATGCACAATATTGCGTGTGAAGCAGATAATGCGTACTTGGAGTCAACAAATTTTCGTAATGAAAAATCCCATAAGGCAAGTATAGGTACAAAGTGAAATGTGTATCAACTTCCCCGACCTTCATGGAGCTTCCACGCGTCCGTCACTCATCTCATGACAGTATTAACAATCTTATATTTATAAAGAATCTGGGATACGTACTCTAAACAGACACTTTATTTTTAGGGAAGCATTTGATTTTATTTTAAAGGGGGGGGGGAGAACTCGTATGTTTATTAGTAGGTATATTATGCAATGAGCATTTAATGTCGGCTATTAAGACACGAGTATGAGAATTGCGAAACGAGCGTTCACGAGTTTCGTAATGAATACGAGTGTCTTAATAGCCATTAAATGCGAGTTTCATACACTATTTTTTCTACGAGCTACGACTATGATGAGCTATAAAGAGGTGATGCTATGATGACTTCAAAAGCGGTCCAAAATTTGAGATTTTTATTGTGTGCAGGTAGCGAAGTTCATGGTAACGGGTTCTAGCAGTGTGTCACTGTCAAATTTATTCAAGATGACCGCCGATTGGAATTTTATGATTAAATTCATAAGAAAATGAACCACCAATTCGCTATGCCCAGCTCAGTTGTCAAAACTAATAAATATTTTAGATCTATCATTGGTATGGCAACTATGATTTTCATAAACTACGAGTCGTTATCCCGTGATGCTGCCATTCTATTGGTAGTAAACTTGTATCATAATGATAATCTGTATTGAAATGACTTATCATTTAAGTACAGGTGGCAAATCTATCAATTAAAGTAGGTATAGGAGTAGAAAATAGTATATTACGTCATAAGGTTGTAATAGTGCGTATTACAGCTAGGTGAGTGGAAAAATTGCAATTATATGAACCTGTAATATGCAAATTACAACCGAATTACGTACCATACTTTTTCTACGACGGAAAACGACGTCTGTTGACAGTTTTGACTTTTATAGATATCACTTCCAAACATACATCATCTATTCTTACTTTTTTCATTACGCACGGGTGTAAGGGGATAAATATCGTGTCTCTAAATTATACATTATGACCTGATTTTCAGGAAGGTCTTAGAAAAAATGTCAATTCTAACATGTGTTTTGCTATTAATAGTCTCGAAATCATAATGGTGCCCTTTCAGCTCACTAGTGACTACGGTGCAAATGGTAATTATTGTAATAGGCTTTACTAAATCAGGTGCTCTTTTGTTTATGTTACATATATAAAACTATGAAGCAAATATGTACTAGTCGTACATTAAAGGCTATAGCTTGAACTCTCGCTCGATGCATAAAGCGTTTTACGTGAAAAAGCATTCAGAGAGAAAAGACAACCTCTACTCTAAAGTGGGTAAATACAATTACCTACAACATTTAAAATCTAATGGAATTATAATACATTTACATACAAATTTTAATTTAGTAGGTACGGTTGCTTTTGCCGTATAAAGTTAAATAAAGAATACGCTCCTAATCCTGTGATTATGAATGGTTAACAAAGTATGTTATGTAACAAATAAACCACATGAGAAAGCATTGATTTGGATTATTTTCATAAGTAGGAAGTAATTATTTGATTTTAAATTCAATTGCATTGATAGGTACATGGTGTTAACAAGTTTCATATATAAATGTGCATCATTATTAGAAACTGTGCAATCTAAACAGATCACTTTCAATTGAAACAAACATCACAAATTAGGTATATTGAACAAACTCCATTTTAATAATTAAAACTGATCTGTTTAACATATAAAAATGTTGAGCAAATTTTTACTTGACATTCATGCAGTAAATCTTAGCACATAATAAAAATCCAAAGCCATATATGTAAGTGCAGCGCTGCCATCGCTTTGATTCAAAATAAACAGACATAAAAACTTACTCACCTAAGTTCACTTAAAGGTAGAAAATCTATATCTATTAGTGGCCTTAAGCTGGGTAATGTATATGCAACGAGGTGACCATTCGATATGTAACATACTAAACAAACACTGTCTGAAATAATGTATAAAAGTTATTAAAAATGAAACTTCACATTTACATACCTTTTATAGAAATAGTTTCAGCCTTTACCACGAAATCTGTATCAGCGACTTGTTGACGGTACACACAAGTTTGAGAAGGTAGAGCTACAACACGCGCTTGTTTTTCACTTGCGATAACAACAAATTGCCGATCGCTATACGAATCGCGATTTTGGTTTTCGCTTAACGTAGGACTCATCCTGTTTTGAGATCTTGTAGGCGTTCCTGCGAGACCATAGTTTGCTACATATAAAACAAAGAGTTTCAACTTACTGTCTCTCCTTTCTTTGTTATCGTCCTTCCAAGACTCAAAAGAGTATGGTATAAGGGCTCCATTACAATCCAAAAAAGACATTGTTAGAATTGTGCCCTTCAATCTAAATATTGTCACTCCAACAAGTGAAACGACAACCGGTTGTGAAGAACGACTGTCTGGGTCTGGAGGAGTTACTAGAATTGTTAACACTGATCCTAAACTTGTTCCCACCCACAAAGTTGGTGTTAGAGTGGCAGGTTCTGCAAAGAATCACATCGTTAACAACAATTTCAGAAATTGTAGCATAAAAGTATGAGCCATATCATATTGCCATAGCATCAATTTTCCAATTACTTCGGTTTTCAATTTTTATTTATATCCTTTTTTATTATATCCTATTATATAGGTACAACTCGGTTACATTATGCTAAGCAATTTTTTTCAGGATTGCAATGGTCGAATCAGAAAAACAATAAGCATAGGTAGTGTTATAGAGATATTCCACATAATAACATGTTTTTAAATATAACATCTTTTCCCGAGGGTGGTGGATAGGGGAACAACCTGGCAAAAGATCATATGAGTTGCCAGGCTGATGCTCTCGACTTATAAAACATTCACTTCATAAATTAGGTGCCGTGAAACAGAACAGTGAATCAGGAGTGGTACTCTATCGGGTACGGCGTACGCCCCCACCTAGCGAATGAGGGGCGCCCTATACAGATGATCGCAAGTGCTATCTAAGCTCATCATCAGAATGAAGGTAGTACTGAAATATTAAAAGTAATGAGCCTCATTTTTCGCGACTGTACAGCGAGGATTAGAAGTGGGGGAAGATGGGGGGCAGGGGGCTGTAGTGTAAGCTTTTGAGCAACACCTGGTTTGTTAGGGAGTGGCATGCGGCCGCGTCAGAAGAAAGCAAGAATGAGCACGTTCATGGTGATGGTATTCTTTGACGTTAAGGGAATCGTACACCACAAGTTTGTACCGTACCCGGGCAGACCGTCAACAAGGATTTCTACAAAGAAGTTCTCAAAAGACTCAATCACAGAGTTACCTGCGTTTTGCGACAAACACGAAATCAAACCAACCTAGGGCGTATGCTATGTTATATAGCGGGACTGTGTCATGGTCCAGGATTGACAGAACTAGAGGCCAATTATCAACTGCTACAAGCTTCCGAATGATACAAAGTGTGAGGGTTTTAAGAAATTAACAACAATGAGCACATGAATCATCTTTTCACTAAGTTAATTTTACAAAATTCTTGCACGATACACTAACTGTCTAACCCATTGCCATATCGACAGCATTGATTGTTATTCAACATGGAGGAAGAAAGTAATCCAAAAAGGAATCCCTAATCTGGAATCACATATGTGATATTGACTTTACACACTATACAAATATATGAAAAATATATAAAGTCAATGGTGATACACATTCTGAATGTAGATGACTAAAGTACTTCAAATTACTCTCTCAAAAGGTGTCACAGCGCATACGTGAATAAAAAATGTATACAGTAATATTCGCATGTAGAAGTAGACATAGGGATTTCCTACACGAACTTCCTATGTCTACTTTTAAATAATAAAAAGTCTTCTGAAAGACGCCTAACTTTATGCAACCAAAATTACCTACAACAAATGAAGCTGTCATTAATTAATTTAAATATTATTGCTTTGACTTCCGTATTCTAATTTTCTTTCGTGTGCGATGTATTCAACTAATGAAAAAGTTGATATTTCCAATTGGTATAGTGCCAGTAGTAGCATTGACCTTTACACACTATAGACAAACGGTGTAGGCTTAAAAAATGGCAACACAAATGGAGCTGGAAATGTTAGTATGGAGGTGGGCCACCAAATCGTCGCAGCGCCACTCTCGTTGTTATTACGTCATTAATAATTATTGTACCTACAAGTGCATGCACAGTGACAGGTATCGACACTGACATGCGCGGATTAGTAAGAACGCAAATTTTTCATAAAGCTAAACCTCCATGGCATCAAGACGAAAAGGAGTTTGTCATAAAGTTATACTACAAGTCTCCGGCAACTCACAAATTTCTGGAGGCAAAATATCGTGTTGCCTGCAATATCTACCTTAAAAGAATGGATTTCGGCATCTAAATCCACTACAGGATATAATTCAGCATAGTTCGAACAAATTAAACTAAAAAGTTAGTATGTATACTTTATCGTCAAGAAAGAGTGGGTGTTATTTGCTTCGACGAAATGTTCAGAATCGCCATCATGTTCATCTTCTGCATTTTTTCAGTCGTCATTAGAAAACTCCATCTTAGACATTGAAGTTGATAACACTAGGTACATTACTGGAAGAGTGAGTTGATCTACTTTGCGATCGAAAAGTTTAATTGCACACGATGTGAACAGCTTCTCAGAAAACCACATCAAACCATAATGACGCCAAGGAACTATTAATTTTACACAAATCCTTTGAAAATAGGAAAAAACGCTGTGGCATCGGCCATATCTGTTAAATTGTTGCTAAGAACTTTAAATTTTGTAAATGGTCTTTGTAATACTATTAAGAGTAGTTCAAACAAAAATGTACAGAATCAAAAATTAAACGAATGAAACGTCATAAATTTGCTTGCGTTCATATGTCGTCCCATTCAACGTCATCATTAGTACGTGCATTGCAGTGTGTTTAATAAGTTGCCTATTTAACGCAAATATTCGCTACAGTAAGCGGCTGCCATTTTTCCCTATTTCTCCGTTTGTCTATAGTGTATAAAGTCAATGGTAATAGTTAAAGGAGCTTAAGAGATTTATTTTCTGTGAAGCCAAAGCAACAATATTAATAATTAATACAGCCATATCTTTATTTATTTCAAGAAGTTATTTTGGTTGCATAAAATTAGGCGTCCTTCACAAGACCTTATCATTTGAAAGTAGACATAGGAAATCCCTATGTATACTTCTACATGAATATCTCACTGTATATTGGATTCATTATATTATAAGAAGGTAATAGATGGCGCTGTGTTTGAAGATAAACACACACAGGAAAAATATAAAGTGGCACCAAATTATTGTACAGTAGAAATATCCAGCACTGCGAACAGAAATGAAGCAAACGATTTCACCCTTGGATCTTTAACAGCTAATAACAGTTCGGCAGCTTAGTTAGTAACAGAAACTACCAGCTCACAAAATTCATGTTCAGTGTAATACTGACTCATGTTTAAACCAATCATAGTGAAGGTCAAAGCTTCCGTACATTTTCTACTGTTACCTTAGATCTTGCTTTAATCGAAGGCTTAAGTGAACCTGGTGTATAGCTACAGGGGCACTAAAAACAGGAGGGAGTTTGTGCTCGGATCCGCACCCACCAAAAGAGGTCTAAACAATTAGTGGACCATATTATGGTCAAAAATTGATGTGTCATCATCAGATGCGACATGGTTGTGAATTGGCATGTGTCTGAATAGATGCCTCTCTCTCTCTCTGGTCAAAGATACAGATATAAAATTTAAAAAAAGCTGGCCTAAAAGGGTACAGAAACCTGAAGAAAACCGATTGGGCCCTATATAAAACAAGTTTTTTTAAAGGAAAAAACTGGGGCCCTTCAAAGGCAAGAAGTTCCGTAGAGATTGAAAGTTTGGAAATAATCTCCGAATGGCTATAATAGATGCGTTCAAAGCCAGTTGTCTGCGGAAACCCCAGAGATTCTCCTGGTGGCACGAGGGACTTACTTGGATGTAAATAAGTTTTGTGTCAAAAGAACAGGTGAGTGGGGTGGTGCAAACAAATCTTACCTTTGTCACAGACCATAATACATACCTACAAACAATGAATGATGGAATTATTGTGAGGGGGTCGGAAAGATGATACCGAGATTGCGAGTCTCACGAAACACAAAGAGAAAATAGGAAATTTTCCAAAAAGTTATACAAGCTACACGAAAAACGAAAAGGGTACCCAATGAATCTTTGCTTCATACTTTCTGAGGGCTCTATTACCCTCAAACCTATAAAGAATGGCGGGAAAATCTGCCTATTCTAAATTGTAAACCAAGCCAGGAGAATTGGAAATTAGAAAGTGAGATCATAGATCACACAAAAGTTAAATGGGCGATTATAAAATTCCAACCATTTACATCGGTAAGATGAGATGGAATTTTCCTAGCTCTGTTGCAGGAAGAAGTCGATCTATTTTCCTCCATATTCCCTGACTCTTTTAGTGGCAGTGTTGATCTGCAGTATGTAATACCTCCAGCAAAGAGTGAAGTAAGAACAGTATTTAGCAGACTGACTCTTCACAGAATCCTGAGCATAGTGGAGCAATCGCTCAATCGAAGCAAATTCTATTAGGTGCATTATTAGATATTGAAGGGGCGATCGATCTCTAAAATCATAAGAATCATAAGAAAATCATCATATGAAGCTTACATCATGGGTGTCCATCTGGCAAGCTCCAGGTTGATAACCTGTATGTTCGAAAACAGGAACATTAATCCTGCTGCCACTGTCCAATCAGTGGATGTAACAGCGCCTAATTAAGGAACTTTTGACTGTTGAATTTTCGGGGCCTTCTTGACAAAAATAAAAATTATGTCCCCAAAAATAAACATTTATCAATTTATTTGTTAGGTTTCTATTAATCCAACAAAGATCTCTCTTATAGTGATTATAAGACAAGGAATCGTATGGGAACAGAAGCGACTTTTCCTCAATGGAACGCCCAATGGATAATGAAGACGAATACCTGGGAGTAACCTTAGACAAGATGTTGACATTTCAACCATATTTGAATAAAATAACAAGCAAGTCTTATGGACTATGCACGAATGTTTGGAAAGAAGTCTAACGCGAAATATGGTGCACGGGATATACATGTGATGTGTGTTAAATTTATCATAACGTATGCAGCCTTATAGTGCAGTACAGACCCAATGAGACACAAGAAAGTGAAACAAAACTAATATATATTTTTTGGAAATTTTAAACAAATGAAAATCTGATCACCCACTCGGGATTAAAAAAATAAACCCAGATTATTTTTTGGCTTAACTGGACCTTACTGTGTTCATAAAGTGGTAAGTAGACAGCAATCTATATAATCTTCCCCACATATTGTTAAAATTGGAACAAACATTCAGTTTTGATATCGTAAAACCTATATAATGCAACTAACCTGATTTCCGTGTGTACGAATCTGCAAACGCTAAACATTGGATTGCTTCTGATGTGATGTTTTCTAGCGAACTCATCGAACTTGAGCGTGATCTTGAAAATGAGCTGTCCAGCTTGTCTACTCGACCCATAAAGGTAAAAAATCATTAATACAATGCATAAGAAATAGGTTCAGCTCTACAGAAAGCACTACTCATGCGCACATAAGCCAAACATTCACATTCGCTTATTTATTGTGTACAAGTATACGGCTTCAATTAAATTAATTTTATTGCCGTAAAATTTGTACAAAACAAATAAGACTGTGTTTAAATTAATTAAATTTAAAAATTAAGTTTTATAAATATTTAACCAAGACTGGCAGAAAGAAAAATTTTGTAAGTAAATTCCCCAGAAACTGTCTTCGTTACATTTCTTGATCAAAGAAATGTGGAATGATTTAACAGAAAATAAATTTACAAAAAATGCAGGTATTGTCTTGTTACAGTCATACAAGGGATTATTAATTATTTAAATTTCAACAATTTCGTTTTAGGTAAGAATTATTTAAAAGCGCATACCAAATGCAATGCATTCCGATAAGACATTCTTCAAATTTACTTATAAATGAAACAATTTACAGTTATATACACACTACACAACCTAACAGGTTAGGAGTAAAATGCGTTTCAGTACATCATCGTTCTAATAGTTACCAGATAATCCCGAATGAAACCAGAGATGCAAATTCTAATTAATATCACAGTGCAACTGCTCGATGTTTTACGTCATTGGTATGCACTACATTCACACCAACCATGCCAAAGCAAACAGCAATAGCAGTAATGTATCAAATTTTTAAAAATATCGTGGTGGCTACCACGTTGAATCCTTAAGGAATTGTTCATTTTTGCATGCACCAAAGAATTAATTCCAAACATTCCATAAATATTGACCTCAACACTCAATAAATGTAATACACAACATATATATAGTTGAAAAGTAGTGCTCAGAGTAAAGCAATTAGAAGATGACAGTCTATAGAAATAATAGTCTTGACTTACTAACATTTTGTTATACCAATTGTAATAATATATACTTACACTTTATTAAACGTTTATTTATTTAATTAATTAATAAATCAATTAATAAAACGTCAACGTTTTCAAATACTTATACCAGGAAATAGAAGTTTTCATAGGTAACCCAAATTAAGTGAGTAAATATTGTATAATCGTTTATTGTCACAACCTGAAGTTAGAATGAAAGTTATTTTGCATCCTTCGAAGTAATTTGGTACAAAAATGTTCGTTTGCAAGCGCAAAATCTACAAAAAAAAAATTGATTAATAGACTGACTGACGATGTCTATCATAGGGATCTCGGAAAGGAAACCATAGAAGATGGTCATTTGAGAGAAAAGTAGCGCACTAAGTTATTGTCATGCAAACCCGAAATTTGATTTGGTTTTTTATTTTTTCTGATGATATTTGCACAGATACAAAAAAACCACTTTCTATACAATATAATGTTTCATTAAAAAAATTAAAATTGATTAAAAACTGTTAGTAAATTGTTTGTATTTTTTGAATTTGAGCCTTTTTTTAAATTTTTTTAAATCTTTTTGAATTTTTTGGTACGCTTGAATATCAAGGTTCGATAACTTTTTTACCTGACCCCGCGCGTGTACCTGCTTATTCAAGTTATACAACAATCATTACAACGAAACTTTGGTAATAAACATATTTTTCGAAGAATGGGCGTCCAGCTTGCGAACAATTAGGTACGTGAAGATACTATTTCTGAAGCTGTAGTTGGAATTTGTAGTGTTACCAGTCATGAATTAATTTACGAACGTAAATCTCGGCAACAGCTAACGTAGCCGGTATCTGCTTCGATCAGTCGCAAACAAATGCTGTAATGCTGCCAAAAAAGCTTCCCAGCTTGCTGTCATGGGACTAAGCCCCAGTTGCACCAACAAAATTAAGCCTTGCTTAAAGTTAAGTCGAACTTAAAATCTATGGCAACAATCGTTGCTATGGTATTTAAGTTATGCTTAACTTTAAGGGATATACTTAATTTTGACGGTGCAATAGGGGTTTACAGTATAGTTGAATTCCGTAGTTCTAATGTAATAAGCGTAGGTATACCTGAAACCATAAAACAATTTTTTGGACAGTAAAAGTTTATTTAAAAATAGTGGCGGAAGAGAAAAAAATGAACATGTGCAGTATTTGGGGTTTATTCAAAACGAGATGATTGTGGCGGGCCGCAAGGTCTGTGACTAATAAGCCCGACCAGACAGCTGCTAGAACCGTTTAGATGACATACGACTTGACAATATTGCAGGAGAATGTCGTTTGTAACTTGCGACTTGCATCATCTGTCACAGGCACTTGTCCTTCACTTTAGTTAAACATGCCTCTTTTAACCGTCAAATCCGACAAACGTCAGACCCTCGCACAAGGTTGTCAGCTCACTTCTACGTGATTGGTTGTAGGTTTGTGACGTATTTAGACGGAAGCGTTTCAAATTCGGACTAAAAACACAGCTTTTCAATCATTTATTTTGGGTTTATTTTACTCGCAAATAAAAATTGAGGACACACAGGTCCTTTTATTTTTATTGTAGGTACAGGGTGAGTCAACGATTGCGCGGAGTAACTTAATGCCTTGAAGATAAGATTTGTCGATAGAGTGCTTTTGTATTATGATATGGCTGAATATTCCCCACATTTTAAAAATATTTGGAATTATACAGGGTGCTTCCACAAAGCAGGGCGCCCAAATGGTACATTCTTTTAAATAGAACCCCCTGTATTTGAATGCATTTTTGAATTCTACCTGTAATTGTACGTCTTTTTTTATTATATGATTAATATCCGAAAAGCTAGTAGTTTCATAGATAATTCTATTTTTAAGAAAAATTGGGCATTTGCAAGCGTCAGTATATTGTCAAAATTATTGCTTAAATTTTGATTCCAGGTTTTATACCTTTTATCCTGGGTTAAGTAAAAGTCAAATAAAGACATCTACTATGAAACATTAAAAATATAGCTTACAGGGTGTTTTTTTGGTAGGTCCAAAGTTGCAAAACTTCATAGTAAAAACGAGAGTAAAAATCTCACTTTTTTAATTGGAGCACCCTGTATATTTTTTTGTCATCATTTAGCTCCTCCAAAAACCTTCAACTTTTGATAATAATGTCCTATACCTATCTCTGATAGTTTTCGAAATATCTTGGTTTTCCTGGGTTTTATATTTTAATCTTAAATAAGTTATACTATGTAATTTACATAATAGTGAGGTGCACATGCAAAAAAAGGCAATTTTGATCTAGTCTAGTTCTAACAATGACTGACAGAGGGCGTAACTGCAATCTTCAATTTTAAAATTGCATTTTCTTTAAATTTCGCATAATAAACTAAAAAAATTGATTTCCCATTTTTAAAAAGAATATCTATGATTATAGTAAAAACAAAAACTCGGTTATTTCAAAAACAAAGATGGTGTGGGACGTTCAATTGTTTTTGCAATAACCTGCTTTAACTTCTTAACCGTTTGACCGATTTTAACAAATTTGGCTACTTTTTCATAAAAAAAACTTCATATCATTCCATTTGATTTTTTTTAGGATTTTAGATCATAATGTCAAAACCAGCCCCCTAGCGGAGAAGGATTCAACTAAATTAACTATATTTTTGATGGTTGATTCTTATTGCCCAAGGAATGCTCTTTTCAACGATATCAAATTTGTTACAATCGATCAAACGGTTAAGAAGTTAAAGCAGGTTATTGCAAAAACAATTGAACGCCCCACACCATCTTTGTATTTGAAATAACTGAGTTTTTGTTTCTACGAAAATGATAGATAAAAAGGTTCTCTTTTAAAAATGTGAAAAAGGAATGTTTAGTTTAATATGAGAAATTTAAAGAAAATGCAATTTTAAAATTTAAGATGGCAGTTACGCCCTCTGGTGGTCATTTTTAGAACTTGAAAATATTTTCCAGGGGTTCTTCATAACCGATTTACCCAATAATTTGTTTACCCCTAAGTCATACGACGAACGGTTCCTGAGATATGGCCGAGGAACAGTCTTATTGGGTCACCCGGTACATATGGATTAAGTATGCGAGTTCAATGAATTTGATAATGGATTTTGAAGCTGCTGCAATTACGACTGAGTAGCGAAATAAACGATTCTGTTAGAATTCAAGTTCAGACAATATTTAATATTGGCATTCTAAATTTCAGTAGGTACCTACCAATTACTACAAATTGTGTAGAGTTAGAAGCAACATTTCACAAACTTTCTATTTCCTGTCAAATAATTAAAAAAATTAGGTAGGTATACATGAAGTATTAATGACATTTGAAGAAAGTCAATAGATATCCACAGTTAAAGCAAGACATTTGAATTGCATATTACATTTAACACACTGCATGCCACACCACATTCAAGTGCATTATTTGGTAGAACTTATGATAACAAAATAAATGAAAAACTTATAGAAAATGAAAATAACTAAGTGTTCTGTGTGTAACATATCGTGCAAATTAGCGCAAAAATACATTAACTTAAAAGTAGCAAGAAAATTTAGTTCATTTCAAATAATTGCTATCTGTGATCAAATCTGTTAATTATTTTTCGTGTTACTGCATTCTCAAAACGTGAACTGAAACAAACAAAATCTATTTTTGAAAGTGACCGATGTTAAGTGCAATTTCAGAAATAATCCACAAAGAAAATGCGTTTACGACGTGCCAGTTTTAAGGAAATCGAGAGCACATGTAGGTGCAAACATACACAGAAAAGATTGAAATACTAGAATCAAACGTTAACAGTTAAGAACACAGATTTTTGTTAGATTTTGAAGTATACAAGGATAAGAGTAAATAGAAAGGCTGTTTTGGATAGTACATGTCACCTTATATATAAGACCATGCGTAGTTCTAGAGCTAGTTTCTTGATTGCAAATTTCTTGATTGTATAAATGATGATACTGACGAGTCACGACTTACCCCAAATTCTGTTACACACTTAAGTATGTCGTAACTGGTTACTTGTAACAGGTGTAATTTGCTATCAAGAACTTTGCTTTTGTAGATCAGAGAAGGGCAATGACCAACTCTACAGTGAAGTGAGACGAACAAAACTACGGTGAAATCAATATCTACAACAAACTTTGCAAGTACAAAAATTTAATTTTGAATCTCTACTGCTATTGCTCAACAGTTCCATATTAATTGAATAACACAAAACTAAGTAGGTGTTGAAAGATTTTATTAGTTCTCTACTAATAGCTCACTGATGAATGAAAATGAATTCAGAAAGCTCAATTAGCCAGTTTCTTTTTAAAAAGTAGGTTTTCTGAATTACAAAGTTAAAAGAAAAGAGCTAATCGATTTATGTGCTAAAATACGATCCCTACCACATGATCATGATCATTAACAGAAGATTGCTTTTTTTATGAAATGGACTAAACTACCTACTCGAGATTGGATTCATGCAATTTTTCTAAGAGCAACTATTTTTGGTCATGTGGTAGATGGTATGAAATTTATTAGGGCAACTAATGATGTGAATAAATGAATAGTAAGTGATAAAGAGGTGAGCAGCAGAGAGCACGAGTGATTTATCAAAAGCTTGGTGACTGTACTACCAAAACTACAATATTGGCGAGCGACCAGCAGCTGTTGGCGCTGCGCAGTGGGTGCCATACTAGAAGGGGAGTGGCTGCCACAGTCTTCTGAGTAGCTAGCCGTGGACAGGCACTTGTGTAGTTTGCGAGTACCTTGAGATCGAGACCGACGTGGTGGATCGGGGCGCACTCTGCCAGCAGTGGGAACGGGACACACCGTTGCCGGACTGCACACTCCGTTAATCTACCCAAACCCATTACTTATACTTCGGCTAATGATATACACGAAGCGGTAATTATTATCATTGAGAATTTGATACAATACTCGATGATGATTTCCCGCTTATAAGTAAGACAATATAGTTAATTTTATGAACTATCTATAGACGAACAATAAGCATCATTTCCGCTATACAGGTTGGTGTGAGCTAAGCACTATAGGGCAGGGTCTACGTTAGGCTACGTATCCTACCCAATAGTTCCCTCAGGAAGTCACTGAGGCAACTGCCATCCTTGTCCTTCAATACACCCAAAAGCCACTGTGAACAAAGTCACAAACCCACCAATGCCCACTGAAATAAAGCGTTAGTTATCAAATGGATTTAAGACGTTTGTCTGCACGCGTAATCAACAAAACAATTAAAGCAACTTAGCAAATAAGCGAGTATGAGAACCAAATAACAACTGGTTTAATGATGTATGGGGGTTTACTTTACCATTCATTCGCTACATACTACTACTAACACTAAAATACTTAAAAATTATCACACCATTTACCTACTATTCATATGTAGGATTTTTTCAATATCATTCATATTGTTCCCAAACTAATTACACAAGCATAAAACAATAAAATAAGAAATGTGGGGTATCATAAGGAATTGGGGGTTATAAGAAATAGTAGTTAGATAGAAAGATTAAGAGACAGAGAGAATAAGACTTACTGAAACGTCGGATCAAACTGCCTGCAAACGAGGGTTGATTAGTCGACTGCGTTTCCTGTTTGTTTCGCAAGTCCTTCAAGTGTTGCAAGTCTGGCTTTTGCAGTTTCACGTTTGGCACTGATAACAGTCTTTGATCTCTTTTATCCGAAATCTTTTTTTTAATACGTCGTGGCGGACGAATAGGACAACCACTCTCGTCCGTCAAATCTAAGTTATCAGGTCTGCTAACGCTACTTGTTTTCGCATCTAGTGTAAGTTCGTTTTCGGAACCAAGTGAACCCACAACGGTAGGAGATTCATTTGTTTGTTCGTTGCATACAAATTCAATATCGGCGGGGAACTCTTCAACGCTATCGTAACTATTACTACCTTCACAAGGTTTTTCTGGACTAGAAAGTTCCGTAACCGTATTTTCGATTATAGTATTTTCTGCTGTATCAGGTGATGATTGCTCTTCTATGTCGTCGACGTCAGGGCTTGGAGAAATATCAGAATAAAATATTGAGTTTCTTTTATCTTTAACACTTTCATTTCCAGAAAACGTGCTTTTTAGTTTTAAATCTACCTTAGACAATTGCTTTTTAATATTAAATGTTTTCCAACTGGACGATCGGCGGCGATTATTGGCTTGAGGAATAGAAACTGCTTGATCCTCTTCTAGTGCCTCATATGCAGGTTCGACAGGAGTGGGGCAGGGGCACGGGAAATAAGGAGACTCCGGAGAGAGTCCCATCTACAGACATGCATATATCCAGGTAACAGAAAGCAGAGGAGTTTTATTAGCAACTTATCGTAATCAGCAAAATAGAATAATTGTTGGGTGCCTTCAACTGCGTTGTGCAATTACTTTTAGCTTAGGAGTACTAGCATTCCTACTTGGGATGTGTATAACTGCACACTTCTAGTTGAATTGGTTTGCTTGATTTAAGTAACCTACTTTGTGAACGTAATACACCTATAGGAATTTCATATTTTATGAAAAAAGTCCCGACATTAATGGAAAAAATTTACCACGAAGTTCATGCCATTAAGTTACTTTTGTGTTTAACTATTATTGCTTCCTTAATAAAGCAACTGACCTGATCCACGCTAGGACTCCTTGGCTGACGTTCTTCCTTTTCAGGGTATATACCAAGGACATCTGTGTTTGCTAATTGACCTTTTTTCGGACTCCGAGGTGCACGGGAGTATGGATCCTGAGCTCCATACAAATCGGGACTCCCAATGTTTAAAAGACACACTTTCTGTTCTATATCCACCACTGCTAGTCCAGCTTCATTACCATATGCCATTCTGAAATTTACGATTTTTAGTGTTATATTAAGCTGAATAAAAGAAAACCTGATCATAACCTCCATCTATTTAATTAACATTAAAATCAGTACCTAATAATAAGAAAACAATTCTTTTACGGAAATATTATTTATTTCGTACTATCTACTTATCTAGTAATCGCCGCTTTCCCAGACCCATTTGAGTCTGGTAAATCCTAGGAGTATTAGTTTTTACTCGTAGGATAATATAAATCGCGATATTTATTCACAATCATATACAGTGAGTTTTTTTAAAAAGCGAACATACGCTTTTGTATGCAATGCAATTTCTCTACGTTCGATTTAAAAAAACCTCATCAATCTATGAGGTGTGCGTGGTTCAAATTTCCACCAGCAAAACGCGCAACTTGCGTGACTATGAACAGCAACGGTTTCTATAGTCTTCATGATGAAGAGCACTCAGTAAGATTTTTTTTAAAGAAGCCATATGAGGCCATAGCATCTTGAGGAAACATTTTTCTTACACTCTCGACTCGATAACTTGACTCAATGAATAAAGAATACCAGGAAGGAGAACATCAACAATTTACGCGAGACCGCGATGGCTTTTGCAAATAGCGGGCAGTAGTTTCCTGTTCCAGTGGCGTACCTACCTTATAGTTGTAGGATACAATTATAAAGAATTTTACACGAAAACAATCTAAACCCCCATGTGTCTACTCCGCCTATGTTTTTGTTTAACTAACCTCAAACTACATTCCGATAAAAATTTGTAAATTTACATGTACTATATAAAAATAATATTGGTATCAATACTTACACATGAAATGTAATTCCCAAACTTTTATTTTTTTCCGTTTTGGAACAACCACAAGCACAACAACTAACCATTATTTTATGTCACTGCAAAAACCACAACAAAAATGAGTCATAAGTGGCTTTTGCAAATGGCCGACTTCCGTCCCACTCTGTCTTGTATACACCCTGAGTAATGCTCCTTTCGATATTCTTTATTCATTGACTTGACCTCACAGGGCACGCGCTGTCACCACAATTCATTGTGAACCAACCTTCAATTATTTGTAGGTCATGTGCACCAGGTATTCTACTAATTTGATGTACCTATTCAATACATAAATGAAGAAAATAAATAACGAAAACAACTACAATAAATGTTCAAAGTGTCCTCCTTGACATTCTAAGCAATTACCTAACCGATTTCGAAATCAAATTGGACGGCGGCATTTTTAAAAATGTGTCAGCTGTCAATTTTATCTACTATACGCATTTGAACTATTCAATAATTCAATGGTTTTTTTAAAAATCGAACATAGGGAAATTACATTGCATACAAACTCCTATGTTCGCATTTAAAAAAATTCACTGTATGTAATATGTCAATTAGCCAACTGTTTGAAGTTTGGAAGTGAGCAATTGTTTGATATATTTTGCGAACCTCGTCGAGGTCAGCAAAGTACTTCCCGACTTGCACGCCAATGCCGACTAGATTTAAATGCTACACTGACATTGTTGGAATTTGTTATACCTACACTTATTTTTATATCACAGGAGACCTACGAGTAAAAAATAAAAGGAGAGAACCTTGCATTAAAAGGGGACTTGACGGAAATGAACAAAAAGGAAGTTATAAAATTGCTAGAAGAGTGGGGAGAAACGCGTCATTATTGGCAGTGGTGTAATAAAACAAAACTGACATCGTCTCTTCTGTTTTATGATAAGTCAAGTCGTTATAACTGACCAGCGCAAAGGAAGTGATATTTTGACGACTTCCGTCGCGTGTTATGCTATTTCCCATCACCGTTATATTCTCTCCTCTTATTTTTTACTCGTAGCAGGAGACCAACTTAAAAATTAATTTGATTCTCATCTGATCAGCAATATGATCAACGATTGTCGTTGCAGAGTATCTTGAATGGAGAATAGAACCCATTTGTACACTATTCAGTTTTTGCAATTCGATTACATGTTCATGATCTGCAAATGGTCTATTCGACTTGGAATGTAATATGCTGTCCGAAAAATAAAAAATCAAATGGTGGCCTCGGGTTTTCCTCAAGGTCTTGACCTTGGACTTTGGTTTCGGGGGTCGTTGGCCTCGGAGTTCTAAAATATAACTGAAATATCTTCTTAATACCCGAGGTTAAACTCCAAGGCGACGACCTCGGGCATTCAAGGTCAAACTCCCACCCCATGACCTTGGGAAAACCCGTTTTGTAAATTTTAAGAAGATATTTGAGATTGTTTTAAAACTATAATTATAATAAGTATAATTTTGATGTTGATAAAAAAGTTTCTAAGTTTTCTGAAGATATTTATAATTATTTTTTTGATCTGGCAAACATTTTCGAGTTTCACTTTATATGTTGACGAGGATATATTGACAAAAATGTTGTCTGCTAAAACAAATTTTTTAGTTTGATCAAAAAGTTTCTATATGCCTCGAGCATCGCTCGGAGAAAAATACTAACACGGCAAAACGTATTTCAGATATCTTCATAAAACTAAGAAATCTTTTTTTATCAATATACAAAGTTACATTATCAGTTTTATTGATATTCCAGTTTACGTTTTACTAACTGTAGGTACATCTCTTTCGCGTGTGAATAATGCGTGTAAACTTGGAAAAGATAGGGATTTCCAAATAAGAACTAGCAAAATGTTATATACATGTAACTACAAAACCCTTATTTTATTTACCGTTTTGCTTGACGCTTTGCTTTTTGGCATAATAACCCGTCAAAGTCCAAGGCCACGATCTTGGGAAAGCATAAGGTCAACCCTAGGTCAAAGTCAAAAACCACGACCTTGGAGAAATCCCGAGGGCAAAATCTAAAGCCACGGCCTTGGGAAAACCCAAGATCAAAGTCCAAGGTCATAACCTATTTTTAGAAGACAGATATATGTGAACACGTAGTTAAAACAAGATTATAATTATTTGTCATAAAAATACACTGACAAATTTATTTAGAACAATTACTCAATCTCTCAGTGCTAACTGATCTATTTAAAAATATTTAGTGTTGCTATTTTTCTCAACACTCCTCCTCAACACTGGCTTTTTAGTCATCCAATCCATTCAATCGTCTAAGCTGTTGAACTCGAACGCGTGCCACAGGCTTGGTGAGTAAATCTGCCGCCATGATTTCCGATGGACAGTACATGAACTGGATTACTCCGCTTTGATACAAATCCTTGACAAAATTGTACTTTGTATCAATATGTTTTGTCCTGTTACTAAATTTTTCAGTATGCAGCATTTTCAGACAAGACTGATTATCCTCGTTAAGCTGTATATTTTGAACGTCCTCGTCGAGATCATGTAGAAGTCGTTGAATCCATATTGCCTCTTGTGATGCCTCCGACAAGGCCACAAATTCAGCCTCCGCAGTTGACAATGAAACACAGGTCTGCTTGCGGCATGCCCATGATATAGTACCGCCACAGAATTTGAATAAAAATCCACTGTTCGACTTTCTATCATTGCGGCATTCCGCCCAATCCGCATCAGCATATCCAACCAAACCAGAATCATCGCCACGATTGCTTAGACGAAGCTGCAAGTTGATCGACCCCTTCAGATATCGTACAATTCGTCGCAGTTCATTCCAATCACGTTGCGTAGGATTCGACAGTTTACGACTGAGAATGGATACAGGAGCAGCTATATCTGGCCTGCTATTAACAGCCACGAAAAGCAATTTTCCCACCAGCTTTTGGTACTCCGTATTATCAGGAAGTGGCTTGTCTTCAGTATTTGGCTTGAAATATCCCACGTCAATGGGAATCGGAGATGACTTAGCATCCTCCAAACCAGCTGACTTCACGATATCCGTTATATATTTTCGTTGCGAAATGTGAAAATCCCCATCATTATCACGTTCCACTTCGATACCGACGTAATTCCGAACCTCTCCCAAGCTCACAATCTCGAAGTTTCTCTCTAATATCCTTCCAGCCAACGTGATGAGTTTTTCTTCCGCACTAGCAATGATTAAATCATCTACGTAAACTAGGATGTAGCATCGTTTTCCATTAACCTGCTTGCTATATAAACATGGATCAGCTTCACTTCGCTTGAAGCCATCACCTACCAGTACTTGATGAAGCTTATTGTTCCACGAACGAGCGCTTTGCTTTAATCCATACAGGCTCCGTTTCAAACGACAGACCTTGTCTTCAGATCCTTTAACGACGAACCCCGGCGGCTGTCGCATGAATATTTCCTCCTCAAGGTCGCCGTTTTTATATCATACTGCCTTACGACCATTCTTCGCTTTGCCGCGACTGACATCAGCGCCCGAAATGTTGTTTGACGAACAACTGGTGCGAACACTTCGTCGTACTCCTTTCCATATTGTTGATTATAGCCTAGAGCTACTAGTCGTGCCTTGAACCTTATTACCTCGTTATTCGTATTTCGCTTGAGTTTGAAAATCCACTTACACCCCAAAATACGTTTTCCACATGGGGCATCGACCAACTCCCAAGCGTCACAATCACGGATTGATTCAAGTTCCTCTATCATGGCCTTCCTCCACTTGTCGCAATCTGGTCCAGACAGCGCCTCTTTCACCGTTCTCGGCTCCTCCTGAACTCTAGTTTCTGCCGTATCTATCAGGTAGTTGTCCTTTCGTTGTCCTGGCAGACCTTCTACAGGTATTTTCTTCAACAATAGGTATTGCATCTTGGCAGACGTCTTCTTCATCCTCATCCGCTATGGGAACTTCATGTTGCTCACATTCAGATGGAGTCGTTGTCAAAAATGGAACAATTATTTCGCTTGATGAAGTGACACTTTCTGAAGATTGCACAGAGCCGAAGCTGTTCAAAAATTTTACGTCACGGCTTATTGTAATTCTTCCTGTCGACACATCCATCAAACGAAATGCCTTTGACACCTCGCTATATCCCATAAATTTCAACTTTTTCGCTTTTTCGTTTAGCTTACTACGCTTTTCTTCCGGTATGTAGCAGTAAATATCAACGCCGAAGGGATGCACGTGGCTTAGATTTGGTTTTACTCCATGCCAGCGTTCATATGGCGTAACAGGAATTGTACGAGAAGGGAGACGATTTTGAAGATAGTTTGCAGTTGTTATGGCTTCACCCCAGAACCGGTGATCAAGTCCGGCCTCGATTAACATACACCGAGCCATCTCTACTAGATACCTGTTTTTACGTTCCGCAATGCCATTTTGTTGTGGCGAATACGGCGCGGTGAATTGACCGACAATGCCATTTTCTTTCAAAAATCGTTTAAAATTTTTCCCAGTGTACTCACCTCCATTATCTGAGCGAAGTATCTTCGGCTTCTTACCGAATTTGGTGTTGACCATCTCGACGTACTCTTGTAGCTTTTCCAACGTTTCCGACTTTCGTTTCAAGATGTAAACGACTGTATACTTGCTGAAGTCATCTATAAATGTTAGAAAGTAGCGCCTTCCGCCAAGCGTTGCAGTTCGCATCGGACCACATACGTCCGTATGAACAAGCTCCATCACACCTGTCGACTTGCTCCCAGAAATCTTTGGGAACGGAACTCGATGCATCTTCCCACGAATACACACCTCACAATCCTCTGGACAGTTACACTCGCATAATTTTATTCCGTTCGCCAATCTCGGAAGCATTTTTACAGCGTCACGGTCTCTATGTCCAAGCTTACGATGCCAGATATGAACGCACTCGGTGGGCTGAGTCACCAACGACACATTTTCATTATAGAGTTTTAACACAAACAAATTGTTCATCAATTCAGCCACTGCACCTACAGTCCCATTTCTACTAATGGTAGCACCTTTCGCGTCAAAGTTTACAATGAATCCCGTGCTTACTAGTCTCTTCACTGACAATAAGTTCACCTTCATTTCTGTTACCAGCAGCACATCATCAACCATAATAACGCGACGTCTATCCGAGCTATCAACTGCGATTAACTTTCCGGATCCTTTTCCAGTAGATCTTACTTTCATTCCGTTAGCAACACTAACATCTTCTTTGACACTGCTGTCAAAGGACTCGAAAAAATCACGATTGTTTGAAATATGGCACGTCGCACCGGAATCAAGAATCCAAACACCCGGAAATGCCAGATTGCCTGCTGTGAATGCCCAATTGGATGATTCATTATCAGTTTTTACCACACAGTGCGCCTTCTTAACGAATTTTTCATCTTGCTTTCCGTTTTTCTGCCTATTTTCCTTCCATTTCTTCCATTTTTCGCAGCTTGTTTTCTTGTGACCCACCTTTTTACAAAAATAGCACTTATCATTTTCTTTTCTGGTTGTAGTATGCAAAGCTGTCTCGTTGCTGTTTTCGCCACTCGCACGATTCACTCTTTTCTGCCACTCGTCAATCAATTTTCCTTTTACGAGATCCAGGGTCAAATCTTCATCCGGCCTCGCCTCCAGAGCAGTGACTAGAGTTTCATATTCCTCAGGGAGACTGCTAAATAAAATTGCCACTAACCACTGGTCATCCAGAACTGCATTTTCCTGCATTGCATTCAACCTTTCTACTAGGTCCGTTAGCGTAGCGATGTGTGTCTCCATATCACCCTTCTGTTCAAGACGAAGACGGCAAATTTTTCGCATCAGACACACTTTTGTACTTAGAGTGTTTTTGACGTGAACCCTTTTTAGATTTTGCCAAGCCTCCATTGCCGTTTCAGCTTTCTTAATATGTATCAGCTGGTTATCTTCAACTGCTAATCCAATATGTGCCATTGCCAGCTCATTTTTCGATTTCCACTGTACCGTAACTGGTTCCTGTTTCTCATTGCTGATAGCCTCCCAACATTTTTCTTTTATTAACAATAACTTCATTTTGAAGCTCCAATTGTCATAGTTGGAAGCATTCAACTTGACGAACGACACCAGTTTTTCATTCATAACAAACAATTCGAAAAAATTATCTGCACAAACGACAACTTTTGAATGCTTGAAATTTATTCGCAGATGCGGTATACTGGGCGCATAACCTTTTAGAAGACAGATATATGTGAACACGTAGTTAAAACAAGATTATAATTATTTGTCATAAAAATACACTGACAAATTTATTTAGAACAATTACTCAATCTCTCAGTGCTAACTGATCTATTTAAAAATATTTAGTGTTGCTATTTTTCTCAACACCTATTTCCTTAACATAGCTTGGTTTTTTTGCAAGACAGCATCTTTCGCTCATCACCTTATGTAAGTAATTACGGCACGCTTTGGTTTTGCTTTGCACGCACTCATCTCACAGAACGCCACGACTTTGGGACAAAGTCTAAAGTTCAAAGCCTCTAACTTGAGAAATATCAAAGCTATGACCTTGGTAAATACCGGGACAATGACCTTGGGAAATCCCGGCGCAATGATCTTAGTAAATCCCAAGACCATGACCTTGGGAAATCCCACGATAATGACCTTGGAAAATTCTATGACCTTGAACTTGGAAAATCCCAGGGCAATGACCTTAGAGACATCCGTGCCCATGATCTGGGGAAACCCCATGCCATGACCTTGCGTCGCCGCGCTTCGCTCTTGTTAGCGGTACCCTTTAGCCCTTTTGTAACTACGCCGATTTCTTAATCACCACTGAGCTGAAAAATTTTGGTTTGTAATGCTTTTACGACCTAGGTAGCAGTTGTAGCAGTCATCCAGTGAATAAATAAGTCATAAGATCTACCCAATGGTGCGAGCGACCCCACCGAATTTTATTATCATCAATCTTCACTTTCTTTTTTTAAATTATTCTTTGTTCACTCGTATTATGTTTTATGGACTATTTGTTGCAAGATGTAATATTGGGTTTTGTAGAGAGTTATGATCAAGGCCAATGAGGCAAAAGTGGCATAACCATGTTGAATAATATAAAATTAATAAAATAATAACACTTTAACAATGTACTTACAATCCGTATGAACTATTGATAGTTAAAGAAGTAATATGGCTTGGCGGTTCGCCATTGTTCCAAGGCGTGAGGCACACTAATTGCGCTTGAAAACCAGGCACTTTTTTTTGAACTCCAGTTCGAACCCGAAGCGTAGTTTCCTAGGGTAAATAGAAAAAAATTAAGACAAAGGTATTGCACCACATTCTATGAAAATCAAGTATTATGACGTACCTTTTTCGCATCAGTATCTAAGACATCCATCCGATTGCCGGATCCTGCACTACCTGGGCCGGCAAATTCGCAGTCTGGCGAACATTCAATGTCGTCGGGAATTTCATATACTATTGGAATTTCCAACACCTGAAGATAAGGTGAAATACAGGTAGGTAGGTAGGTGCACACTCAAATGAGAAAGCTTTACCGTAACTTCTTCGCTTGTTTCCGATTTTTTAAACTTAAAAAGTATGACATAACTTGAAGCTCCTGCGATGCAAAGCTTGCGAGATTCTGGGCACAAAGATATTAACTGTACGGCGAAGGGCTCTTCTTCATTTTCTACAGACCGTGCCTTGGGTTTCTCGAAAACCTTCGCAGTCTTTAATTTGTACAATACTTGAAGCGTTCCCGCGCTGGCATCCCAAAATTTTATACTTCCATCGGAGTGACTAGGTAATCCATGATATACAAGCTTGAATTGTACACAATAAAAACCTACCCCGTCATAACGACTTCACTGTAACTGCACGACTGAGCAGACCAGGTTCCACCGCTAATAGGCCACTCTTTCTCGGAGAAACCTGCCCGCTTTGATGCACTCGCTCTACCAACGGAATATAAAGCGGGTATAAGATCCGCCGGACAGTCGGCTAAGTACGCACAACAGGTCACAGGTGATTCGTGTATATCCATAGGATACGGATTTTCAATGCATGGAAACCCTAATGTTTGTAAATCCATAACAACTAAATCATTTTGTAATAAAACTATTATTGCATAGGGTTCTTGCATTTCTAAAAAAAATTATGATGGCGGATTTAATCGTGTATGAACAGTCTTACCGCTAGAATAAGGTGATTCACATAGAGTTATAAAATCTATCACATTATGCTCCATTTCCAATACAGTTGTGGTTTTACTATGTACAACAGTTATACTAGGTGTTCTACCTGCTTGATCGTAAGGCATTCCACCCGAAAATATCACATATGCTTCTCTGCAAGAAAGCAACAGGATAGGTATCAAATAATTATTACTTACTGGGAAAATATGTAAATCAATTTAGAAGTTATCGTTCATTGTTCAAGGTGTTAAATATACAATATCCGTTTTGCATTAGACGAGCGATTTATGCCAAGATAAACATATCAGTGAAATAGAGAATACCATGTAGTACGAGTCGTTGTCCCAAATGCGCATAATGTTTAAAAATATAAAACTTCTCCGCACTTTTGCCGAATCATCCCCTTGCTTCAAAGCTCCTCATTGTGTTTGTTGTGCCGACTGTGTGCGTAGCTCCTTAGTTTGCTAGTGTATTTCGTGTTTCTTTTCGTACGCGCTTTGTTTTTTCTCTAGCATGGGAAAGGAGAAACGCGGGCGTAAAAGCGGCCATCATCAACGGATCGAGCAGGCTGCAAGACCTTGTCAGACGTCTAGTTAAGTTAGATGGGAAAATAAAAAGGCGTCGACATAGATCACCGGTAAGCAGTCTCCCGCTCGACAGCGTCCAGCTTCGAGCAGCGTGCAGGATTTGGCGTGCAGCTGATCCTATCAAGTTTGAGCAATATGGTGACGAACTCCTACTGGGTCTCGATAAACACATCGGCGACCTTCGACAGCTGTTGGACGCCACCTTGCGCGAGCCCTTCTTCGTACCGCTCACCTGGACGCTCTTACAGGGCGTCTCCGAGGCGTAAGGGCATTCGCGATTTTCCCGAGACCGGGGCTGAAAGACGAGAAGGAAGAGGGACACAGGAACTGACTCGTCCCCTGGGTCCCCTTCAGCAACCATCACAAACCAGGACGCCGTTGCGTGATCTGGTGCTGGCAGACAACCTGTCTGGCGAGGATGTATTAGACTTCACAGTCGACCCTCTACCAGACGGCATTATGGAAATGTTGGGAAAAATCTCGAGAAGGGAAAACGAGATAGAATTCCACCGTCCGCCGTATCTCTCAAGGTCTTCGTTTGCGAGGCGATTCGGTCCGCAAAGCAGGAACACAGCGGGTAAATTTAATCACCCACCGCCCGGCACGTCGCTTGGTCAAGACGCGGCCTCTAATAGAACAAGGTCAGGAGAAGGGGGGTTTAGCCTCTGTAAGCATGGCCATTCTCAACTATTTTGGGATCGATAAATGGGGTAAGAGTAGCCTTTGTCGAACGCCCCAAAACAGCTCAAGGCCCCTGCAGATAATCACTTCAGTTTAACCGAAAACATTCGGATGCGAGAGGAAATTCTTTTGCTGCTTAAAATAGGGACCATTCGGTTGTTGTGGGCGCTTCAAAGGAGGAATGTCAAGAGAATACTCTGTTAACTATGAATTTTTTGATTTCGTTAGGGTTCTTAATCAACACCGAGAAAAATATATTGGCTCTGACACAAGGTGTAAATTTATGGGATTCCTTTTAGACTCCGTAAAAATGACATTGTACCTTGCGACATCTGATCTTCGCTTCCGATAAACGTGAAAAAATTTTCCGCGAAATAAATTTTTTTCTTAATTGTCGTACACGCACGCGATTTTTACGTCAGCGTGTCCCACAGTGAAATATGATATGGGCTGTACAACAAACTTTTGAGCGAGAAAAGTACCAGGTTTTGCGTAGGCATGCAGGTAATTACAATAAAACGATGCGCATTCACGAATTTTTGACCCCGGACTTATTCTGGTGGCGCAATGGCATACATACAGTGAGTTTTTTTTTAATGCGAACATAGGAGTTTGCATGCAATGTAATTTCCCTATGTTCGATTTTTAAAAAAACACATCATGTGTGCGGGTCACATTCACAAATCGCGCAACTTGTGTGATTATGAACAGCAACTCTATAGTCCTTATGATGAAGAGCACTCGGTAAGATTTTTTAAAATAAGCTATGTGAGCCCATAGCAACTTTAGGATACATTTTTCTTAAACTTACAATAACTTGACCTCACAGGGCACGCGCTGACACCGCACAACTAATTGTGAACCAACCTTCAATTATTTGTAGGTTATGTGCACCTGGTATTCTACTAGTTTGATCTATTCAGTACATAAATGAAGAAAATAAATACCGAAAACACTTACAATAAATGTTCGGAGTGTCCTCCTTGACATTATAAGCAATAACCTAACCGATTTAGTAATTAAATTGGACGGCGGTATTTTTAAAAATGTGACAGCTGTCAATTGTATCTACTACTCATTTGAACTACTCAATAGATTTATGTGTTTTTTTTTTAATCGAACATAGGGAAATTACATTGCATGCAAACTCCTATGTTTGCATTAAAAAAAAATTCACTGTATATCCTACAACGACTTAACATCAGACCAATGCAGCTAATGATTTATTCTGATGTTAGTCTCACGGATTGGGGTGCAGTGTGCGATGTCAGCAGCGGTTACGGGTGGTGGACCGGTCAGGACATACATGATCATATAAACGTTTTGGAGATATGGGCAATCTTTTATGGCATGAAATATCTAGCTAGCAATCTTAAAGACCCCAGAATTCTAATGCGGACAGATTAAAACTACTACTGCTCGGTCGTATATCAATAGAATGGATAGCGTTAGATTTCCACTCCTTAATCAACTGGTTTGAAATATCCAGTCCTGGTGCGAAGAGCGAACTTGTGGATTGTCGCTTTTTACATAAGCTCTGCGGAAAACGCTCTCGGAGATCATGAATCTCGAAGATTACTATCCGAAACAGAGCGGCCTATGAGTCAAGCTGCTTACATCCAGATTACAGAACGGTTTGGATTCCCGGATATTGACCTTTTTGCATATATGGCTAACTACAAATGTAACAGGTATGTCTCTGGGAGAAACGACTCTGGCGCGACAACAGTCGATGCCTTCACTTTGAATTTGGCGCTTTCCCTCTCTTTACCTTAAGTTTACGGGTATTACAAAAAATAATAGCCGATAAGGCAATTGATATCCTGGTACAACCCCTTTGAGAAGCAAAAGAACCCCCTTTTTGTAAGATTGACGTCTCATACAATTACGATCGCACATCAGCTAAGTTCTTTTGATTGTTTAATTTATTAAGCGCTAACTTCTTGAAAGTGAGGAAAGATTATTTTTCATGTAAATAGACACAGAAATGCGTAATTGTCGTAAAGTGAACTGGTTTATTAAATTCATTTAAAAAAAGCAAAATAAAAAAGTAGTCCGGTTGAAAAATAACTACTTACCCCGTCTTTGAACATTTCCACTCAACTTTATTAATCGGCTTGCATTGCTCTAATTTCCCATCTTTATTTACTTTCGCTGTAAAAAATCCGAAATAGGTTCATTCAGAAATAAAAATTCCTTACCGTGAGGTTGAGATACATGAATGGGTTTGTTATTCTGTTTAATGCTCCACGTCGTTAATGATCCATCCGTATGTGAGCACATAAATTGTTTGCCTTCGAAATGCCACGCTATCGACCTAATTGGTTCAAGTGTTTGACAACGTAATTCTGCCGATTTACTTCTTAGGTCCCATAAAACTATCTGACCAGTTTCGTAACCTACTAATAACTAAAACCAATCGTTGCGTTAAACGAATAAATGTACATGTTTTCTTACCTTATTTGGGTCTATAGGATTATCGCTTAAGTGAACTACAGGTCCCGGATGTGTTTTTCTTGACCTAAAAGAGTACAAAACATAGATACCAGAAATCCGAAACCCAACCCTTACATGTCTATTGCTTTATTCCAATTAATAACATAACCAGATAATATAAAATTTTCTAATTGGATAATGTGTATGTTTCCTTTTTCTGTACCGACATACATCCATTTCGATTGTAAAGGTAAATGAATAGACGTAATTCTGAAAAAAAAAACTATTTTCGAATAATCCACTACCCATTTCTTAACGTACTTTTCTCTTTGAAATTTTAAACTTTGTACAATTTGTGGCACTTTTTGCCGAAAATTCCATAAATGAATGGTATCATCAGCAGTTGCCGATACAAGGGCACCTTCGTTAAATAAAAATTGTAAATGAAGTACCGCAGCTGAACCTGGAGGACCGTCCATATCATGCCGAATATGAACATCTACACCTGGTTGTCCTAATCTGAAATATGGTTAAGGACAATAACATTAGAAATGTTCGTGGCATCGGTGCTATGTAGATGTTTTCATTTTGTATAAAATATCGAATACAAACGTATACCTATATCAGCTATACAAGTTTATTTCGTTTTGTACGCTACATTGGTAATTCTATAAAATATGTATTATAGGCGTGCTTGAGAGATATTCGATCTTTGCATTTTCAAATAGACTTGAAAATGGATTATTTCATTCTGCTATCTAAACAAGAATGAAAAATTCAGCTAAAAGAACTTCGAGATATACATTATTCATGCGTTTACTGGAATATAAAAATCACACCCGCTTTAGGATCATAATTTCTTTTCTAATATCAAGATTTGTGTCCAGCACTATTTTGAAGAAGAACATGAAGATATATCATTTTGGCGCATTTTCCAGTAATGCGCCACGTAACAGATACGTTCAAATTAAATTAATAGTGTTGATGAACGAAATCATACTCACGTTAGGAATAACATCGCGGATTACGCCATCATTACTGTAATACAAATTTTAAATAAACCCACGACTTCTGTTGATTTTCACATATTTATTCGCATTTCCTATTAGAAACCTGGCCATCTACTCGTCTAAAGAGAAACGTTTTTAAATGTAATACCAAACAGCAGTCGTAGTAACTTAAAGGATTATATAATAGCTAAAAGAGTAAAAAGGACAAGATCATACTCACTTCATGGGATAATGTTGTGGGTTACAGAATCATTATTGTGATATAAATTGCAATAGTCTATTTATTCTAGTTCTATTTAATTCTATTGATTTCATGTTTTCGAAAGCTATTAAAACATTATCCATTCTTCCACAAACATTGGACGACTTTATACCTTAACAAGATCTATTCAATATATTTTGATGTGATCAACCTGTATGGAAACGCAATGAACTTTTGAAATAAAAGGAAAGTGAATTTGTTCTTGCAGATGACCCAAATCCGACATTTTTAAAAATCAATTCTCGTAACCGCCACCAGTTATACATATTGACATTTGTAGTAAAGCGTCAAAACTAGGTCTGTTGATGGGCACTTCCTGCAATTTTTTTACCCCACAATCCTTAAAACGCTATATTATTCATTTCTATGATCAATTTTAGGATATACCTTTGGTCCCTCTACTTTTCAAAGTATAAAAGGACAATACAAATAGTGCAGCATAAGGTTTACCGTATAGTAATAAATATTATAAATAGTGCATTAAAGTATGCGTCGTAAATGCCTTAATAGAGATCCAAATTTTCGCAATGCCATTTTAGATATTGGAATTTAGAGCATTTAGAGCCTGGATAAATAAATGGAAGCATGCCAGCTGAAATGGAACCTGTGCATATTTATGATCCGTATACCAATCGTTATACTAAAACAATGAATTTTATCGCACGACCATTGAAATAATTGTTGTCTTCACATCAGTTTAAGGAAAAAAAATGCGCGCGTAAGCAAGCAACTATTTCATTTACTTAGATATACCTCTTTGTTTCTCTATACTTCCTTTGCCAGAATTAAAAAAAACGGTTTCATACGGCAACGAATATAAAAAATGTCATTAAAATTACGTGTATAATAATAATAATGCATTTATTTTCACGTCATAACAACTTAGAAACAAAGACTGAGAGTGTAATAAGGAGACAAATGCATATACCTAAGCTGTATGGTGAAATCTAAGTATATATAATATAAAATAAGGGATGTTCGATTGAGTGGCACACAAATATTTAGTAAGTGCCCAAAAAAGTTAATCAATACAGGCACGAACAAATTTCACTAGATAACAGGGGAATTACGGGTGTAAAGGTGGGGTTAGAGAAGATTAACAAAGGCGGGTTTAAGGAAGGCTATAACGTAATCTTTATTGCGAGTTAACAAAGGTTAGATGAAATCTACTCAAAGGCGTTAGTCCCGGCGAATATAAAAAGGTGCAGAAGGAGCGTCTAGGCAAGCTTAAATTAGATACTACACGTCTTACAATTTGAGTGTAGGATGCAAATCAATTTATAAATGTTCAACGTTACAAGACTTTAAAATGATTGGTGACAATATCATTTGAATTACTTATATTCTGAACGTAAGTAGAACGTCACGATTCCAATTCCTTTGTTCGTAACGCCCTTATTCGATAAATCTTCACATATCGTCGACGTGATGCTGTTAACAACGTGTGATAATGTTAGAATTAAAAATGCTAAGGAAAAACTGGCTGTATGAATGCCAGCAATTGTTCACGAGACATTATTTGTACGCTAGATTTGGTCCAAGATGAAAAGATTTGTAATATAGTGTTGTGTTATTTTGTTTTAGTTGTAACTTGAAAGAAATTATAGAGCGTCTGGATGTGACAATTTTGTTTAGTTCAATTAATTAACCGGGGGGGTTATTAATAATTTGAGACACAGGATTGCGTAAATTTCATGTTATAGTTTTGGTTCAATTTCTTAGAAGTGTTCTGTTTTTATTTTATTCCTAGAATTTTTTTCGATGTAAATTTCTTTTTAAATTTTATTTGCCGTTAACGAGGTATAGCGCGAAGTAGAGATAAGGTTGTCTTCGCAGAATTGCCGGGCGTACGTGCCGTTTAGCAAGAAGTTGAAAAATCGACGCTTCGCGTGATTGGCGGGCGGGATGTTGAAGAAAGGAGAAGGGCTTTTGGCTTAAATAGAAAATTTTTGAAGAGAGCGGGGCTTTTTAGTCGTTACAAAGCCAACCGGCGCTTCTTCGGTTACGTGATTTTTGAATTTTGTGGAAGTTTCTTGCGTAGTGGATCCAGGTTTAGTTAGAATTTTTGTCTGCCGTTTAAGAAGAATTTTTGAAAAGTTTAAGAATAACTGTGGGTACCCGAAGAGAGAAGACGTCGGTGTTTGAGTGTTTGGTTTGTGGGAAAATTTTTTTGTTGTGATCGTGTACGGATATCTCTTTGTATCAGAGTACGTTACTCGGACAAATTTTAAAGTAAGTAGTAGTTAGTGGTTTGTTTTTGTCATGTTTTTTTTTTGTAATGTTTGAGTAATTTGTGTTTTTTTTTGTGTGTCATTTATCTGTTTAAAATTGTAACAATTTGTAAAACAGAAATTTACGCAATTTTTTGTCTGAAATTAAACCAGTCCTTGCAATCCAGGTTTTGTTTATTAGAGTCAAAGAGAGGTAATTGTCGGCGTCTCTTACTTTGTTTCAAGTTTATTAAATCTGGGGGTAAAGTTTCATATTGGAATTTAAGGGAGGTATTAGCCACCGACCTGGCGAGGTTGCTACCCCCTTGTCCGGACGAAGAAAAGGGGTGGTCGGACTCATTTTACGGGCCCTGAGATTTGTGTTTTTAAGAGTTTGTGTGGGATTGAGCTAGTAAGGGTAAGTTGTGTGGGTATCTTTCAGGCTTAGGAAGTTTACACAACAATAGTTAATGAAACGTTTTCGCAAACAATAACAATATACCCTGAGTAAACAAACAGAACAAGACGTCATAAACTGGACTATCGAGTATAATTAATGTATAAGATGCTTTATCTGTCAGAATGGCTATGCTTTTCATGCCATTTTTTATACTAGAATCTGTGCTAGAGAAGCAACACCATCCTGAAATGGGTAACATTTACGAAAGCTTAACTTAGATATCATTTTAAATTTGCAATGGAGGTTATAACGAAAACAAAATTCGCTAATGTAGCTACATAATAAATTCATAATTCATCGGTTGTAGTGTACACATACGAACATCGAAAGTGATAGCACAGAAGAAACCTCCAGGGATTTATTTCGCAATTCAACGTAAACTTGGATATACATTTTTGGGGTAGCAATTATAAAAGCGGACACGGTAAAAAGCGAACCTTGTATAAATAAACAACATAATAAAAATGATTTACGAACTGAGATGGATTATCCATCCGTTTGATAAAGGTCCGCCTGTTGAAATGAAAAAATCACGAATCGTAAAAATGTAACAAATCGATTTGCTTTGAAATAGCTAGAAGCACCGATTTGGAAATTAAACTTTATGCTCTCCAAACCAAAGTTATAGGTAATGAATAACCCAAATCTATGCCAAATGTTAAAATTATCTACTGGCAAATCTGCATTTGCAAAATAAGTTTAACGCTCCAATTGCCATATCTAGGATCACGGTATGGTCAGAGACTGTAACAAAATCTCTGCGGTATGGTACGATAAGCTGGGTTGATATGTATATCGCATGTAAAAATGTAAAAATTGGGTGGTAGAGGAGATCAAAACAAGCACTTTTTCCAAATAAACCGAGGGTCCACCGTGTTTTTAGAGTCATCCTCTAAAAAGTGGTAAAATTTGCATTTCTTCTTTAATTTTTTCTGAGCAACCACGAGTTACAAAGACTGGTGGCTGATGACTGGGGTTTTCGAACATGGAAATCACGAATCTGAATTCTTTTTGAAAATTCGAAAAAAAGTCCGCCAATTCTTGGCCGGACAATGAAAATGGAGATAATTCCACAAAATTTGTTGTGTACATTCTTGATGAGTTAAGGAACAAAAGTTGTACTTACTGATTTTAAAATTGGACCTTCGGTTCACAAAGTGTCCCCCGCTTAACTAGTGAGTCACCTAATTTAGCAAGTGGTTAATTGAAAATGTCGCAAATAACAAAAAAATAACGATATTATGATTAAATCATATTAAAAAAATTCGATATGTCGATCATGATATTGAAGTCTACAAATTCGATTCCAAGATGTAGCTTGTGCGTGGCCGCGGGTGGTGGGAAAATGTTATTTGAGTTCCCTTACAAGCAATAAATATTATTCAAAGTATCATAATATCGACTTAAATAGTTAATTTTTTGTTATTTGCGACATTTTTAATTAACTACATGCGAAATTAGATGACTTACTGGTTGGCGGCGGATACTTTGTGAACCGAAAGACCAATCTAACTGAGTATAACTTTTGTTCGAAAAGTGATTTTATAAAAAAACTGTTCGAATCGTGTGTGTTTAGAAAATTACGACCTTAATCATTTCTGTAGTTCCTTTAGCGATTATGGATTCATATTGCACGCCACTTGACGCGGAGGAAGTTGCTTTAGCCGCGGTCGAAAATGTACTTCCTAAAAAGTCAAAGGACAATTATGACTATATTTTTATTAAGCGGCAGAGCAAAGCTTTATAGGGGAGCCGACGGTGTCCGTCTGTCCGTGAACACGATAACTGTCAAACGGTTGGACCGATTTGGTTCACAGTTTGCACAGTTGATGTAAATGCCACACGTAATAAGCCTATTGAAAATGGGAAAAATCCAATGACCGTAGGGGCATACTGAAGTGCTCTGCCGCTTTTTTGGATCCGCTTTAGGGGTTCAATTCTGTTAAAATCAGAAGGAAGTATCAACGCACTGGCTAAGGCTAGGTGAACCAATAGCCTAATGTAAATAACAGTAAATTGTAAAAGAAAAACGATGTGGTACTGGTATAGGTACTGAAGTATTTTAATGCTTAGACATTAAAATACTGCACTGCCGCTTGTTCTATTGTTATAAAAAGTCTTTAACTCAGAGTTTGAAGAAAAAATATCTTGACACCGTGAAGTCAAACTTTTCCACCACCACATGTTAAAAAAACGAAGTAGGCAAAGAAGGGCAAATCTCAGTGCTGATATTTCAAACTCGAATGGTCATGTATAGGTAGTATCATGAAAAACATACCGAAACGAACACACTGTAGGTATTGAATACAATAATAATAAATGCGTATACAATTTAGATCCGCAATTGTATTTATTAACGTTTTGCTTTGGTTAATGTAATCACACCCTCTATAATATTTAAATTACTTAGTTACACACAACATCCCAAAGTGTATCTCACCGGAACAAAACCTTAATCTTCCTGTTGCAAATTTAATCACAGACCTTCTCGGTGAATTTATTCATTTAACACCAACTACCCCTACTTTTGCAAGACCGTCTTTCATTAATTAAGCTCACAAGTATTCTACTTTCAAACAGTATAAATTCTCTCTAATTTATATCCTTCTCTAAATCAAAAGGGGATTAATGCCCTTTTATATAAAGGTAGCTAATGAATAATAAAATATGGAATTTCCTTAAAGTAACTCGAAGTGTTTACGGGTAGATCGTTTAATATAATAGTCGTAGTACATTGGTATTAGTAGAAGGCTATTATGCGTTTAATCTAACTTTATTTTATATACTGAATGTATTAAATCTTATTTTAGATCGTATTTTATATTTAATGCTAATAGTGATTGAGTTGGTTCCATCAGAATTTCTCACAAATATCGCAAGTTAACCCGAGTTTGTTTAAATCGGCTCAGCCGTTTCGAAGATACAGAGTGTTCTTTACGGAAACCTGTGAATACCCCCCACCACTTCATTTTTAGAGATACAGGAAAAATTGCCGAACAAAAATTGTTCAGATTATCGTCAACTTCAAAGACCGGACATTTTTTTTCTTAGGTTAATATAGCGAAATTCACAGAAACATCACTTTTTTAGATTCCAGATTGCAGTTACGCCCCCTAGCGGTCATTTCAGAAACTTAAAAATATTTTCCAGGTTTTGCTCGTGGCCGTTTTAGTAATATATTTTTTTACCGCAAGCCTCTACGATGGATAGATTCTCAGATACAGTACCTCGCATTCTTAGTTGGCCACCATGTGTTTGCACGTGTGACTCCTTAAACGATTCAGCGGAACTGGATGGATTATCACTTAGAACTTAGATGCCTGTGGTGCAACAGGGACGCTATTTAAATAGGCAACAAAAACTTTAAGATTTTCTTTGCCTCTTGGTGAAAAAATAATTAAACTATGTTAATTAGGTGCAGCCTTACTTATTAACTATCCTTGAGATCGCTTATAATTATAATTTTGTATTGCTGTCGCTTTGAAAATTGGTACGCATGTTCTTAAGGAAATAAGAAAGGTCGCTATTGTTTCTCAGCTACGTAAGCTATCCGGTCAAAAAGTTACAGCCGAAAAACGATTTCGAGGATCGTTCGGTATTGTGTTGTATCGGAATATTAATGTATAAAATCGAGGCCACCTTTTTCGATGACCCTGTATTTTATATTTTAAGCCTAAGTTATGCACTAACTGCCTCACGCAGCACGCTTGAGCCCAATGTTCAAATTCAAGCCGATGTGTTACGCACTTTTGAAATATGACACCATTACTACTTTTCGTCTGTTTAAAAATAGACCAAAAGAGGTTTATACCTACTTATAGTCGGAGAATGATAACGTTTCCAAAGGCCATGTGATTCAAAAGAAAACCCAACACAGAAGCGACGAGAAAACATGACAGAATTTGTATTCATATATCCTCAACAAATCGTTGTGATTCGTATCCTCCCCTTATAGTTTCGAAAATTCAAATTTAAATCCTACATCGGTCGAATAGAGTGATAACACAAAGGAATTACCCCATACGCGTGTAAAGATCCGTAAGTGTGTTTTACGGTAACCGAATTTTATTTAATACATTAGATTTCCCGGTTGAAAAAGTAACAAATTTCCACAAAACTCCGGAGCTCAAATCTGAGTAAATGCGGCAAATCCCTAAACCAAACCCAGTTTAGTAATACAAACGCCGAACCGCATTAAATTTTCTCTATGGCAGTAAAAAAACCTGTTCTATTATTTTTCAATCCTTTTTCCGTTAAAGTTCGCAAATATACCTACCAATAACGAAGTATTTTTCGTTTGTAAAACAGGCACGGAAAGCCAGTCATTTTACATGGAGATCATATCAAAATACCGCTCCAAGCGAATGCTAAAGCTACAAAGAGATGTTAATTAAAACAGTATGTACAGGCATTATGGTGACAAAAGGGAAGCTTAATCCTTTAAGCTTTTTACGACTACTATCGTTTCTAAATTTCATTTAGAATAGCTACATCTGATTAGAAATATATCACGGATTGTAACGTGCAAAGGAAATTAGATTTTCTTACATGAAGCTACTTTTGAAAGTTGGTCGGTTATTTTTCAAAAAGGGGATTACTCATCAATTATGGATGTTGAATATATTCGCTTACAAATTATGACGAAACTTGCGCCAAGTGTCAATGCGTTATAAAAACGACTGATCGGAGAAAAAAGTTGTTATCCCGTAACTATGCATAGTTGGCTATGGGTTGTTTTTTTTTAAATTATCTGTCACTGCATGCTATTTAGTAACTACGGAAGCTACGGAGCAGTGGATTGGTGAGCAACGTGCTTTTGTGATTAAGTGGTACCTACTATAACATTAACAAGTTAAAAAAGTAATCGTAAACTATTTACAAAAAGCGCATTACCACTTGCATTCATTTCCCATTTGTAAGAAGAATCGTAAAAATCCGGTCAGAAATATGAAAGATAGTGTTGCATAGGTGCAATCCATTTTTGAAGTGCTACCTCAATTTGAGTTTATAAGAAGAATTTCATTTTAATGCTTTCATAAATAACAAAGTTGGCACTACGCATTCGCAAACCTAAATTTTGATTTTCCTTTGTTCCAAGTGGCTATGTATCAAAGTTCATTTAAATGCCTCCATAAATAAAAAAGTTGGCACTGCGCATGCGCAAAACCAAATGTTGAAACTGACATTAGCTTTTCCTTTATTCCCAGTGCCTATGTTTAAAATTTCATTTAACTGCTTCCATAAATAAAAAAGTTGGCACTGCGCATGCGCAAAACCAAATTTTGACACTGGCGTTACATTTGCTTTTATTCCAAGTGGCTATTTATCAAATTTCATTTAAATCCCCCCATAAATAAGAAAGTTAGCACTGCGCATGCGCAAAACCAAATTTTGAAACTGGCATTAGCTTTTCCTTTATTCCAAGTGCCTATGTATAAAATTTCATCTAAATGCTTCCATAACTAAAAAAGTTGGCACTGCGCATGCGCAAAACCAAATTTTGAAACTGGCGTTAAATTTGCTTTTATTCCAAGTCGCTATGTATCAAATTTCATTTAAATCCCTCCATAAATAAGAAAGTTAGCACTGCGCATGCGCAAAACCAAATTTTGAAAGTGGCGTTAGATTTTCCTTTATGTGCCTATTAGACCGGGAGGCAGCGTACATAGTAACTAAACCATAAGCGACAAAAAATTCGACAATACAGGCTGAAAGTACGTTGAAAACTAATAATAAAATCACTCGTCTGCGAGTCGTAAGTGGCAGCATTAACTTGGGGCGGCGCTGAATAGGTGACTTCTTTAGGTGATCAACTAAATTACCAAACTATAAGGGTCACGGAAAAGAATTGTATCAAGAAATCCCATTTCTTCCATAGTTTTTAAATATGCTATGGCAGACGATTTCAAGTGCAGCGTTGGTAGCGAAAGACGCCCTCCAATGTAGGGAAAACACCCCTGAACTAAACCATAAGGGCCGTATAAAAATTATACATAAAAAAACCTCTTTTTGTCACTGCTTTGAAATATATCCTGGCAGACGGTATTAAGTGTAGCTTTAATAGTGGCAGACGTCTTAGAAGTTAAAAAATTTAGGTATAGTAAATCCCAGCGAGTGCGAGCGTGTGAGAGATAAGCTCGCGAGAGCATATCCAACAGAGATAGCGATAGGATACTGACTACTGAGATCTTTCAAACCATTTGATTCTAAACTTCTGATTCACATCGTTCCATCCACTTCAATCAAACGGATTGTAGAAACTCAGACATTTTTCGGTGGCATTCGCCCAAATTGCGATGAACTAAACCATGAGGACCATACACAAGTCATACAACCGGTAAATGCGTGGGAACCCGGTAACGCGTTACCCTGCGCGTTACACACATCAACACCCAAATTCACGAACATCTCTCGAAGATTTATGAATTTCTGCGTGTTATTGGAAAAGAGACCTACTTCCATCTATACCTTGATGGTAGCGTCAATTTTACATTTCCCAAAGCAATAACAGCAATATCCATATCGGAAGCGCTAATAATGACTTTGCTACTTGTTGGTAGTTTACCAAGATGGTAAATTATTCGAGAATCTGCCTCTTAGTGACTGCAGCCCAATTTAGTTGTTACCACATCATCTTCCCTTGTCACAAATTTATAGCACTTATCTTCATATGTGGCAAACACAACTTTCCTTCCAAGTAAAGCGCAACAGGTCTTTTTTGCCTATGAACGGTATAAGTAATCTATAAAAGAGGCTTTGAGCTATCATTGCGAAGTGGTTTTGTGAAATTTGCAGGCTGCTTCTGAGTGGAAACAGAAATTGAGTAGGATTGTAATCTTTCTTTATTTTGATCCCAACGATCATGTTCTGCGTCCTTCATGGAAGGGGTAACTATCTGTCAAAAGTAAGATGTACTTCTCTCGTTGACACAGCACAAATCTTGCCGAGGATGTGTTCAGAAAATCGCTCAAAGGTTTACCGGAGATCTTTTGAAAGATGCAAAAGAAAATAATTCATCGATTAAAACAACATCTACAACTGGCGATGCACTAGAAGCACTTGAAGAAATCATACTTCCGAAAAAGTTTCAGCAAAAGAAACTTTGTCGATTTTAATCATCGATCCATCAATGTTGCATAGAGACAACGGAACTGGAGTCTGAGGATAGTTTAGAACGAGCTGAAGATCTATATTCTTTTCTCTTCAAGTTTTCTGTTTCTCAGTCTGAGAAGAATTCAAGAAATACCGACAATCTTATCGCGAAATAAACAATTTATTATTTTCCCTAATTTAATTCGTTTGGTAACTCCAAGCGGTGCGTAAATCTATAGCTATCTCTGTTCGTTGTGCTCTCGCGCGCTTATCTCTCACACGCTCGCACTCGCTGGGATTTACTATACCTAAATTTTTTAACTTCTAAGACGTCTGCCACTATTAAAGCTACACTTAATATCGTCTGCCAGGATATATTTTAAAGCAGTGACTAAAAGAGGAATTTTTATGTATAATTTTTATACGGGCCTCATGTTTTAGTTCAGGGGTGTTTTTCCCTACATTGGAGGGCGTCTTTCGCTACCAACGCTGCACTTGAAATCGTCTGCCATAGCATATTTGAAAACTATGGAAAAAATGGGATTTCTTTATACAAATATAGTTTGGTAATTTAGTTGATCACCTAAAGAAGTCACCTATTCAGCGCCGCCCCAAGTTAATGCTGCCACTTACGACTGGCAGACGAGTGATTTTATTATTAGTTTTCAACGTACTTTCAGCCTGTATTGTTGAATTTTTTGTCGCTTATGGTTTAGTTACTATGTACGCTGCCTCCCGGTCTATACAGGGTCATTCTTGACGAGCGTCAGTTAGAAAGATATGGAAAACCTTTGAAAATTAAGCTGAACTGATAAGCCCTTTAAGGGTTTTGGCACATGATGAATTGAACTAAAATATTTTCAAAATGGCGCCACTTCCGGAAATACCGGAAGTAGCCATCAACTTTGTTGTTTTAAATAGGGGCCCCCTATTTTTTCTACATTTTCGGATTCTACCTCGAATTTGGAGTACAACGATACCCCATAGTTGACCCTTTGCTCCAAGGGCTTCGCCGATATTCAAGTTTTTGTGTCAAAAATTGAATTTGCAGGGGTAACTTTAAAAATTTATTATTCGAAAACGGTGAGAGATATTGCAAAACAGTTTTCAATGCTTTATTAAGGAAAGATCAAATTTTCATATGGTATGCGTAACCGTCTAAAAAAGTGAGACTACGTCACTTTTTCAAAGCTCTCAACTTTTAAACTTTTAAACATCCGTAACTCCATTTTTTCAAATGGCACCCCCCATTTTGTTCTTCACCCTTGTTTTCCTTTTTCCCAGACTTTTAATTTGAAGCAAAATTTCAAAAGCTGCTTCAAACGGTTTCCGAGATATTCCATGTTTTAGTTACTTCTTGTGGAAAGTTGATAAAAAAATTAAATCGCTTGATGTTATTCTTTTGTTTTTATTATGATGTTTAAACGTCAAATTTTCGCTGCTTTTCCTGGCAGCTATTCGATTACATTCACCGTGTATTAATATTAAATTCAAAAAATCTTCATTAGTGTAACCCAAACGAGCCATTATTGACGAGAAGTATAAGTTCAAGCAGCAAAAATTTGACGTTTAAACATTATCATAATAAAAACAAAAGAATAACATCAAGCGAATTAATTTTTTTATCAATCCACAAGAAGTAACTAAAACATGGAATATCTCGGAAACCGTTTGAAGCAGCTTTTGACATTTTGTATCAAATTAAAGGTCTGGGAAAAAGGAAAACAAGGGTGAAGAACAAAATGGGGGGTGCCATTTGAAAAAATGGAGTTACGGATATTTAAAAGTTTAAAAGTTGAGAGCTTTGAAAAAGTGACGTAGTCTCACTTTTTAGACTGGTTACGCATACCATAAGAAAATTTGATCTTTCTTTAATAAATCATTGAAAACTGTTTGCAATATCTCTCACCGTTTTCGAATAATAAATTTTTAAAATTACCCCTGCAAATTCAATTTTTGACATAAAAACTTGAATATCGGCGAAGCCCTTGGAGCAAAGAGTCAACTATGGGGTATCGTTGTACTCCAAATTCGACGTAGAATCCGAAAATGTAGAAAAAATAGGGGGTCCCTATTTAAAATAACAAAGTTGATGGCTACTTCCGGTATTTCCGGAAGTGGCGCCATCTTGAAAATATTTTAGTTCAATTCATCATGTGCCAAAACCCTTAAAGGGCTTATCAGTTCAGCTTAATTTTCAAAGGTTTTCCATATCTTTCTAACTGACCCTCGTCAAGAATGACCCTGTATATATCAAATTTCATTTAAATACTTTTATAAATAAAAAAGTTTGCAATTCAGTTTATAAATTGTCGGCGCAGTGTGAATTTTGAATCGATTCGACTCAACTTTTGGCAATGCGTATTATACGGCTGAAGCTATGGCCATTGAATTTCATGCAATTCAGTTCATAACTAACGGAAATGTAAAAGCGATCGGACATTTCTAAACAAAGTTATCGTTCACACGGACAGATAGATAGACAGACAGACAAAGGAACAGACAGACAAACAGACAGACGACAGACAGCAATCCAAATTATAAACGATCTCTAGGATCGTTAATAAACGGCAAAAGTGTAAAATTATGGAAGATATAAAAAACGGTTTTTTGGTTTTTTTTACAATAACTTTTTTAGCAATAAACGCAGAAAAAATTCCTTCCTTGGTGCAAGCCTCGACACCATAACGAACCAAATAGCGAAAAAAGTAGAACAATAGCTTTTAAGATAAAGAACTAGTCGCGTCTCAACGAACGAGCGGGGGGACAGAGACGGACGGACGGATGGACAAAGTGGCCACAATATAGCGCATTTTTCTTATTTTTGTGGAAATGCGCTAAAAACAATAACTGTGTGGTTGCGGCTCAGCTCAGTCACTTTTCCGACTTTATTTCCAAATTTGTCGACACGGCAGAGTTCCTTCGGCTCGCTATAAAGGAATGGGTTCGTAAGTTTGAATAAACAGGTTCAGCTGTCAATGTCAAACATAGAGGATCAAAGAAAAGTGTAAGAAGGCCTGAAAACAATCGGCTATACCAACTAAAATTGTCGTTATTGGAGTTCAAAAAATCCACAGAAGCTCCACGAACAAGCATTACATAGCCCAAAAGTGACGATATGGTGTACGATGTGTTCAGTGGAAATTAATGGGCCCTACTTTTTTGAAGATGAGAATGAAGATGCTGTTTCCATTAGCTTTGTGCGTTACACCGGTATGGTAAACCAGCTTTTGAGTCAACGTTTGAGCAGATTTCAACATAATAATCAAACATGGTTCCAGCAGGATGGTGCTACTTCACACACCACGCAACATGTTATTTCCAAACGAAAGGGCATTGACTGGCCGCCAAGGTCACCAAACCTAACGGCTTGCAATGCATTTTCAATTTAACTTTGTATATTGATAAAAAAGTTTGCCAATCCGTACATGAAGTGCATGTCCGCGTATTCCGTGTTAGTAAAACGTGCCATAGTGTTTATTCACTTGATACGCGTCGTTGCAGACGGGATTTCGTGGGTTTAAACAAAATTCTGATCAAGTGTCAGCCACATATCGCCGCCTGAGATCGCTCCGTGTGCACCGCCGGCCGGTTGGGTTGCCTACCTACAGGCGCGAAATTCCAGAAGGTAAATTTGGCTCTGGCACCCTTATTTTAGATTTCCGACCCCAAGTGTCCTATATCAAAATACTCCCCTACGCACCACCTACACTCCCAAACGGTGGCAGGTACTATAGGAATCACCCTGTAGATAAGTGACCAAGTGAATACCTGTGTGAGCGGATTTGTGTCATACGGCACCTCGTATAGTAAAGCGAACGAGGTTTCTGCTGGAAACACGAAATATAACAAGTTAAAAACGTGGTCACTCTTGACCGAAAAAAGTGCATTTTCCCCGCACATAATCAGTAATAACTCGAAAAGGAAGTGACTAATCCAAACTAATCTTTTATCGTTCTAGTTTCGGGGCTGAGCTACAACGTATTAAAAAACACAACGAACTGGAGGACCAGTAGTGGTACAGACGGACAGATGGACGGACAGACAGGCGCACAAAGTGCGAGCAATAGCATTCGCTTAAAAACACAGAATAGAAAAGTTAGCCGACGCATTTGTGCCCGATTAGCATGAGATCCCTGTTCTCAAAATCAATGCGGTACGAAACAAAATATTTCATCATATACAGGGTGGTGACTTGTGTAACGCATCATAGGGATTTCAATGTAAAATTCATAACATGCCATGGCTCCCCAAATTATTTTAGAGCAAAAAAACTATTAAGGTTTTTTGTAGAAACAAATTTGTTACGTCAATCAACCGTACTAGTTTTCAATTTTTTGCATAATAGAGACAGAAAATTGGAAAAATAAAACCCCATCTATTTCAATAATCTGTGATGCCATGGAATGTTATAATACAAAAACTGCGCCAATATCCGTCATGCCATGGAATGTCGGCTATAAAACAAATCAAATTCTATCAAAAAGTATTATATTTAGAACAGCGAATTCAACATAAAGAAAGACCAAATTACTAAAAACGGTTTCCTAATATTACAATTTACAATAAATGTTCGAATAAGTCAATAACTTCATAAAATCCATTTCGATCTGCTGCTAATTGATAACTGGATATCTGTTTGTTTTAGAAAATTCCATGGCATCGCAGAATATTGAAAAAGATGCGGGTTTTATCTATCCAATTTTCCGTCTCTATTATGCAAAAAATTGAAAACTAATACCTACGGTTGATTAGCGTAAACCAATTTTTTCTACAAAAAACCTTAATACATTTTTGCTCTAAAATAATTTGGGGAGCCAATAATCGCATGTTATAAATTTTACATTGAAATCCCTATGATGCGTTACGTAAGTCACCACCCTGTATATCACTCGTCATGTTAGAAAGGCGTTATTGTGCTAAGATGAAAACAAATATGAATTTATTCTCATCGAGAAATGAAACAATACCAAAATACCCTGCAAAATACAAAAAATATTTTTGGAACTCATTTCATTTCTGGAAAATATCTACTTTTCAAGAACTATTTTTCAATAAGTGGGAGCTTTTTCAACAATCTTACTTTCCTTTAAGAGAGAAAATTGACGGATTAAAAGTTTCTTTACTGCTCAAACTGAAGTACATATTCAAAGTACAATACTCGTTAATCACTTTGGATAACCTTTCTTAAGGATTAAAAACTTCTAGCTAAAAGTATATACTTAAATAATTCCCACCAAATGAAATTTACGTTAGCAGTAAATTAGACAATTATGAAAGGAAATTATAAATTGTATGAAAATCCCGAACAAAATAAAGTTTGTCGCAAGCTGTTACAATCTTGTTTTAACGTTTTTTTTTCTGTTAACGCCTTTAGGTTCAGAATTTATATTAGGCCATTAAAGTTTACCTCTTCCTCCATGTCTGAAGTTTCAGCTAAATGGAAGTAAGGCGTTACAATTTTTCTAACACTGTAAACTAATAGCATGCACATCGGTGAAAAACAAGCAATTCTTTTGTAAAGTCGGTAATTTTGTTCAGAATTTTTAAAGTGGCTGTACGTGAGAAATATTTTCGGATCAATGACGTAGATAATCAGGTGCTATAGTGACTTGGTGATCAACTCAAAGAATTATGTGCCAAGGGCATACAACAATCAAAGGACAATGGGAAAAGTATATAAATTTTGCTAGGGGTTGTGATAAAAATAATGCTCGTTTTACATTGTTTTAGTAAATCGTTTTTGAGTTAAAGAAATTTGTCTCTTTATGATCCTCGTATTAATTTAGATTGTAGCTCGTTTAATTTATTGAGAGAAGTTACGTAACGGCAAAACAATTTTTATCCAGAATTTCCCTTCTGTTAAAATATGCAAAACGGTATTGTTTTTCGGATTTGGGCATAACAATCGAAAAAATTCTTGATACATTCTGCTTTAACCGACCAAGTTTCAATAGCAACTTTCTCAAATGCGAAACGTCGCAGTGACCATCTGTGGGCACCATCTTGTAGAGCTTAAAAAGTGCATATGAGGAAGTTTTATTCGTTTTTTGATATTTCTTCAAACAGGGCTAGAAAACAAAAACGAATATGGTTAATTTAGGAATTTTTCTATCTTCGGAAATGGGAAATTCCGAATGTTTATTTATCATTTTACTAAGCCTACAACTATTTTCTAATTTGACCAACGGCGTATCTCTTATGGTTTCAGATTTCCCCATGCTGTTGATTCAGGGCTTGGACACACTATGCGTGTGAGAGAAGGTAATGAACCTGGCATTTCCCAAGGTCATTGCCGCGGAATTTCCCAAGGTCGTGACCATGAGTTTTCCCAAAGTCATTGTTCCGGGGTTTTCCCAAGATCATTCATCTGGGATTTGCAAGGTTGTTGTCTCGGGATTGCTCTGGAATTTTCTACGGTCTTGGCCTTAAACGTTGGTCCAAGGACATGGGATGGGCTTAGATCCGGGATCAACGTTATGGCCTTGGATTCTTGATCAAGGCAAGCAAATGCCATAACATTGATCCAGCATCCAAGGCCATAACTTTGGAGCAAAATTCAAGATCACGACGTTGGAAAACCCTAAATCCCGGGCCAAAGACCTTGGAAATTCCCAGATCCGTTGCCTTGGAAAATCTCGGGACAATGACCTTGGGAAATCCCAAAACCAGGGGATGTCATATGACCTTGGGGAAATCCCGGGACAATACCCTTGAGAATCCCACGGTTATGACCTTGGGAAATTTCGAGACAATGGAAAATCTCAAGGTCATCACTTTGTTGGATATCATATGACCTTGGGTAAATCCCGGGACAATACCCTTGAGAATCCCACGGTTATGACCTTGGGAAATTTCGAGACAATAAATGGAAAATCTCAAGGTCATGACTTTGTGACGTTACTCAATCCATGATGGCGGAAGGTGTCTCTGTTTTACTAGTAATCCATAAGAACTGAGATCATCGCAGGTCTTATTTGTTCTGTTTCTCCTGCATATACGTCTTTCGCTATAAAAAGCGGTGCACGTCATTGATTTATGAATCAATTTCAGACAAGTTTTCTATAGATTTCGCACACTACTTGTTTTTTTTGGTACATGTTGCAGTGTTGCAGCATATGTCTGAAATTGATACACAAATCAATGACGTGCAACGGTTTTTATAGCGAAAGACGTATACCACTGATACTATACGCTACATTTTAGAATTTTAGATGTCCGATTCTACGATTCAAATTTTAAGCATGGACTGTGCGGTGTAGCGGATAAGGCACTAAACCAAGAGCACCTCGGCTTTATTTTTAGTCGCGCCAGACCATCTTTGGCGTTCTCTCGTCTGTGCGGTCCCCTCAGGCTCTATATAATGCTGGGGCCCATATATGAGGTAAAAACGGCTAAGGTATCGCATTGCCAAAAACCGCCAAGGATAAATGAGGTGGCCCTATCACACTTAGACACAGGTGTTCATAAAAGTGAGACACTCAGATTGGTACGGTTGCGTGGTTCTTCTAGCGGTTGGCAGCTGACCAGAAATAATTACCGAAACGGACATTTCACATAAAGAAAGATTGAGAGAAAAGCAATCTATCGACCACAATTCATGGAATAAACAGTTTACCGACTGATATCTATACAGGATGTAACAATTAAGTTTTAAAAAAAAATTGGGCGTAGAGAGGACAAAAACAAATACTTTTTCAAAATAAATTAAAGGCCCAAAACCTTTCATTTGGGTATTACGCCCACAAAGTCCTAAATTTAGCTTCATTTTTTCGTAGCAACATACATACAGAAAGATAAAATTCACGGATTTTCCCGGGTTTCTGAGTATGCCTTTTCTAATTTTGTAGAAAATGTAAGTACTCAAAGGTCCTACCCCAAAATGGGCGTTCAAAACGAAAATTTTAGGCCCCAATTGTATGGAAAAGATGTTTGTTTAGTCACCTCTACCACCCATTTTTAGCGCATTTTTGCAAATTTATTTGTAAAAATTATCAAAGTCCTCGTGTGAGATCGAAGGGACTCAGCGCATTTTTGTGTGGCAGATCAGTATTCTATTAGCCACTTTCGACTCAACCATCAATAACAGATCTTGTCGAAGGCTACTACATTCACTAACCGTTTCCCACTTTCCGCGTGCACCCGCAATTCGCTTTTAAAGTTAAAATCGGGTCGGGGGCTACCACATTCCCTTTGACGGTAGCCACTTCCGACGTCCCGTTCACCCGCAATTCGCTTCTATTGGCGACACGAGAAAGAGAGACAGCGATTCGAGATTTACGAAACGTTAAACCGCGTGAGTTCGCAACGTAAGGTGAAAGGCGCCCGAAGTTGACTACTTCTCGAAGACGCGCGCGCGCGCCTCGCAAAAGGTCGTTAATTTCGCCCCTAGGACAAAAAACAAAATTCCGCCACGCAGGAGTTGTGCGCGTTTACAACATCTTTCCGACGACACCAATTTGAAAAGAATCGGACCAAAACTGTAGTAGAAGATAGGAAAAAACTGAAAAACCTTCACGTTAGTATACTACGCTCGAGGATGACGCCCAGATGTCGCCAACCCCACATCATGTAGCCATGTCCCTAAGGTTGACAAATTTCACGGCCTTGTAGATACACGTACACCCGTTGCCTTTCTACAAGAGTTCTTCTACGCGCCCACAATTGCTGCCAACCAGCCAGCCAGCCAAAGTGAGATTTACAAATAAATTTGCAAAAATGCGCTAAAAAGTAGCTTTTAATCTCACTTTGGCTGGCTGGCTGGTTGGCAGCAAATGGGGGCGCGTAGAAGAACTCTTGTAGGAAGGCAACGGGTGTACGTGTATCTACAAGGCCGTGTAATTTGTCAACCTTAGGGACAGGGCTACATGATGTGGGGTTGGTGACATCTGGGCGTCATCCTCGAGCGTAGTTTACTAACGTGAAGGTTTTTCAGTAATTTCTACTATAGTTTTGGTCCGATTCTTTTCAAATTGGTGTCCTCGGAAAGATGTTGTAAACGCGCACAACTCTTGCGTGGCAGAATTTTGTTTTTTGTCCTAGGGGCAAAATTAACGTCCTTTTGCAAGGCGCGCGCGCGTCTTCGAGAGGTAGTCTACTTCGGGCGCCTTTTACGTTCCGTTACGAATTTTGTTCCGCAGTTTAACGTTTCGTAAATCTCAAATCGCTGTCCTCTTTCTCGTGTCGCCAACTCTTTCTCGTGTCGCCAATAGAAGCTCGAGCAATGAGAAGAAGAAGAAAAATTAAGTACTATCTTGTGGAAGACTTTTAGCGAAATCCACCAAAATGTGGGGGTGAACGAGACGTCGGAAGTGGGTACCAACAGAGGGAATGTGGTAGCCCCCGACACGATCTTACTGATGGTGGAGTCAAAACTTTATACGCGAATTGCGGGTGCACGCGGAAAGGGAGAAGCGGGTACCGACAAAGTTAATGTAATAGCCTTCGACAAGATCTTTTATTGATGGTTGAGTCAAAAGTGGCTAATAGAATACTGATCTGCTACACAAAAATGCGCTGAAGTCCCTTCGATCTCACACGAGGACTTTGATAATTTTATACATACAGTGAGTTTTTTTTAAATGCGAACATAGGAGTTTGCATGCAATGTAATTTGAAATTTCCCTCTGTTCGATTTAAAAAAAAACACATCAATCTATGAGGTGTGCGGGGTTCACATTCCCAAAACGCGCAACTTGTGTGACTATGAACAGCAACTCATAGTCTTTATGATTAAGAGCACTCGGTAAGTTTTTTTTAAAGAAGCCATGTGAGGCCATAGCAACTTTAGGATACATTTTTCTTAAACTTACGATAACTTCACTTCACATGGCACGCGCTGACATCACAATTTATTGTGAGCCAACCTTCAATTATTTGTAGGTCATGTGCACCTGTTATTCTACTAATTTGATTTATTCAATACATAAATGAAGAAAATAAGAAAATAAATAACGCAAACAATTACAATAAATGTTCGAAGTGTCCTCCTTGACATTCTAAGCAATAACCTAACCGATTTCGTAATTAAAATGGACGGCGGTATTTTTAAAAATGTGACAGCTGTCAATTGTATCTACTACTCATTTGAACTACTCAATAGATTGATGTGTTTTTTTTTAAATCGAACATAAGGAAATTACATTGCATACAAACTCCTATGTTCGCATTTTAAAAAAATTCACTGTACCTTTTCTTTCAAGATAATGTGTGACAAAAATTTCGTTTTATCTTGGCTTACTCCTATCTAAATATCACCCAACACTTCTTTTGTGTTTCACATTATTGCATAAAACTACTACAGCCGCGGCAATAAAACGATGTCCTTATTGGCGCTAAAACGTCGCATTTTCTGAAGTTAAAAAAGCTGCTAGTGTAAACACTTTTGTGAGAAGTTGCGACAGCAATGGCTAAGGCTAACCCAACTTGCCCGACAGTTTATCGCGACACTTATTGCTCACAGTGTAAATACATGTGGAAGTTTCTCCCGCGAAATTGTCGCAAGTAACTGCTAGTCTATCTGCGCCTTTAAGGCGCCTCAATAAGTATGCTCCTTGATCGGGTTCGGTCCATGAGCCAGCCAGCTGGGATGATGTTCATCGGTGAGTTAGACAAATTGTTAATTCTTGCAATTGTGGTGTTTATTTTCACGGCTCTAAACGTGTGAAATGTCCATGTCAGGCTAATATAGTACCAATCCATCATCTTTTTATTGTCGAATTACGCTAAGGGCGAGTTTACAGTATATTTGTCACATTTTATTAATTGAATTCCCACCAATGAGATTAATAACTACAGCAGCAATTTTACACAGTAAAAACCATGTTTGTTGTAAATGTCCTCAATAACGTGATATGATGATAAATCAAAAATTGAGGATTAGTTATTACCTACATAAGTACCATTTCCGGCAGAACACTTTAATTAATAATTTTTGAGCGAGCTGTTCCGCACTATATACAGAAAGAAAATAATTAATATTTAGGTAGCATTTTCTGGCTTTTAGTTATTTCCAGTCTAAAATGATGTTCATAAAATATGAAAATTACGTGAGTATGGTCGTTTACGCTGCACTAAAATGGAGATTTTTAGAAATTTATTGCTACAAATGAGTGGGTATATTTTCGTGAAATCATGTCGCATTGGCCGTTGCCTATAAGCTATATGGCTACTTTAGTTCATTTGATTTACTTATCTTATTAGAGAACCGAATAGTACGAGTCGGTTTTCAACGGTTTCTATGTGATTGATTGAAATTTCTTCTGGTAGGTATGGGTTCACCTTAGAAAACACAAATGACGCCCTTTAATTTACACTATAGTCCGTTTTTAAACTAAGAGGAGTGATTTAAATAGCGCCCGCGAAAAATCTGCATTGTGATTGGCTTATACGGCGCCGTTTTTACACAGACGCAATTTGAGGATCTTGACAATTCAGTTGACATCTGTATTCGCTGTGTCATTTACAATTGTGTTATTCGTATTTTATTTAATTTTGCCTTTTTCGTGTGTTTTAACTCTTGTTCAAATTTCAATTAAACAATCAGTTCTTATTAGAACTAAACCGGGTACCTGTACTTGATTTTGTTGGTGCAAATACTTCGAAATATGGATTCCACGCCAAGTACTTAGTAAAGCGAACATTTCACCTGTAAAAAAGCGTACGCGTCTTAATTTGGGGGATTTATCGATCTCAGAAAAGCAGTGCATACTCGACTTATATAAACAGATGTTAAATGATGACCCTGGCACAAAGATAGTTACCATTGTTGCAAAAATTGATGAAGGCGCAGGTAAGAAACGAAATACACATTAAATGTTAATTTAACATACACACTTTTTTATATAGGAATTGCAAAATCCACGGTTTACCGAATAATAAAGGAGTATAAGAAAACGAGAGCTGTAACCCACCTTTGGTATCGCAATTTGACGATAGCATAAAATCATCAGTTCGTCAAATTATTCACAACTTTTTCTATCTCAATGAACTTCCCACGTTGGACAAAATCAATAGTCGTGAAGATTTATCACAAAGTGTCCTTCATCTACTTGAACGTGACGACATAATAAGATGGAGACGAAAGCATTTGAAATCTATTAAACAATATAGGAACCAAGGACGAGTCATATATTACTTAGATGAAACATGGTTAAATGAAGGCCATACAAAACAGTGTGGACTGATGATAACGTTCGTACTCGACGACAAGCGTTTGAGGATGGATTGTCTACCGGTTTAAAAAATCCTTCTGGAAAAGGGAAACGTCTCATTATTTTACATGTTGGCTCTGAAAACAGTTTCGTAAACGAGGGTCTACTACTTTTTGAAGGAAGAAAAACTTCCATTATCACGAAGAAATGAATGCGGAAGTGTTTGAAGAATGGTTTGCATCTTTCTTAGTGAAAATTCCTGAAAATGCTGTAACTTTACAATATATTGTAGCTAGCACCTTTTGATTTTATAAAATGATTGCATTTATGTCTACATAATAATTAAAATTTCTTGTCAACCAAATTGTGTAGGGTAAAGTGTATTAAAAAGCCATAAAAATGATCAACACTGCATTTTTTTTATAATGTATGCCTTATGTAGTAGGCAACCAATAATGCACATGTGTACGTATGTATCATACTTAAAACAATTGCCCAAAAGTTACTAAATTTAGTAACTTTTTCGGATGTAAATCAGACTTTTCAATTTACTCCTCTTAGTTTAAAAACAGAGTTATAAGTTGTGTTAGTACGACTTCGCGAAGAAGAACGCCTATATCATACGGGCACGGCTTTTATACAAACATGTTTTTGCTTCCAGTTTGTAATTATTTATTCAGTACCTACTCCGATCTGAACGTAGTGCAACCCCAAGAACGGGAAACAGTCATCCATGTATACTTTACATATATGTTTCTTAGGGTTGTTAGTTGTTACGGTAATTTCATGTTGTACATTGTTAGATCAGTTGAAAATTAACGGCATTGATCACGAGTGTGGACACCGGTGTAAATTAATGAGAAGTGACCTACCTAACCTCAGAGTAAGAAATAAAGATAGAGTACGCTATATATGATCCAACATCTCAGTCAATTAGAGCTTTGAGAGGACGAAAGTAAACATTAGTCAGTGGCGTACGGTTTATTTATTTTTATGGGCAACAAAGTTTATGTTTTGTTTACATGTGCAAGTGCAAACGTAATAACTTATCACTAAATACTTTTGACCAAAAGCTGTATGTGTTTGAAAGGTCCTTATTGATCTATGATTAGGTATGGTGATACTTCAAGGAGGGAACTTAGAAGGAAATCACATTAAATGCGAAAATTCCCGTATGCACGTCTATGACTTCAAAACACATACCTACCGATGAAAGGTTATGTTAGGTACTACAATAATTCCACAAATAATACAGCTTTTCCCCATTTCAAAGGGCACCCATAAATTAATACACCACAGTCGAATAAGTCCTGCACTATAAAAACGCCTAAAAATTAAGGATGAACAAAATACCTCTCAACGGAAAACAGTTAGGTACAGCGTTGCCGTTGTGATGCGCTAATCACCATAAGTTTTCTTGTTACGCCGTTTAATTGTAAGTTAAAATTCTTTCGGTTACTAAGCTCTTATAAGCGTCTAAAAATCCATTTAGATTACTCCAGATGCATATGTTATTAATACCTATTCCCTTAAAAACACTCGTGAAATGTGACAACTTAGCCTCCTGCAATGTTAGTAAACAAACGAGATGATGGCACGCATAGATAAGCATCAGCATCTCTATCTTTATTTCTTACTGTGACTTTAGCATAACCACAAAGTGAATCCAGTTTATTTATGGTCGATGCAATGTACAGATTAGGTGTATATGCTCAATCTATCACACTTCCACTGGTAGAGTCTTTATGGAGTTTTCGCTTGATCTTTCAGATGTAGGCAAACGTCTAAACAATGCTTTTGTGGTACAAAAGGATCTTACGAAGGCGGTATCTTTCATCAAATAGACAGTACGGATGCCTGTGGAGCATACGGATTAACATTCACGTGGTTACACTCATAGAAAGATAACACGAAAATCTTTGAGGGAATTCATAGAGCGAGCCAGAATCTAGAGCTTTAAAAAATGAATAGATGGGATGATTGGATTCTTGCAAAAAACAACACAGAGGCAGCTGAAAGAAGAGTTAAAATGTTTGCTTGAATCGCTCTTCCCTGAACCAAAATCCCTTAGTAACTCTTAATTTTATACAAATAATAGGTACCTATAACTGTACCTCATATAAAATTATCCTTCTGTAGATGAGGATGTTGACAAAATCAGGTTAGGGTTAGAATTAGTAACTGATACAATGCTTCGTCAAATGACAATAATACGGACTGTAAAATGAATTTTACGCATTGAAGGATTTGCCGAGGCGAAGGCCTATTCGGCGACAGACTCGATGAAAACCGACTATACTGCATATATGGGTCGTATGGACCAAATGCCACTTATTCCTCACTGCAATGGTGTGAAACTGACACGTGATTGAAATAAAGTATCAACACCATCTCCTTGTGCTGTCATTGCCACGTTTGGCAAACATGTTACTGAAGTATTAACACTGAATATTTTTAAAAAGCAATTAATTATAATGGCAGACGGGTTATCTTGCTTGCAATTTATGCAAAAACAAAATTACAAAGGGAGATATACGTAAATACAGTTTTCACTAAGTTAACTTTTAAATTGCTCTTTAATTCTTCACAAACGAGATAATAGTCGCCTTTTACTAAATCCCTAAGGTAAGTGATTAACAGCAGCTTGAATTGCGAATTGCCGAATTTATGTTTTGAACTTCCCATTTCTTGTAGTCTACATAATTTGAATAGATAATTACTGCATACAACATTCATAAAGCCTAACGTGATGGAAAGCGGATTATGTCGGCGTCGTGAATCTAGAATTCAAATTTCAGCACCGTCTGTCATCTATTACAACATTTTTACCTATTAATACTAAATGAAATGAAAACTGTGTTTAAATGTTTACTTTTTTAATGCACTAATTTATAGCATCACAAGAACCCATCGATGTAGGAACTGAACTGAATCATAATTCGATTTACTTATATAGCAAAACTCCCTCTTTCTCGGTAGGTAGTTGTCGAACGCTTCCGAGCCTTTCTAGAATGTTCTTAAACAAATACGTCATACTTCTCTGAAAGATTACGTCACTTCCGCCTTCGTTCTTTATCGCAGATGACTAACCTTATATGGGGCCTCAATGTCTATGGAACTTTCTAGACTGTTCGCAGTGTTACAAGAATTCTGTCAAAAGCTTTTTACGAGCGAACGCTAGAAAACGCCGGAATAAATAGTGGGTGCACCCAATTGTTAATAAAAGGCTGTTTAAAGAGCAATTTCCTAAAATTCACGAGGATTTGAGAAATCATCCTAAAAATTTTTTTCAATATTATCCGATGAGCAGGATTAGTTTTGATGAATTACTATCACATTATCGGACCAAAATAAGATATCAAAACACTAGAGCTAATTTCGATTATGATTTATGAGTAGCCACTCGGCGAAATGTATAATATGTGCGCCAGAGATACGGTCCTAGTAGCTAAAATTGCTACAAATCGCCAACGTTGGCAACACTGTAAAAGCACGATAAAAAAGTTGCAAGTGGGCGCAGGTTCATAATTGTCCCTACGATTCATTTAAATATGCGACAATTGTTGATATTTAATGTTGGTTTACATTTTGATTAATATAGCATCTCAGCAATTCGAAATGTTCGCTAAACAATAACACGACTATGATTGATCTCACAAGGGAAATACGGACCGGATGAACTTGTGGCACTTTTAATTTCTTAAGGTTTCATTTTTCAAAAAATCAATATGATACGTACGTAAGCCTTTTATACATTTCTTAAATTAATTAACTATCTGCACGTGTTGGACGAAACACCTTTTGTTAGACGTTTCCGTTTTTAGTAGTAATTTCGTCACAAATTTAGTGTCATACCCTAAAACTTTTATTTGAAATAACACTTTCACGAGTCCTGGCAAGCCTTTAAGTTATATTATACGAGAGTTTAGTCTGGGGGCTACTTTCTCCGGCAATAACTTTAACGTGTTAACCTAAATGATTCTGTTTATTTTTCATTAAGGTAGGTAGACAGTTTATATTTATTACTTACAATTACAAGATATTAACGTTTTCTCATTTAATTTCAATAAGTTGCGTTTCAAGACACTGATACAGCAGATAACGCCATGTTAATTAACTAAACAGAGTTCGCAAAAGCAAGATAAAGTAAACTTGATTTTGGATATTTACGAGCATTTTTGAATAATTAAAATCATTAAGCTTCGCGATGGATGTTCATCTGATGTTCATGTGAAGAAAAAATTTCAAAGATTAAAGGTAGGCGCACATAGACCGGCATCGGACGGACATTATTCTCGGATTTTTTAATAGGGTATCGCACATAAGTTATCGGAATCGCCGGAGGAATTCAGTTAGTTTGAAAATGTCTTCGAGCGATGAGGAAGTAGCCTTCGTGTTGGAAGAAGCATAAATTCAAAAAGCAAGACAACATACCTAAACGAGTGTGGGTTCACGACATATGCAGAAGAAGAAATGTTTTCGGGGAATATGCGCATTTATTTCAAGATTTAATGAAAGACGAAAAAAGTTTTTTAATTACTTTAGAATGAAGCGTGGTAAATTTCATTGTTTATTAGAATCTGTAAGAGACGCTATTACTGAAGGAAGGGGTGGGTTTCGCGTCTTGTTCACTAACAACTGAGCTGCAGAAAGAATAAATTAAACAAATATAGCAAACGAGCTCCTGGGTATGGCTATAGCATGTGCAAAACCAAATGTTAAACCTGATGTTAGTTTTGCTTTTATTTAAAGTGTATATGTATCAAATTTCATTTAATTGCTTCCATAAATAAGAAAATTGGCGCTACACATCCTACACAAAACCTAATTTGGAAAATGGCGCTACATTTGCTTTTATTTCAAGTGGCTATGTATCAAATTTCATTTGAATGCCTCCAGAAATAAGAAAGTTGGCACTGCGCATGCGCAAAACGAAATTTTGAAACGGGCGTTAAATTTGGTTTTATTACAAGAGGCTATGTATCAAATTTCATTAAAATTTTTTTCGAATTTTCAAAAACTAATTTCAGATTCGTATTTTCATGTTCAAAAACCCCCAGATACCAAATAAATTTCGTCGAAATCAGAATTTTTTTCGCTCCCCCAAGTAGGGGGCGCCCTTTCGTAGTAGGAATTTTGGAAAAAAATTTTCAAATTCGGATAGGGCATACCAGAAAACCTATTCAGACGTGCCACCCATCTTTGTAACTCTTATGGTTGCTGAGAAAAACATTAAAGAAGAAATTCAAATTTCACCACTTCTTTGGGGGTGACTCCCAAATGAAACATGTTGGACCCTCGGTTTATTTGAAAAAAGTGCTTGTCTTGATCCCCTCTTTTTAAATGCGGTCATGTAACACCCTGTATAAGCAAGGTTAAGATATGTGATATTACTAAATACCTCAATATTATCAATTTATCCATAACAATAACTATCATAAAGCACGTAAATAGCCCAGTCAGAATAGGAAAAATAGAGGAACTCATTCATGTATTATCAGTTCCTTCGGTATTGTGTAACGGACGTTTCCCTAATCAACTACGGCTACTACCGGCTGTGCTAAAGGGGGGGAGGGTAGTGAGAGCGGCTTTGAAGGTCCCATTTTATAGTTTTTTGCTTACAACGTGGAAAAGGTACGCTATAGCGAAAAATTTTGTACATAAAACTGAAAGCTTATTAAATTTGATATAACTTTGAGTGGTAACATAATTATAAAAAAACGCATCGTTTTTATGTTATTGACTATCCAAGGTTGAATATTTTCATATGTGGATTATACATATCACATATGACTAATACCTACATCATGATTTCCTTTGGTTTTGTCCCTCCAAGAAACCTCATCGTAGCTACTACATAAAGGAGAGGTAGTAATTCGCTGTCCGAAAAAGTGAATGTGTCGATGTTGTCTTCTTCATCGCCGTCCTCGAGGACCGGTGGGCCGTTAAAGTACGCACTTTCACATCCACAAGCTGAAGTGCAGTTGATGCCCGTCTTACGACACTCACACTTCGGGCCGCATCCAGTTCTAGTAGTTCAGCGGCAGACGATGGAACTTAGGACATTGGCCGGTGCTGGCGAGCCGCTAGTCTTGATGGGGTGGAGCATTCGATCCTCTCCTCTCACCCAACCCCACCGCTGTTGAGGGTAAATCCCGCTATGCGGATCGAGTTGGCTAGTACGGTCATGTGTATAATCCACATATTTAATTTTGGTGGGTCAAAAACTTAAAAACGGTGGGTTTTTTTAGAAAGTATATGGAATCAAAGTTGTAGCAAATTTAATGAACTTGTATTTATATGAAAAGAATGTCTTTCTAGGACGCACCGTTTTCGAATTGTAAGTAAAAAACTTAAAAATGTGATCATCAAAATCACGGTCTCCTCCCTCACCCCTCTAGCACCCGGTAGTCGGGGGGACTTTATTATATGTTGATCAGGGAACCTTCTTCTACACATTTCCGTAGGAATTAGTAATGCATGATTTAGTTCCCTTATTTGCCATTTTTTGATCTATTCTTACTGGACTAAAAGTCGTAAAACCATCAATAAAGTTTAAACCAAGTATGGCAGCTTACTTCCTACCGCAACGTCGGCGTCGTGGCGCTGTAATTTGCGACCGGTTTTCAATGTCAGTTTCCTGTAATATCTTAGACAAGGAAAGAGAGAAAAACATAGATTGTAGACCGGGATCAGGTGTTCTGGCAATTTTTCCTGGCGGGACTGGCGGGAGGTTTAGCATCCTTGCTGGATACCTAAATGTGTTACCCATAAAATGCATAAATGTTGGCAATCTGTTGTGTGTGTAGGTATATATGTATGTGCTAAACTAAATGATTGAGAATTACAAAAGAGTTTAAGTAGACTTGCCAATTACGTAATTATTAATTATCTAAAATGTTGCTCAGTAGAATTTGTTCATTTGAAATGAAACCCTTCAAAGTGAGTGGTGAGATTTTTTCACGTTGATTGAAGATATTTTCAGTTAGATTGGAACGAGGATTGGAACAAATACGCACATTTTACATATTCAAATGATACAAATCCAAACGTCAAAACTACGTTTATACAATTTGTACAATAGAAAATGCAACGACGCAGTATTACCTACTAAAATCCGCTGTATAAGAAACACTGCAGTACAATAAGTTTTACATCAACAAAAACGTAAGAAATTCGATGGCACGCAACATTTAATTAACTTTGATTAACTAAAACGTTTTTGGTAAATGAATTTTTGTGAAAGGGAAAATTATCTTTCTATGGCTGCTAATGAAAAGGGGCAGTACAATACACTCGAAAATAATACAGTAAAGCGGTAGGCCTAGCTTTCCAGGATGCTTTCCCGAAAAGATTTGTTCACGCCGCGCCGTCAATAATTTGTGCGGTGTGTGCTACTATCACCATTAATCGATTCGTCCCGTACTCTGTTCAAATAGTTCCAATTGCAACATAAAATAAAAAACTTGGTACCTAAAACCATAGAGGAAATACAATTAGGTACTCTATGCTAAAACTAAATATGGTTGGAAGAGACAGCACCTGTTGGAAGCTAAACGTACATTTTTATGTAGTAAAATGTGTATATAGGTATTACGCAAACTTGCAAAAGGTTTCCTAGTCTACAAACGCTATTGCTCAAATTGAGGTAGCGAATAATTTTTAATGGGTAGGTACTTGTGTTATAACGAAACTAACAGGATACAAGTAGATTGCTTTGACACTATTAGAGCACGAGGGTTATAAAGTGAGATTAAAATCGTCCTACCTGGTAGGTTTATGTACCTATTTACTTTAATTTAAAAGGATACATCCTCAAAGATCCGCATTTTGACCCGATAGCCAATAACTGCTGAACTGGATCGAACGCCATCGATGTAGGTTGAAATGGAAAGCCATGCCTAAATGTCTGAAACAATAAAATCTTATTAGCCCCTTTATATAATTTAAATCTCTCAAATGGCGTCGTTCGTGTTAATACAATTAACTAATCTCTATCAAACATCCAATATAATTACGCTAAACATAAATTGTGATTGTTATACCGTTTCTCTCTTCAATTTAAAATTTTATACATGAAGAGTAATTGCCTTATTGCAAATTCTACACGGCAGCTTTATGTGTGTTTGCACACGCTATATGGCGAATAATTAAACATTGCATATTGTAATTCATTTTTATTTCACTACATTTTCTAAGGTTATTTCAGTTACTTTTTAAATCAGAATTTTTCTTACATTTACATACAACTGTTTATTAAAAGCAAATTTCCGTAGCGAACAAATGCGAAGAATTCCAGTTAATTACAATGCCATTTAAAGAAATAAATCCTATTCCACAAGTAGCCTCCTAATTTAAAATTTAATCGTACTAAAACCAGCCAAGTTTGGCTTTTTTCGTGGCCATACGTATTATTATTCGGTTACTTTTTATCTGCATACAGCAAACTCGCTACAGTTAATTAAAAAAGTTTTAGAATTTTTGTTATATGTAATATGGATTTAACTACTACATCAACTTTCCACGCTCAAAAGATTTGAAACTTACACCGGTGCCGACGCGGCGCGGCGCTGGCGGTTAGTTTATTCGTGAAAATATACTATGCGATCAAAAATGAGTTGCTGTCGAGTCGCCTTTGAAATTGTTGTTTACATGGAAAATCGTATTTAACTTGAACTTGCAAAGGTGACTCGACAGCAACTCATTTTTGATCGCCCGTTATTAGAGTTCAAAACCAATACTAGGTACCTACTTACAGGAGACGTTTTTGAGAAAACAAGTTTTTTCTTTTTATTTGGATATAAACAATAGATTAATTTAGGAACATGCTGCTCTTAATGAAAGGTTAAAAGTTACCGACGTGTATTAAATGAAAATGATGAGATGTTCATTGGAGAAGATGTAGTACGAAATGAATGAAATCGGGACGAATTGCGTTTTTCATTTTCTACCTAGTCCAGTCAATTTATCCCGTGTCCTCGTAGAAAAACCTCCAAATTAAATTGCTGTCGATGAAAAAATAACGGAGTTAAAGTAGAAATGAACTGGCTAGGAGCTCGTTAAGAAACGTGTAAACAAATATAACAAACGAGCTCCTGGGTATGGCTATACCAGACGCAAAACCAAAATCTGAATCTAGTGTTAGACTTACTTTTATTCCAAGTGCATATGTGTCAAATTTTATTTAAATACCTTCATAAATAAAAAAGGTTGCAATTTGGTTCATAAATGGTCGAGATGCGAAAAGGACCCTATGAATGTTGACTTAACTGTCGGCATTGCTTTTTATGCAATTCGGTTCACAACTAACGGAGATGTCAAAAAGACCTTCCTTCTTTTTTGACATAGCCCATTCACGAACTCCGATCTACAAATTTGATAAAGAATCCACCTGCAAAATTTCATCGTAATCGGTCCATTCGTTTATGAGTTATCGTGCTAACGGACGGACGGACGGAGGGACAGACACCGCAAAATTATAAACTCGCTAGGAGCTCTTGTAGCACGCACAACTCCTTCGTGACGGAATTTTGTTTTTTCTCCGAGGGGCGAAATTAACCAGCTTTTGCAAGGCGCGCGTCTTCGTGACGTAGTCGACTTTGGGCGTCTAAAAGTTTCTAGACCTCGAATCGCGATTTCTCTTTCTCGTGTCGCCAGTAGAAGCTTGAGCTATAAGAAGTGCCCGAAAAATTGGGTACTATTTTGTGGAGGTTTTTTTAGCGAAATCCATTAAGGTGCCAATTGCAGGTGAACGGGACGTCTAAAGCAGGTACTTCAAAGGAACTGTGGTATCCCCCGTGTCCAACAAGATGTCACTGCGGTGGAGTCAAAACTTCAAAGGCAAATTGCGAGTGAACGGGACGTCGGAAGTGGGTACAAACACAAGGAATGTGATAGCCTTCGAAAACATCTTATTGACGGTGGAGTCAAAACTGGCTAATAGAGTACTGATCTTCCACACAAACATGCCCTCAAGTCCCTTCGATCTCACAGGAGAGCTTTAATAATTTTTTTCTATTTCGGTGTCACAATGATGATTTTGTACAACTGTTTACGGCCGAAAACAGTTGTACAAAGACAGTGATTATAGTCGTTTTTTTTGGTAACTCATCTCTTAAGTTGGCAGTTACTAGTTAGTACAAGTAGGTACTTCGTTGGGTACTTCCATGTTTGAACTTCAAAATGTCAGTCTTACTACGCTGCCAACCTAAAACTTAACGGCATAAAAAGTGTTCCCAACATAAAACATGTTAGTTCTAATGTTCCCTATAGTTTCTGATAATGATTTTTTTAATTAAATTAAAGCACCGAAATAGAAAAAATAGTATGAAAAACGCGTGTTACAATGCTTTATTGTAATACTCCTATCTTGCGGACACTCGTGGCTACGCTTCGCGTCGCCACTCGTGCCACAAGATAGTCGTATTACAATAGGTCGCATTGTAACACTTGCCTTTCAATATACTATTTTGAATAAATTCGACGTCCAAGTTGGCCATGATAAGCTCATTGTGAACACACAAACATTACCTTACAATAATTTGGAAATGTAGTAGCTCAGTTCGGGTAATCTTGGTGGGTTCACAATAATTCAATGTTGCAAAAATCAACATCGACGTGGAATTTAAAAAAAGAGCCGTTTATGTTTATCAGAAGCTGTTTAGTACTAAAGTTGAAACCTCCCAAGAAAAATAGATTGTTGTAAAACATTTCGAAATTTTATCCGTACCACCCAAATTATGGAAAAAATCGACTTTCTAGCTGCATACGGGGTGTTCCAAATAAAAGTAACTATACATGGATTTCGTGGGACGAAAAAACTATGTTAAAAAATTCGTGAATGTCGTTCGATTTTTAAATATTGTGTCTTTGAACAAAATTGAACAAATCAAGTAAATCCATTGGAGCACTGCAAACCTTTGTTTGTTAAAAGTAATATACTGACAATGCCTAGCTGTTACATTCTCGAGTTTACTCTTTGCACGCAGAAATGTTAATAGATGGATTACACATAGTCAAATTCATAAGTATGGAACCAGAAGTAATAACAACGTAACACTTCCACAGAGACGACTTGTAAAATCTCATAAAAGTTATGGCCTTGTTGCTGTTAAACTGTACAATAAGATGCCAGAAGGCATAAGAACTCTCCCTTATATTACATTTAAAAACAAGGTTAAAAAAATGTTAATGAAACATGCTTTTTATTCTGTCCAAGAATTTGAAAAGTTAGATCTAAAACTGTCTTAGTTAGCTTTTGTTTGTATATTTTTTTTTGTATTGACGTGATAAAAAAGACTTTGTATCTTTCATTATTGAATAAACATTATTATTATTATTAATTGAAGAAGCGTCGTCGTATACAAACGTTATAAAATTTACTAGTTGCGTCGCATATACAGGGTGTTATATAATTATGTATGTAAAACAAGTATACATTGTTATTTATTGTTTATCTTGTGCAGATAAAGCAGAAAGAAGGGCAGTAGTTGGTAGAGAACGGTTCCTTTCGTTGAGATCTTTAATTAGAATACAATTAGAGATAAAATCAATTTTAAGAGAGCTATCGAAAAAGTTTCAAATAAAAGTTGCAAGATTAAATGGGATAAATTCAATGGGTGTAGAAACAATTTTTTAAATGGCGGTTTTCGAGATATTAACATCAACTTCCTTATTTTAAATGGATACCATATTGGATTTTTATGTCATTCCATAGACAAAACAATTTCAAAATCAGCGATACTAAACACTTAGTATTGCATTTGGTAATCCACCTCGCATTTTTGCCTCGAACCACCATTTTGAAAAAAAAATTCTACGTCCATTGAATTTATCCCATCGAATCTTGCAACTTTTATTTCAAACTTTTTTCGATAGTTCTCTTTGTTGCTAAAATATTTGATTGTTTTAAAATGGCGATTTTCACTTTTTTTTTCAATTATTTACGAAACAATTTATTTTTGTCAAAATATCGCATCGGAATATCCATCAGCATCAAAAACTACACAACTTTGCCAATTTAACCGAATCTGTAAGTATAATAATAACATTGTATAATAATAACAAAGATAGCCATGCTATCCTACTCAATTTAAGACACCCTGTATACGCTCTAAAAAGCATTATGCGGGTCACTGTAATTGGGCGCATGCCTGTTGATGGCCCTGAACAAGAAAGGGACAATAAATAAATAAAATAAATAATAAATAAGGGATAGCAAAACCAAATTTTGAAAGTGGCGTTTGATTTGCTTTTATTCCATCCAAGTGTCTATGTGTCAAATTTCATTTAAATAGAAAGTTGCCACTGTGCATGGGCAAAACCAATTTTCAACACTAATATTATCATCGATAATAATACCAACATCGGAATCTTATAAAAATGATTAAACCTTTAAAAGTAACTACGTGATATCCTCGAAATCTTCCAACGGTGATATTTAGTTGTTTGAGAGTCTGCTACAAAATAATCGTAGGTAGATATAGGTACATTTACAGAAATAATTTCTCTCCAAGGAGAGAACATACTAGGAATGCAAAAGTTTTGTAATTGCCATTAGTAGCACAATGCAACAATTACCTTTTAGTTTCACAGTTTCAATTTGATATTTCATTAAAATTTGCTGCAACTTTTACAGTAAATTGACTTTATGTTCAAATTAGTAAGTACACTTTTCAAGAATTACATCAAACATCATCAGAAGCGCGAAACGAGAGCGCAGATCAAAGGATGCCTTAGGTACTTATTTATTATACACAAATAAGCAAACATAATGGTGTAATTTATGCACGTTTTCGATGAAAACAAAATAGTATCGAGTAAGATATCAAAATCAATACATGTACGATATTATTATTGATTAGGACCTAAGTAGACTAGTATCAACTATTAATTTTCAATGTACCATGCAAAATAGGTATGATATATTCATCAGTGCCGTTACAGTAATTTGCATGAAAATGGTTTGGGAGAATTGTTACCAAACGTTTCCTATTCACAAATCCACATCGATAAGCATTTGAATTCATGCTATGTCGTTCAAATTGAAAGACTTGAAATCGTGCATGACAATAGAATTTTCCTCATTTTTGCACTCCCTTCAAATCTTTCTGGTACATTTTTCGTAACGTAGACAATTGTAATAAAATCAGTGTAATCAGTAAATATGAATAAACCATGTAGCAAATAGAGAAATGAAGAGGCGAAAGCTGTCATGTCTTTAGGAATGTGTTCATAAGTAGGTAGGTATGCATTAAAAACCTGACCAGACGTCATCTTCGACATCGAGTTAGGTAATGGGCTCATCCCGCCTTCATTTTTTATTTCTGATCCACAAAGTACATTAAAAATAAAAAGACCCGTGTGTCCTCAATTTTTATTTGCGAGTAAAATAAACCCCAAATAAATTATTGAAAAGCTGTGTTTTTAGTCCGAATTTGAAACGCTTCAGACTAAATACGTCACAAACCTACAACCAATCACGTAGAAGTGAGCTGGCAACCTTACCCGAGGGTCTGACGTTTGTCACATTTGACGTTTTGAGAGGGATGTTTAACTGCATCTAGCACGAAAGTGACAAGTGCCTGTGACAGATGACTCAAGTTATAAATGCCATTCTCCTGCAATATTGCCAAGTCGTTATGTCATCTGAATGGTTCTAGGAGCTAATTGGTCGGGCTTATTACGTCACAGAGCCCGCCACAATCATATCGTTTTGAATAAACCTTTAAAACCGCACATGTTCATTATTTTTTTGCTAATCAGCCTCTATTTTTAAATAAACTTTTACTGTCCAAAAAAATGTTTTATGGTTTCAGGTACACGCTTATTAAATTAGAACTGCGGAATTCAACTACACTGTAAACCCCCATTCGTTTGAGCATGTTCTCCATAAAATTTACACGGTTTTGATATTTTTTGGTCAAAATTTAAGTTATCGTAATGTAGGTACCTAAATCAAATTGATGTCTTAAGGTTGCCGCACACTTGTTCGTTCCGTTCCGTCACTTCCGTCGGGTTAAGGTGCGTATACATATGCGAGCCGAACCGTTCGTGAACCGCTCGCGAAGAACTGGTTTGTTGGATTAGGACGGGATTTGTAAGCGCTCGCCAACCGTTCCTTAGCCGTTCGTGGCGAACAGTTTCCTGTCGGTTTTTTGACGAACACTAAGGGATTCGCGGTTCATATTGGGACGTGTTTGCGTGCAGTTCGTTATTTTTCTTCCACTCGCGAGCGAAGACATGTTTAACTGAAGTACACAGACCGATGACTGCTGGTGGTTTGCGACTGGTTCGGTTTTCCATGGATCGTTGGAAGTTCATTGTAAAAATAATTTCAAAGAACAGTTTTTGAGCAGTTCGCAAACGGTTCTGCTCGTATATGTATACGCACCTTTACGGACCGTTAAAAAACGTTCAACATAAAAAACATTGAATTAAACATCTTTGTGCGCATTAGCTCGTTCCGTTGCGTTACGTCACGGCTCATGAGTGTGCGTTACCGCGAAACGTCGCCGGCCGTCACGTGAGCAGTTACGGATACAGTTACAGTACAGATACACTATACGGACTGTCTTAACAACACACTATCTTATTAATTAACAACGTCACAGGTTATATTTGATTGTAAAAGGTTATTTTTCCAATTAAATCGAGTTTCGGCCGTTCATACTCGAGAATGTTTTTTGGATGCTCCTTCATCATCCTTCGTCGTCTCGTTTTTAACGGATTTTTGCAAATTTATTGTAAAAAGATAGCTTTTCATTTCACTTTGGCAGGTTCGCTGGCTGGCAAGAAATGCGAGACCGTAGAAGAACGCTTGTAGAAAGACCAGGAGTATACATGCACCTACCGATGTCGTGTAATTAACAACTTTAGGGACGGGGCTACATGATGTGGGGTCAGCGACATCTGGGCGCCATCCAGCGTGATGTACCAACCTGATGATTCTTCAGTTTTTTTCCTATCTTTTTCTACAGTTTTGGTCCGATTGTTTTCAAATTGGCGTCGTCCGAAAGATCTTGAAAACGCGCGCAACCCCTGCGTGACGGAAATTTGTTTTTTTTTCCTAAGGGCGAAATTCGCAAGGCGTGCATCTTCGAGGGGTAATCGACTTCGGGTGCGCAAGGTAACTTCGATTGCGAATTTTGTCACACGGTTTAAAGTTTCTTAAAGCTCGAATCGCGGTCTCTCTTTCTCGTGTCGCTAGCAATCTCGAGCCCCAAAAATTGAGTACTATTTTGTGGAGGGTTTTTAGGGAAAACTACCAAAATGCGAATTTCGGGTGAACGGGACGTCCGAAGTGGATACCGATAAAGGTAGTGTGGTAGTCGCCGACAAATTCTTACTGATGAGGGAGTCAAAACTTCAAACGCGAATTGCGGGCCAACGGGACGCCGGAAGCGAGTACCGACAAAGGGAATGCCCCCAACAAGATCTTATTGATGATGGACTTACGTAAGATTTACTATTCGCATCACTTGAATTTCTTCGCGATTGAAAAACGTTCCTTTCAAATTGTTCAGAGAACTATTACTTCTTTGGCCGTAATTATCACACTACTTTTAAATCGAAATCAGATTTTGCATACACATGCCTTTAGTGGTGCCAAGTTAAACTTTAGAAAATAGGGGTGGGGGTGGGGGGGACACATGTTCTACCCATCATCGAAATAAATTGGTTTGTACAAACTATAACTTTCCCTAGCCGCGGGAGGGGGGGAGTGAAAAATTAATTTTACTTTTCATTGTATTCTAATGAGAGCTCTCAACGAAAGGAATTAATTTCTACCACAGCCCTCCTCTTCGACATCTTATCGTAATCGGGTATATTCCCTTACACTTCAAGAACGGATTGTCGGAAGGGGGTACTCACAAAGGGCGATTGTGACGTCTGCAAGAGATATATCCATTGGTGATGTCAAAACAAAAGCTGTTTCGGTTAAAAAAACATGCGCTTTATCTGCACAAAAGTTGTGCACAATTTATACTTGTTTTGTATGTATGCGCCTCGAATAAAAGTAAAATGAATGCCGAATCAAAAAATGTGTTTTGCGCATGCGCACTTTCAAATGGTTTATTTGTTAAGATATTTAAATGAAATCCTTTATGGAGGCACCTCAAATAAGAGTAAAACTAATGCCGATTCAAAAATTTATTTTACAAGCTGTGCTGATCTGGTGGGACAGAATGAATCCCTTAAGGTGTGTTGTCAAAATGATGTATGTGCGAAGATCTCGAGGATCGTTCGGTATTCAGTTGTATGGGATTTTTTACTAAGCGATTATGGGCTTTATCTGAACAAGATTTGTGCACAATTTATACTTGTTATACTACTCCTACATTTTGTCAAAAGTGTAGGCGCGCCAACGGCAACCACATTAGAGGTAGAATGAAATGAAAATTTAGAACCATCCACCATAATGAATAAAATGAGTTACAGGTATTACAGCTCTACCAGAAAGAAAGGGATGGAACATTATGTTTCATTAGCGAATAATAGGGCAAATGAAATCCTCGTTTACTTTTAGATGTATGTGGGTACCCGCGAACCCATCCTTTATTTATATGAAAATGTAACATACAGTCCTGTAGTATGCGTGCTTAACGAATCTGCCATTTAAAATACATGTTTTTACCGAAAATCGTCATGAAACCTTAATTTTCATGCCTACTTTATGTCAGGAAAGTGTTAGTTTCCATGACGAAGGCAGACCAGTCCTTAAGGACCAGTCTACTTTTCCTGTCGCCTGTCACTTTACCAGCCGCACCTGTCACTTTACCGGCCGCATTTGTCACTTTACCTGCCGCATTTGTCACATTGCTAAATGTCTATAATGACTCCTGTCATCATTGACAGATTGGCATTAATCAAAAGTTCAATATGAAAATTGAAATTTTATGTTAAAACACGATTTCTGGTAACATTTAATACAAAACTCATCAGTAAAATAACATTATTTGACTCGGAAATTAAAATTGTACTTCAATATTTCCTCGCCAGTAATGTGTCTGACTTTTATGTAAATAACTATTATATCCCATTTTGACATTAGTTTTCTGCTGACATTTTTATACTGACTATTTTCCTCGTCTCAATCACAACGCGCAATTTTGAATTACAAATGGTTTATAGATGGAAAAACTGTATGACAGCCTTGATGACAGCACATGGCAGCAGTTTTTTTCGAGTTTACCTCGTTTCCCGCGGCAAAAGTGGGCAGCTGTTGTCACCAAAAATTCTTTGATCTTTGATAACAAGTAATTATCGTTTTCTAGGACACCAGAAAACGACGCTAAATAATTTTTCTGATTTTATTGTCAATAAATGTAATAGTTTTTAAACAGTGCTAGTCAGCTTATGTAGTCAAAATAAGTCGCTTTGGAAGTGATTCTTTGACTAATATTGATCTGACGATTGAGAAAAGTGTACCGTTCATACCCACACCCATACGTCAATATGGAAACAGTTTACGGAATTCTACAAAGCCAGAGAAATACGAAATTTTGGAAACTACAACCTAATCCTGAAAGATTGGGCGCGGAATATGAAGAAAGAAAACGATGAAAATTACAAAGAACTATTAGTGAAGAGTGAAAACAATGCGGATTGTGGAACACCATTGCAAAGAAAAACGCAGAAGATGTATTTTATGAAGGACCTATAAGATAACTTTTGATCCAGTTAAAAGAGAAGCTCGTAATGCCAAAGTAATTTGCAGATATACGCCAATAAAAGGAAATCGAGCTCTGTTTCATTAAAATCACGCAATGTTTTATTATGGCGCGAAGACACTCCGGCGGGACTCCAGCGAAAATTTTACCATGTTGCTTTAGTAGAACTTGCCTGGAGAGGTGGAGAAGCAGTCGATTGCAGAGTTTATTATGTGCAGGCCATCGTGCTGGTCGTGCTTTGTTGTTGGGCTATGGTAAAACCCCTGGCAGATATCCTATGGTAAAACCCCTGGCAGATATCCGGATATATTCCTAGGCTTTTAGAGTGCATTATGTGCATGTGCCTATGACGCGGTCTCGCACGGGTAGCTCCCGTTGATTATACCGCTGAGTGATCTACTCGCTGGAGTAGATCATGGTGTCGACCCTACGAACCATTCATGATTCAAGGCCTCATTGCTAGCAAAAAGAGTTCGGGGGTGAGCGTGACCTGGAGGTCGTTCCCAGGTAGGGCAATGAGAGGCATGGTTGATCTATTGGCTAAGGGTTCTAGTCAGAGGACCGAGGCGAGATGTGCATTGAGATGTCTGCTTTCAAATTTCAAACAAGAAGTTCCGTTACCGTATATGGAGACGCCGTTTAAGCTACCGTTGCCAGATACCGAGCCACAATTCAATAGCGTTCCCATGAAAAAACAATAGGTTTATTATTCAACAATGTATTCAGTCTTCAATGTCAGCAATTATAACAATGTTAGTCTGTATAGGGAGGAAATGGTGGATAGATTTAGTTTTGCCGAGTTAGCTTTTCGAGTTCCCACAGGTTCATTTTTTTTCTTTGAGTTCACTTTGCTTTGGGTAGTCAGTTAGTGTGTTGTTCCCTGTAACAGAAAGGTAATGTATTTAGTTGTAATTGATTTATATTGTAGATTATGTTGCCTTCAGCTAGTTGTAATGCAGGGTAAAGTGATTCTTGAATTTGGTGTAATTTGCTTTCAATGTAAAAGTGGTTCCTGTTTGATTTGTTGAAGATTGGCCAGTTATCAATTTTCATTTTTGTTTTGAACCCATTTGGATTGATTAGCGACTTCAATTCTTTGTGTATGAATCTGCCTTTTTTGAGTGTAATTAACCGTTACGCCCTTGCAGAGGTACATGCCGGAGTGATAAAGATACTTAGCGGCATGTATTTCGAACGACAACTTTAGTCTAAGGTTACCGTATCCAGGATCTTAGATACCTGCTAGATTGGAGGAGGTCTGGCTAATTAATGATGTTTATTTTATGCACTTTATGTAAGAGACTTCGGAATGTATCTTTCACACATGAGAAAAGATTGAGGGTGCTTTTTAAATCTACTTGTGATGGCCATCCTTTAACTTATCAAGTTTGTATTGCATTAACGTCAGATTTCAATCTGTACAATTCAAGAGTTACTTACTCGGATTATTATTCTTTGTATAACTATTGTAGCTGTGTTGTAAAATGTGTTTAGCGTTATCCAATGTTACCTCTCATTCTCCAGATTTTCCCTCTAGATTTCACCTCTGTGAACAGCGAGTCGGAATTTTCTTTAGCACGGTTCTTTTGTCCGACGAGTTCTAGGGGAACCTGGCACTTTTTGGCTTTAAATGTATTCTGTCTAAATTTGTAGAATGTCTTTCGGCCTTTTGATTCATTTTTACACTTTTGATCGGTTCTTTAATAAACTTTATTTGTGTTTCAAATTCAATTAAGCGTATTATTTGCGTTCCACCTTTCCGATAATTAGCATGGGTGCGAGTGAGTGCAACCTGGCTTTCCACAACGTAGGGGTTCCAGCTATTGTCGAGTGCGAGGTTTGTGTTACTACACAGGTGTTCCGAGTTCGTGTTTTTCCCGCTTTCGTTAGCGCGGGAGCTGTCGACTTGGGTACATCACAGCATCCTAAATAATACACGTGCGCGCAGCGTCCCTTTCTCAAATAGGTATGAGCTCCATCTTAACCCTTCAGGAAGCCATCTCCAACGACGCATTCAATCCCAATCGCCAAACGGAGTGTTCGAAGATCCAGAGCTTAGGGCCAGTTCGGGGTTAACGCCCCCCGGTGAGTTACTTAATTAATTGGCGAGGATCGTGGTTAAGCAGTCGCGATATGTATTTGTTTTCATGACCCTTGAGCGCAGAAGACGACCAGTAAGACTGAATGCTGCCATGCCAACCCCTTATGCGTATATGTGAGTTTACAGTAAATTTTCCGCATCTTAATGAGTTCTGACCAACAATTAGCTCCCATTTAATTAGCGATTTCCCTTGTTGTTATATAAAAATACCCCCAGTACAAGAGGAAGTGGATAATTCAGAGGTCAAAACAGGAAGTTACATATTTTTTAAAGTAATTGATTTTCAAAAAACCTATTTTTTAGGAAGAATAGAATATAATCCTCTCTTCAATAAAACATCCCAGGGCGGAGGAAAAAATGGCCGATAGTAAATGGCTGGTGCTCGACACGCAGAATCCTGTCTTTTGTTCAGTCCATATTTTTAAAACTCTAATGGTTAAACGTTCATCTGGAATAATACCTGATATATTGTTCTTAACAGTAAACCCATCATGGAACAAAGAACAATCAAGTGGTTGGTACAAAACTCTAGTGGGAAAAAACGAACTGTCCAAATGGACTAAAGAAGCCGCAGAAAAGGCAGGATTAAATACAAAAGAAAAAAAATCTGCTAGGACCTACACACGACAGAAGTGAAACTTCCACGTGCGGGTTTGAGGAGTAGGGGAAATCCGTGATCTCTTCTCTCTCTCTCTCTCTCTCTCTTTCACTTCACTTATTCCCCTCGAGCGTTTCACTATTTTAAGTGACCGAGCATTCAACTTACCTGACAGAATGAAACTTCCATATTTTGAAATGTACAAGGAACCTCAATTGCCGGGCATCCTAGTATCCTGCTCGCACCCCGACCTTCTACAGTGCGGGTAAGAGGAGTGGGGGAAGCGGTATTCTCTCCACTCATTCCCTCCGAGCGTTTCGCTTAAAGGCTGTCACAGTTATTCAGCCCAAATCAATTAGGCCTTTCTGCAAATGGTATAATTGAGCATTATTTCCAAACATCATAACACAATTAAGGAAGTGGCAACCACAGAACCTCCAGCCAAAGAACAGTAGAATACTGCAGCCACTCCTCGATCCTCTTCACTGTCAGCTGTAGCCCATCACAACTATAATTTACCTACATCTAACGTTATCATTCAGTTAACAAAGATTTCAAACAATAATACGAACTCAATCATGAACCAATTAGTGTAAGTTAATCAAGTAAAGAGATCAATGTGATTGACTTACACTACTTTCAAACAATACTCCTACTGTGTACCAACATTGCAAATTTATGTATTAAATGTACCATAAGTAATTAACTTAGTAGTATTTTGTGATTAAATAAATTACCTGTTTTTCAGTTTTCAAATTAATACCTACATAACGGGTGATCAAAAATGAGTTGCTGTCGAGTCGCCTTTGGAAGTTCAAGTTAAATACGAATTCCCATATAAACAAAAATTCCAAAGGTGACTCGAAAGCAACTCATATTTGATCGCATTGTACTTGTTATGTATTAATGTGTGTATAATAGGTAGGTAGTATGTTTTGTAAGCTATGTGTATGTAGAATAATCTGTTACTCATGAAATAGTCTTGTCAAATATCATTCGGGTATCTAATTTTTCTTGTGAAAAAATCGAAAAAACACAATGCAAAGTAATACTTTTTTAACAAAAAGGATTCGTGCAGATCCAAAAATTCTCGTCTATTGTTGCCACCAGCACTCATGCTTCTTGTTAAAATCAAGGATGCTATATAATATAGATAGTGAATTTTTTTTAAATGCGAACATAAGAATTTGCATGCAATGTAATTTCCCTATGTTCGATTTTAAAAAAAAAACATCAATCTATTGAGTAGTTCAAATGAGTAGTAGATACAATTGACAGCTGTCACATTTTTAAAAATACCGCCGTCCAATTTAATTACGAAATCGGTTAGGTTATTGCTTAGAATGTCAAGGAGAACACTTCGAACATTTATTGTAATTGTTTTCGTTATTTATTTTCTTATTTTCTTCATTTATGTATTGAATAGATCAAATTAGTAGAATACCAGGTGCACATGACATGACCTACAAATAATTGAAGGTTGGTTCACAATGAGTTGTCGTGTCAGCGCGTGCCCTGTGAGGTCAAGTTATTGTAAGTTGAAGAAAAAGTTATCCTAAAGTTGCTATGGCCTCACATGGCTTCTTTAAAAAAATCTTACCGAGCGTTCTTCATCATCATCACAAGTTGCGTGTTTTGTGTTTTTTTTAAATCGAACATAGGGAACCTATGTTAGCATTTAAAAAAAACTCACTGTATAGCATCCTTGGTTAAAATATTACCATTGTGTATTCTATTCTTTACACTATCTATGATATTACTTAGCAACGTGTTTTTAGCGCATTTTTGCAAATTTATTTGTAAAAAGCATTGAACTATATACTCTGTAACAGAGTATATAGTTCAATGGTTAAAAAGGTAGCTTTTAACCTCACTTTGGCTGGAATTTAGTTTTTTTCCTTACGGTAGAAATGAAATGCACCACCTTTTGTACGGTGTAACGAAGCACCCGTTCTGGCCGTACTAGAAATTACGAGCTTTAATGGCCCCCGGCAGATGTTGTGTTTGGACTGCTTCGTTACTGACAGGACCGGACTGTTTGAAACAATTCCGCCGTGATTTGGTGTAAGAAGATTGTATTTGTGTTTGGTTTCCGGCTTGAAGTAGAAATTAATTAGCTGTGTGAGACTGTTCCAGTGGGAATAATTATGTGAATTATTTTTGTAGCAGCCGAAAGCCCTTTTTGCGAAGAAGGTGAGGGATCAATAATATTGTTACCTTTCCGCACCGTTAATTAACTAATCAGCATTTTTAGTTTCCCTATAGTAAGTAAAACTAGAATGGGCTCATCCCGCCTTCATTTTTTATTTCTGATCCACAAAGTACATTAAAAATAAAAAGACCCGTGTGTCCTCAATTTTTATTTGCGAGTAAAATAAACCCAAAATAAATTATTGAAAAGTTGTGTTTTTAGTCCGAATTTGAAACGTTTCAGACTAAATACGTCACAAACCTACAACCAATCACGTAGAAGTGAGCTGGCAACCTTACCCGAGGGTCTGACGTTTGTCACATTTGACGTTTTGAGAGGGATGTTTAACTGCATCTAGCCACAGCCGTCTATAATTACAAGCCGTGCTGAGAATTATGGCAACACTGCATGGTAGGCCGATTTCCTAATTCAATTTGACACATTTTGAGTGTATTTTATGTGTTTTGGGTGTAATATTCCAATGTACCTGTTTTAACAGAGGGAAATTGCGGCAATTTGTGTTACTTCCTATGGAATGAACAGAAATTATTATTCAGGTAAGTTGCTAAACGAAATATGTATATTGATTTGTTGTCATAACCTCTAAAGCAGGCTACTCCTTACTGGACCCTTTACAAGCACTTTTATTTGTTCAAAGTACCTGTAAGAAGCTCAAATATGACCTACACACTACCTGGTACGTAAGTACGGTAATTGTTTATCGTGAAAAAATACAATTAGTTTGGATTTCAGGTATTCTAGCACGGACATGTCAAATCGATTTTCTGAAGGAACCTTTCAACTTATTCCCAAAAGTTCATGGTACGGGAATTTGAAGTCTATGGGGCTCCCCTCTAAAAGCTTCGTACCTAGATCCACTGGAGTAGTGACTGGCATAAAGTCTGCCATTCCGAATTACACCTGGTCGTTGATATAACCTCGCTGATGCGCAGCGATTTACTGTCCTTTTACCGAAATTAAGTGCTCAAGCATGTGCTTCACCTCGACCTCTTTCGACAGAAGATTTCGGAGATCTCGATGGAAAACACATTATGATGCAGTTACCAATTTACAGCGTTCCGAATTTTAAAGTCAAATAAAAATGTTATTATCCATTTTTGTACATAAATAAAATATATGTACAATTGTAAGCTGCCTAAGTATCTTTCTTCTGTATTAAAACCACCAAGGCGAAACACAGGAAAGAGGAAAATGCCGTTTATTTCATACTATCTAGTAATCGCCGCTTTCCCAGACTGATTTGAGTCTGGTAAATCGTATTTTACCAGACTGAAAATTTTTACCAGACTGAAAATTTTGCCTAGCAACCGCAACTGACATCCATCTAAACGTATGCATTGATATTTGTCAAACTACTGTCATCAAACAAATCAAGTGATCGGCTTTTGCTTTTATTTTAATGTGCACCTACAACATTCTAATCAAAATGGTATTTTAATAGAAATAGAGCAGTATGAAATAAAATGTTTTACATTATTTGTATGTCAAATCAATTTACGTTACTCGTTTCGCAATTCCTGCCTCAGCTACGCTTCGGCAGTAAACATCTCACTCGTTAACGTAAACCTTGATTTACCATACTCATATGTAAATAACTATTTTCAAGACCAACAAGACGCCATTAAAACTTACATCGGCCCACCGATTGACTTTCGAACAACGTTGCCAAACTTCTCAGCATGGCTTGTAATTATAGACGGCTGTGATCTAGCACGAAAGTGACAAGTGCCTGTGACAGATGACGCAAGTTATAAATGCCATTCTCCTGCAATATTGCCAAGTCGTTATGTCATCTGAATGGTTCTAGGAGCTGATTGGTCGGGCTTATTAAGTCACAGAGCCCGCCACAATCATATCGTTTTGAATAAACCTTTAAAACCGCGCATGTTCATTATTTTTTTGCTAATCAGCCTCTATTTTTAAATAAACTTTTACTGTCCAAAAAAAAGTTTTATGGTTTCAGGTACACGCTTATTAAATTAGAACTGCGGAATTCAACTACACTGTAAACCCCCATTAGAACGGGTTTTGGCAGGGAGAATGACACGCTTATCGGTTTCTGCTGCGTGCAGCCGGAGATAACACACATCGCCGTGATAGATACCAGGGACCAATTAGGCATAGGTGTTAATTGGAAATCCGAATTCTGAACTGCCACCGCGACCATTTAGGTAAGTGTAATTAATTTGGGACTAATTAAATGGGTTGCAGAAAACAGTAGCCGAATGCATCGAGTTTGATATCGTTGGATGCGCGCTTAATTCTTTAACCGATTGAGATGAGCGACATTTGTAGGACCGTAGGGGGCTTCAGAATTAATTAAAAACTAATATTTGATTTTCAATGTTATCTTGAATGGACTGGCGCGGGTTGGTAAAACCAAGTTCCCTTCCCGAAACGTCCGAAGTTTATAAAAGGTAAATGCTCATTTTAGAGGGGATCTTTTTGCTTTTTGGCGTTCATACAAAACGTAAGTCCGATTTTTGTATAGTTTTCGCCCCGTTTAATCTCGAATCTTTTGTTATCTTCCTAGCCGATTTAGTTTGGCACCGTTTAATTCCAAAGGTAAGCTTTTGCATCCGTTAAATATCAAGAGGGGTTTTTATGTTGTTTTCCTGAATACCGTTGTGAATTATTTGTGTTGCCGTTCTCGTTTGAGAAAGCGCTATCGTTCGTGTGCCATAATTCTGCTTTAGCTTCCGCAGTCGCGCAGGCATAGTTCGCCTGGAACCCGTCCGGTCCCTGGAATACGCCGTCTCCAGCTGATTACCTAGGGCAATTGTAATGGCCTACGATTCCGCCGTCCTGACCAGAGGCAGGGTTGTGCATTCCTCTGGTGGCGCTCGAGTATCCCGACCGACACTGTCGATCAATGAGGAGTATCTTATTTTTTTTTGTTAATTTTTATTCCTTTCCGACCATTAAATTTTCTTATTTTCTTATTTTATTCTAAGACTTTGGTTTTTTTAAGCCACCGTTGCGTACGAACTGGCCCAAAGTTCGTCGCAACCGTACGCTTCGAGGGGTAGTCGACTTTGGGAGACCAAAAGTTTCTTAGAGCTCGAATCGCGGTCTCTCTTTCTCGTGTCGCCAATAGAAGCTCGATGTATAAGAAGTACCCAAAAATTAAGTGCTATTTTGTGCTGGGTTTTTAGCCAAATGCGAATTGTGAGTGAACGGGACGTCGGAGATGGGTATCGACAAAGGGAATATGGTAACCCCCGACAAGATTTTACTGATGGTGGAGTTAAAATTTCAAACGCGAATTGTCGGTGCACGGAAAGTGGGAAGCGCGTACCGACAAAGTGAATGCGGTAGCCTTCGACAAGATTTTATTGATGGTGGAATCAATACTGGCTAATAAAACATCGATCTGCCACACAAAAATGCGCTAAAGTCCCGTCGATCTCACACGAGGACTAATTTTTTCGTTTTGTTTCGGAAAAATTAGATGATATTGCGTGCGAAAATTATCACACGTCGCAAAAGATTCAATTTTGTGCAGTAGGTATTTATAAAAGAGATTCTCTTAATTAACCAGTGCAATTACAAGAGGTTCTTGCGTTTTGATCTTCGAGTAAACATGCACATTTACTTGAAAGACTGTAGTAGGTACCTACGTATAAGTGAAAAAACTACATACGCTCGTGCTCAATCTCTAATTGATAGGTTTCATGTAGCTAGGAAAATAAAGGAAACGTTAGACAAATGTAATTATTACATTTCATTACCACCGCAAACTCGCGAATTTCGCAAATGTCAACTTGAGTGCATGTATACATAGAGGATTAAGTTTACCCTGTACAGTGTACGTGTCATCTGAAAGATAGGATTTCATCCCATTCTCTGTACCAATTACCATAAACATCATGTCGACACAATGTTTTATATTCGAAACCTCAAATCTTTAGTGTATTTTTATTGTCCCATGCGGCTGTGAAGTTGTAAAACTAAATTACAGAATACATTAGTATCACGGAAACCACATAAATATTTAAAGTTATTGGAATGATTCCAATTCCCGCGCGACGCTCCGTCATTTCGGCCGGTAGCATTTGAAATGGTAGCGTCTCAACAGTCGTCAAGAAATTATACCGAGTCATGACTTTTTATACGAATGGCCATGTTGTTACTTAATTTTTCTCACCAATATCCCGATCTCTTCAGGCTTCATTTAGATCACGGTGAAATGTGTAGCAGTGAGTTCATTTCCGAATTTTTGGTCAAATTTGTAACAGTTCAGAATTGGTTGAATTGTTAATGTTTCGAATTTTTTTAATCTCGTCTCTTCGAAATTTTATTTCTGTTAAATCGAGTGAGATGTTTTCTAATTGTATGAACTTTATGTTTTGTGATCTTTGATTTTTTTAAAATTGTTTTTAGCGCATTTTTTATTCTCAAAAAGGAGCTTATTGATTTACTGTCGGTTGTTAGGGAGCCTTTTATAAATCGATCGAGATCTCGACAACGGAATATCGTAGAACTTAAACTTTTTGATTTTCGGCATTATATTCGTACTATCGTTTTATTGTTGCATCGCTTAGTCTCAAAGATGAAAGCCATTTCCTTCCTGTGTTAAAATAAGGAACTTGAATATATAATGTATGAATGTCAGTTTTTGTTTAATAGAATAGTTGCCCGATCTTATCTAATTTACGAGTACGAACTCTGCTAACATGTTATGGGCCGCATGGTCAATTTCAAGTAAACTGGGTACTCTGAACAGATATTGCGGTACATTTTTACATAATTCGTTGGTGAATCTCAAAGTGTTAACGCCCCGCCGTCAAACCAAGTTTTTGAAATTTAAGGGTCGAGCATCAAACAAAGTTGAAGCGGCAAGCGAGGAAAGCAAAATTGAAGCTAACAATGCTTTGTAATCGACCAGTTTTTGTTCACATTATAGAGATGCGAAAACAACGACCGATTTCTGGAAAGATTTCTACAGTACGTATGAATATTGCTGTGTCTATTTCGTCCAGCAGGATGAAATTTTCGGACATCCTAATTAAGATGGACAGGGGCGGTCTCCTTTTTGTGTTATTAACTTTCCTAATTAAATTTTTATTAATTGTCGTTGGTCTATGTGACGGCATGGTGAATATTGTTATACGAGAAAGCGGTCAAGGTTGTTTTTTGACATTTTATTTAAACATAGAAAGTTCCGGGAATTGTTTGGGTCTTTATCTGTTATCAAATGTAAATGCTTAATGTAATAGACAGGTAGATGTGATTTATCGCCTTTTCTGTGTAGGTAAGAGAGATGAAATTTTATTTTTCCTAGAATTTAAGTTTGGATTTATGTCTTAATGTCTGATAACCAATTGATTTAGAAATTTAATCTACCTCTATTTTTGTTGACCTGATAACGTGCGTTGGTGGGATAGTTTTGCTGTCAACTGTGTATGATTGGTCGTTGTAATTATTATTATCGGAAGAAGGGTTTCGCCTTAAATAGGACGTTAACAAGAAAAGCGTCGCTTTCTGCCACGTTCAGCGCCGAGTTAGTTGAAGATTTAAAATCAGCTTTATGCTACGTTGAGATGCGGAACTACGTTTCGTTGAAGATTTATTCGCTTCTTGCGAGTTCCATCGTTGAATTATGGCCAGTTTATTATTCATTTGAAGCCGCAGTCAGCATCGAAAGTATTCGTTCAATGTGAGTTTAAAGATTGAAGAAGTTCCCTTTGTGAAGCCGGAAGCCGAATTCGCGGCTAATTATTTTTCTACGTTTTTTCGTGCTTAGTACAGCTCCGAAGTTTTTTTTGTCTTACCGGTTGGAGGATTGTCGTAAAGTTTTGGCCATCAACGGTGCTGCAAGGAGAGATATTTGTCGCCGTTTCCTAAGTTGGTTTTCAACGTTACTCAGTTGGAAGTTGAGCTTTATTGTGAACGTTTTTGTCTACCCGAAAAGAAGATGCTGCGATTACCCGATGTCGTTAGTGTAAAGTGTAATTTGTGTTAATTGAAAATTTTCATTGTGAGCTGTGTACGGATACCTTTTGATTGGATATTTCAATTCCGGGACAACTAATGTAAGTAGTTAAGTCTATTTGTAATAATTGTATGTGTTTTGTACCATTTTCCTTTTTTGTGTTAAGACGATTAAATCGCAATTTTGTAATTCTCACATTAATTTCCGTGTGTTTCATTCACAACGACTTCATTTCTAATTTACATGTGTTTGTGTTGGATGCTTGCCCAAGGTCCATCTTAGTTATTCAAAATTTATTTAAAAACCAAACAGACTTTCTTTAGGAAACTTTTTCTGTTCTTATAGATGATGGAAGTGAATTTTCGTTATCATTATATTATGTCGATAGCAACTTGTGTTTTTCATATGGGAGCCATTTTAAAGATTTAGGTCCTTTAATAGAGAAAAAAACCTGATTTCAAAAATGTATGTTTATAAAAAATCAGAAAAAATTCGAAATTAAAAAACATTTCGAATGACATTTTAGTAGTGTTAAGAATAGCAATATGCATGAACAAATTAACTAAAATGTCACTCAAAATGTTTGTTTTTTAATATTGAATTTTTTAAAATTTTTCTATAAACATGTTATACATTTTTGAAATGGATTCTTGTCTCTTTTCCTACAGCAAGTCACTTTTGGTTTTTAAATACCTTCCGAAATAACGATTTTAAAACCAAAAATTAAAAACGTCAATTATGCTATTTATTTAAGTACAGGTAGCAAATGTTTAACATATCAATTAAAGTATAGGAGTAGAAAAACAGAATTTTCGGAACACTTGTCTTATCACGCAAGCAAAATGTTATCAATTGTTATCTTACCCAAACTTTTAACATATCTGTCCATTTTATACAAAAATCAAGCTTAAGAAATAGTATCTAAAGATAAAAAAGCACAGCCAAATTTTACACAGTGGTCAGAATTCAGCACCGTTTTGTACTGTTGCAACGATTTCCTTTGACAATATTGGCTACTGCTCTGAAAATCGCTTGAACACAGGGAAGTTCGACATTATAATGTGTATGAACCACTTGACAAGCTTTAATTTGGCAAGGAAACTTGTACACATCGCAAACGTTGGCGTTCGCCTAGTTTGCCATGTAATGTGGGGCCGCCTTTAGGTGTCACTCATTGGGACGGGTTCGGATTGTCACTCCGTCTTAAGAGCATAACAATACTACACAAATCAGGCTCACGATATTAATAACGAAGAACACAGATTGCATGTAGATGGTGAACTTGCTACAAAAAGAGGCATTAATCATTAATGTAAAAATTTACCTCAAAGCCCCACTAATTACCTCGGTTGTTACGCTATATAAAGTAATATTTAATTCCCTTTTGAGTTTTGGGAGAAAGTAATTAAGTGGTTTTTTTCATATTGTTCTTCTTGTAATTTGATTAACACTTTATCAGCCTTACATGTCTCACTTTTAATCAAATAGAAGAGGAATCTTGTCTTTCTGTATATCAAAGTGAAACAAATGATTGTGCATTCTAATGACATCTGTCATTCTTATATCAAATGCATGATATAATAGCACTTTGTGTACCAAGGCGGGAAAGTGGTTGTTTTCCGGGGCGAAGGAAGATATGGCCAGGCGAGGCGAAGCCGAGGCTGGCCACTTCCTGAGGCCCGGAAAACAACTTTCGTGCCGTGGTGCACACAATATTTTTTATCCTATACAAAAATTAATCCCTCAACAACGTCCGACCGCAAGCGCTTGAATTTGGATTTGCTTTAACGCGTCAACGTGCACGCGTTTGTTTTGTTTATTTCCACGTTTCCTGCTGACTACGCGAAATAGTTATTTATGTATTAAGGGCATAATAGTGATGTTTATATTCTCGAGGGCCTATGGCCCGAGAGCTTTTTAGTCGCCCGAGAGTATAAACATCAGTTTATGCCCGTGGTACATACACAATTTTATGTTTTACAAATAGTTTTCTTCGTCAAAATTCGTTTACAAAATAATTCATTATGTTTGATCGAGTATGCGTGGTTCGAATTTGTTAATGTGATTGAAACCATCCAAACGTCAAACGTAAATTTAAATAATTCAATTCATCGTGAATGAGCAAGAAGTTCCAGAAACTATACGAAATAAGGTAAATCTTGTGATTTAGTAGGTATTGACAATTAATAATTGACGTTTCTAGTTTTCAATGACCTGCAAATCTTTGTTTGTTTTGTCATTAAGTATAAATGAGTTACTATGGTGATACTTAATGCCCTAGGGCATAAAGTGGTACTTTATGCCCGCGTATCACAGATATAAAATGTGCTCTGATAGGTTAGTAAGACATAAAAAATTTTACGAAACGGTGCAATCTAAGTGGGCCCACGAGTATATTTTTTACTCATAGATTTACCCCTTTCCCTTATAACAGGCGTGGGCAACCTACGGCCCGCGGGCCAGATCCGGCCCGCCGATAAGTTTTGTCCGGCCCGCTAACATAATTCAGAGTTAATACTTCATAGGGCCCACAAGTTACATTTTAATTAATTAATTAATATGATTATGTTACACGTGCAGCATCTAGTGGACGCGATCCGAAGCTTCCAAGGCGTTTAAAAGCCTAGTTAAAGATGCATTTCTGGTTTCAGAAATATCGCCAGGTATTTTCCAGAATTTTCCTCGCGATATATACGGGGTGGGGCAATACAAGGACAGGTGTTTTGGGATTAAACAACATTTTTAAGCCATATATTGCAACAAATCTTAAAGAGCATAAATGAAAATTTGGATACAAGCTGAATATGGGGATTTATTATCCACGTCTGGTAAATTTTGTATGCAAAATCGTGTCAATTTTCAAGAGTGCTTATTGTTTTTTTAAAATGATTTTTACGAAAGCAAAAAATAGATATAGACCAAAAAGAAATAGATAAATATTGATTTCTGTAAACATACTTTTTATTTGGATTTTCAAGTGTGGCCCGTGGCGCATATGAAAAATTTTATTTTGGCCCCTTGGAAAAAAAGGTTGCCCACCTTATAAAGTTATAATACAGTTCAACGTAAATTTAAATTCTAGCGCGCTTGCGATTGCACAGTGCGGAGTCACCGCAGGGAGTCACGGTGCAACAGAGCAGAGGTGCAAGTGGAGAATACCGATCATGTGTGAACTGAGTTGACATTTCCAGCATTTCACTGGCGCGTGATTATTTCCTTAGAAAATAACGGGATTTAAGGGGTTGTAATTAATACCAGGCGCATTTGAAATTATTACTGGTCTTGTGTATTAACAAATGTGTTTTAAAATTGAATGTGTGTTTTCAGGGACAAAATCACACCGGTTACATTTTAAATCCTGGGCAGGATCCATGTCTTGTCAAATGTTAGATGCTTTTAAGACTGGATTTATGCTTGGTGACGAACGCGCAATGGGCATACTTTAAATCCTTGATGATCTTGTATGTTAAAAAATGGGTTACGTTGCGCTAATAAGCCCCCCAGGTATGATCATGAAATTGATAGAAATGGATAGAGGACACCTTAATTACATGTTATCAGTTAAAAAATTTGCGGAAGAAGCCTTACATTTTCCACAATCTTCATTCAAAGTTCACTTCATTTCGTCGTAAGTGAGGTTATATTACTCCAAATTTCATGATTGTTTTTCAGTTGGTACTGGTGTTCTTAACATTCCTGAGTGCCAACTTTAGTTAGTTTCTTAAGAGGTTATGTTATTTTTCCACGATTTAATTAACTTTAAACAATGATATACAACTTTATACATGTTTTTAATTATACCATAATAGCAGTAAGTAGTTCTCTACATCCTACATTGCTAAGCAGCGATTCATAAGCGTTCCAAGTTAAGCGGTGATCGCTAACGTAGCTGCGATCCATGGAAAATGCGAGTGATGTCCTTCCCCTCTCGACCGTATTAGGCGGTGGATGCTAAGCGTCGATTATTAGCGTAACGTACCCAAAATAATGTGTTTTATAAATAGATTTATTCATTCCTTACAGTCACACTGGACACATTTGTGACACATTCTAACTTCGGGGTAGTCTCGTATGTTAAAATGCTACTTATTGCGGATAAGCGGTGTTCTACTTACAGTGCAAAGTACATCTTGATGTTAAATGTATTGACACAGATGCTCGTTATTGAAAGTAAATGGGAGATTATGACTTAAGTTTGAAACGTTTGAATTGGTCACGTGATTATGGGAAAGTATTCAAATTCACGAAACATTGATAGGTAGGTTCGCGGTAATTAAATAAATTCTTGAATTCAGTAAAATAAAGTGAACATAGGGTAAATTTAATTATTAAATCAGTGTTAACGATTTTATGTTTCTTATTTAATTAAAAAGAAATAACTTCCTTCACATTTTATTACAACCGCGCCATCTAGCTTACATGAGGCGTATTTTTTTTCTCGCCTAGCCGACAAAATTGAATTTTCTCGCTCCATGCGTGCAATTGTCTTCTTTCGCGTCCTCACACAGGCGAGAAAATGTAAGTTTCTCCTTGTATAGGATAAAAAATAACGTTAAGAACATATGGATATGACATATCTGTTTCTATATGGAAACATAGAACAACAAACTTAGAATGGAAACTCTAATGTAATGTCATAGATATATAAATACATAGATACAGCCATACCCCAACATAGTTCAAAAGGACGTACCATCTATTACCATCACTTTCGGCACATTAATTACGTATAGCGCTATCCTTTATAGAGGTACCCTGAGCATGGAAGACAAGATTCGCATTATTTATTATAACTGTCAATCAAATTGTTAGCACAAATCACACAGAAAATTATCAGATTTGAGACTTTACAACATAAATAAACCGCCTTTTTATTTATTTAAATCGCATAGCAGCAAGAAATGTTACATTTAAAATGGAAGATGTTACTTATAAAGCTGGCAAATGAAGAATTTGAAAAAATTACAGCTGACAACTGGAAGAAAGTGTGTGAACATGTGGAAAGTGATTAATTTAAAAGAGAAGTTATATTTGGTTGATGTTGCTGAACTTTATAATACCTAAGTGTTAATAATGACAGTGATGATTCGAATTTGTCAATTTCATCTGACGATGATTCGGATTGTGAGCTTTTACAAACGTAATGAATGTTCACTAAATGAGTATTATCACCAATTGGATATCATTGTTAAGGTGTTGTATTTATTTTAAATAAATGTACACGTGTAGCTTACTTACTACAATTAGCACTATAATTTCAAAAAGAAACCCCACCGAATGGACATATGCCGAAAGGTAGGCAAGACGCGTAGCGACCAAAATTTGATATTGCACGCACACACAGTCTAAAAACTCGTTTTCCTAAGAATATTGGACGGATCCTTCTTTGTGATCATGATACAAACGCACTGCATCAACATCATATAGGCCAAAATAATAATTGGAAACGAATTCACTTCCTGTCGCAACAATTTCCTTTACCATTACGCCTAAAACCATGCAATTAAAATTAAAATGTTGAACATAAACTTTACTTACTTACGGTTTTTTTGATATTCTGCAAGCCAGCAATGAATTCAATGCAGCACATCATGCCAAACAGGGTAAACATTATCCCAAATTTGAATGGCGTAGTTCGATGTAATAAAACTATTTCAGGAATAACAATTATGGACGCGTCTATCATTATGGCAAGCACTAATGTTATTCGTATTCAATTGATAACGCAATAATTACATAATATTTAGTGAAAAAACCGCCCATCATGTTTAGGGCGAATATTTTTAGTTAGATTTGATTTCGCGCTATCGTGAAATGTGTCAACTGTCACATGACTTATGGGACGCGCTAAGTTTGTTTTAAGCGTCCGATTCGCGTACGACATAGTGGTTAATGCAATAAAAAGAGATAGAACATGTTTCTTCTTGGTTAGAAAGTAATGGAGAGATGTACAAATTTCTTTGATATGTTTTTTAAAAACCGAAGTACGTTTGTTAAGGATGGCTGTATCTAGGTATTTATATATCTATGTGTAATGTAAAAATGACGCGCCATCTCGTGTATGTTCTCAGCAGCTTTTGCGTGAATGGCACCAAATTTAAATATTAAAATGTAAGCTACGTCCGCATTATACTGCAGTTCTCCGGATCTGTAACAATAACATTGGATTTGACTAGCTGAAACCTAAAAGGTAAATGAATCCAGCCAGTGAAGTCCAATTTTGTTTGTTAGGGATCCAGATAAATTCAGTTTAATGCCGATGCACCTCAACAGTCAGGGGCTTCAAAGAGTACAGACCACTTTATAAGTAACAACTCCAATTAATCCAATCAAGGAGTTATATTTAATTTAATATGGATATACAAGATACAAGATCAACTTCATGGAACTCTACACTTTATGATGCTCTCAAGATCGTTCTAAAAACAAAATATGTAGCAATTTATTACAATTCAATTAGTGTTACCCGCTAAAGATAATGTGCGAACTGCCACACGCTTTAAACCTCTTCCTGTTCCAGGTTCTAAAGCGCAACCAGAAAAATGACGTTCACAAACCAAAAACTTTTGTGTAAATTTCTTCCACATTATGTTCTAAACCAATTCTATAAAAACTTCGGGCTCCATTTTTGGGAAACGTCTTCACAATTTGTCACACAACATTTACGTTTTTGATTTGTATATGCATAATTCATTGTAATAATGAATAGTAATTATACTTAAAGCACAATAAGCTGTCAATAAAATTCAAAATTCAACTGTCATAATGGCGACACGTACTAAAGTCACTAGATTTAGTAACTTTAACAAGCACGCTAAATATGCGCCATCTATTGAATGTTCTCCAAACTAATTATATTTGTACTCAGTTGTTCCCGTTTACGTTTCCCTTCTAAGTTTTTTGTTCTGGGATGNGCGTACGCTCGTCGTGCAGCTCGTGCGTTACCATTTGCCAATCCGTACATGAAGTGCATGTCCGCGTATTCCGTTTTAGTAAAACGTGCCATAGTGTTTATTCACTTGATACGCGTCGTTGCAGACGGGATTTCGTGGGTTTAAACAAAATTCTGATCAAGTGTCAGCCACACATCACCGCCTGAGATCGCTCCGTGTGCACCGCCGGCCGGTTTGGTTGCCTACCTACAGGCGCGAAATTCTAGAAGGTAAATTTGGCTCTGGCACCCTTATTTTAGATTTCCGACCCCAAGTGTCCTATATCAAAATACTCCCCTACGCACCCCCTATACGCTCCCAAACGGTGGCAGGTACTATAGGAATCACCCTGTATATATGGGTATGAGGTGAAGTTATGTTCTAATTGTGCAATTTTAACTCGGTTTGCAATAATCGCCAACAACTCATAGGTATTAACTTACTTGGTTTGGAGTTGATGCATTATGCCGCAATGTAGTTCATGTATTACCGATCCTCGAGATAGTTTATAATTTTGTACTGCTGTATGTCTGCCCGTCTGCCAGTGCACGATAACTTTGTTTAGAAACGTCCGGTCGCTTTGAAAATACACATGTTCTTAAGGTCATAAGAAAGGTCGCTATTGTTTTTTAGTTACGTAGACTAATGGGCCAAACAGTTACACCCCAAAAACTGCTCGAACCTTCAAAGAATGGTATCTTTTATAATAAATTCTTGTTACAAAGAACATATAAATGCCCGGTTTACTGTGTCAGTAAATATTCATTACCAAAACCTCAAAAAGTTTTGAAGATGAAAAAATAATGCATGCGCAATCTAATTTTTGTATTTGTTAAGATATAATAATAATAATAATAATAATAACGCATTTATTGAAAACAACTTAATATAATGTTCAATGTTTAAGATAAAAATAAACAAAAATAAAATCATACATGATGTTCGAAGAGTACAGAGTATTTAAGAACTGCCTCACTTATTGTTCCCAAATGGAGTGAGTTCAAGCAACTACTAAGTAGCAGCTTGGTCTTCCACTCAACCCAGTTTGATTACTAAATAACATTAATTATGGCATTACGAGTGAAAAGAAACTTATCAAGATTAAATTTTATTTAAGAGGTGTATTGATTAAGTAGATATAGTTTATGTAGTTGAACTTTGAAATGTTGTATAGGAAGTTCTTTAATTTCAGGGGGTATTGAATTATAAACCTTAGACGCGTTATAACTAAATGATCTTTCATACAAGGAGGTTTTATGAAGCGGTGTTATAACTAAATTTTTATGTCTCAAGAAAAAATCACGGATGTTATGCCGAAATCGAAGCTTATTGAAGATATTTAAATGAAATACTATTAAGACGATGGATGTTAGTGCTATTTGATTTGATCGTCTGTTAATAGTAGTAATAGTAATAGTAAGAAAATGGTCATTCAATTAAAAAAACTTGAGTTTTTAGTCGTTGAAGTTTCATAACTTTGGATCTCCATAGGTGCGGTTGTCCGCAACTTAACTTTTTTTTAAGTACACTAAATGAAAGCCCTATTCATTCTCTATGCACTGATAAAAATGGGTTGCTATGACTACAACCGTTTTCAAGTAAGTAACCAATTATCAAAGTACCATCTGCATCCGCCATTTTTTTCTTAAAGTCAAAATAACTTAAAAACCATAAATGGTAGATATCGACATGTTGATATCAAAAGAGCTGAAATTTGACGTAGAATCCAAAAATGTAATAAAAAATAGGTTAAAATAACGAAGTTACTAGCAACTTCGGTATTTCCGGAAGTGCGTCCATTTTGAAAATATTTTACATCGATTCGGCCTTCGGAGTAACTCCTAAGTACAAATTCTTAAAAACCTACCTATTTTACTTTCCCAGAAACGTTTAGCTAAAGCTCCCAAAAAAACACCCTGTATAGTGTTTCTGAAACACTATAATGGCGCAAAGATTTTTGTTTACGGCGCATTTTAGCGCATGATGAAAGGTACGCTGTAGTAGAAAAAACATGTTAAAAAACGTAACTTTTGAAAACGTTAAGTCAGCCCCCCCCCCACTTTTTAAAAATTTTTTATGGTTTAACCGTAATGGCGCTAGCTTTAATTGAAGTGGCGCAATTGAGCGCATAACCAAATGTATCAGGTGACCTAGTTACAAGCGACAAAATACGTACTGGGGGGGGGGGCTACGTTCACTTGGCCCCCCCAAATGTTTTTTCGGATTTCTAAAAAACGATAATGGCGCAAGAGTTATTATCGGTGGCGCATATGAGCGCATAACGAGCGCATTCATTTTAAAATAATACGACTATCAATCTCTCAGTGGGGGGGGGGGGGGCAAGTTAACGGACCCGATATAAAAAAGGTTTTTACGAAATTTTAACAGAAGTTGCATCTTGCACAAATGGGAAATGAATACAAATGGAAATCCGCTTTTTGCTTTTTTAACTTGGTTTTTATAGTATTGGGAAAGCAACAAATTGAGTATTTAGTGTCTAGTAATAACCAGTTTTTGTTTCAAATCCACAAAATTATCATTGCATGAAGTAGGTAGTGTGTTGGAGCATCGCCTTTTTAAAGTAAACCCTTTCCAGTTTCTAAAATTTATATGCTTAGCATAGGTCCGTTTTGATTTACGCGCGACAATAACATAATGCCCCAAACCCGCGTTAAAAAGTTCACTTATCTCAAAATTACTTTCCTACAACAAGCATTTCAATCTCGTTCCGTTCAGAAGATCCAAAACGAAAAAGTTTTGTATCGAATGTAAAACGTCCTTATCTCGTTTCTAAGTTACTTTTCGATTGAATTGCTGAAAATCATTAAGCCTGAATAACTTTTCATATCTGATAACGCTCACACACGCATAGGCAGTTCTGTGTGGCACATTATTACCCACATTTATTTAATTTCAGAAAATCGATACTCATTATGAGACTTATCATTAATTTCGAGAGAAAAAGGTCGAAAGATACATTCATTTATTTTTTATATTAGAGCCCATAATTAAAATTTACCTTTCCCTTCTAAAAGCTTTTTCTGTTAATACCTACTATTGTGTAATGGTTAGTTACTTATATCGTTAAAATTAATTCCTTTTTGTTCTGTTACTCTTATTCTAAGTACAAACTCGCCCAAATTTAAATTCGACCAATTTCAAAATGGATTACACACTTCGATTTTGTGTGGATATATGAAAGGAAATTAGAATGGGGGTAAACTCCCTACTTAAGAAAAACAAATGACTTGTAATCACTTTATTGGGGATTGTTTGCATCTGACTGTCTTGATGACGTGGAAAATGTCATTCATGCAACTTCCGGCGCTCAGTGTTAGAACATCTCAGTGAAGGATGGCCCAATTGGAACGGAAGAGATGCGTCTCAACAAGACCTACGAGTTTTCCTTCACGGGTACTCACGTTACGAAGATATTCACGTCTAAAGTTTTAACCCCTTTAATATCAGCGTCTTGTCCAACTATTGGTTTTTTCTTTGTTGTACCCCCTGCGGCCTTTCCGTTTCGGGGATCTGTGTAGCGGAAAGTTTGACTATCGAAGCCTATTACTTTCCCTTTGTCGGTACCCAGTATTGAAGTCTAGAGCGCATATGAGTGACCCCTTGGATATCGAGGCAATGAGTTCTGTCGTTTTTCCCAAGAAAATTAATGCACAAATCTAAATTTTGTTGACTTCCGGTCAAACTAAAAACTCAAATTTGTTACAAAACAGAGAGAAGATATTTACTTGGTTCCACACTTTTGCCAATGTCAGTACTATATTGACTATGCGGACTATGCCTAATTTGAACGCGGACACGAGCTTGATATTTTTAGTGCATTGAAGTTTGAACCAACAATTTTCGGGAATCCAAAAAACAGAAGAAAAATTGATTGATGACTACCCATTTTTAACCCCTTAGTTTAGATGATGGAGAAAAGTACATACTTCTGATACTGATACTTTTATTGTTAATTTGCCATTCTATAGAAAATCTTGTGGAAATTTCAGTTTTTTTAGCTGCGCTGATCAATTCGCGTCAAAATGTTGACCCACGTGACTTTTATAACACGATTCCGCCTCTGATTTATGAAGACACCTGCCTTCCTAAAATTTTAATTAAAGGTGCCTCTAATGAGGGCAAACGCTATGTCTAAAATTACGTGTACGCATTGCGACAAAATGCAGATCCAAGTTTGTTATTTGTGGATAATTTGTTTACGAATATTATACGCCTTCAAAAGGCCCGGAAAATGCGCTAACGTTATACTCGTTTGTCATTCGTCTTGTTGCACCCGTGAAACCTAATTAACCCCGTAGCTTTTGGGATACAAAAATTAGAATCGGGATTCATAATTACAGTTTTTATTGAAAATCTGCAAGGAAAGAGTTTTTATCAAATAGAACAGTAAGTAAGAAATGAACATTCTCTTAGATACTCGTATTGTGCTTTACATTTGGGGCATGAGTGAGTAGCGATTACTGCCTTTTTCAATATTTCTTTCGCGAGAACTTTTATTGATGAGAACATCTTTCACCTTTTGAAATGGGGGAAAAAATAATAAGACTTACAAAATCGATGACCTGAAAGTTCGAGGAAATCGCCATTGTATTAAATCTAAACACACTACATATATCTCGGGAAAATTCTTTACTTACGACGTGTGGTAAATCTTAATCATCTTAAAAATTCTATCAGTGGGCGCGAGACGCGATTTCTTGCATTTAGGGCTTTACGTGACAAATTTCGAAGATCTCTCCTACAACCTTATAAGATTGCGGATTACATATACCATAACGGATCATTGTGAGCAATTAATTGATCTCGATTTCGGCTACGTCGAGCGTTTTATTCCCAATAGGTCTGAGGGTGAAGCGGTTTCAGTCAAACATGATATTCTAATATAAACGGAATTATGGCCGCCGTCAAGCGTTAATACGATCAGGTTTAATTTGTAAGAGATCTACAGGGGGGGTCAATTCCAACGTAATTTTAGTCGAGATAATTGGAGCCGTAAAACTAAAACGCTTTATTATCGCAGGACAAGGAGACCTACTAACATGCACATTATAATGTCGGCAATTACGAATTGTTCGTATTTATATTCTACCGTGTGCATGCATGCATGGTCAGCCCGCGTGAATTTGCTGACATTGAGAAGTTAGTGCGCATTGGTCAATCAGGATTGTCCCATACCTAATAATTCCCGAATGTAGGACGAGAAGATAAAGTATTTCGAGAACGTTCCTATTAGCTGTATTGGATTTTCAACGTTATCTTAATCTATCAGAATTAGTTAAGGCACTGTGATAACTGGCGCAAGGTTAAGGATGTTCTTGCACGCAACACTAAAGATAGAAACTTATAAATCTACCCATCCAACTTCAATCAATTTTAAAGACCTCAACAGAATATAGTTCATTTTTTGTGATTTTCTTTTAACCTAAAATCGTTTCCAGCCCAAATTTTGTATTGTAAGTAAAAACGCAGAAAGAAATTACACATTTTTTTTGCTTTCAGGTGATGATTGGACTTTCCACATTGTCTGAAGAACCTCAGCATTTAGAACAAGACGCAACTGCGTTTGTTATGAACATTGAGGTTGCACTTTTGAACAAATTCATGGATGAACGTCGCTGTTGAAACTTCGCCACGATTTTATAAATGTTTTAACCCTTAAAATTCACATACATTTACGAATTAATAATCTCTTTAATTTCAAGTTGTTTATACAGGATGTAGCACCTAAGACCCCTCGGATTATAATTCTTTGACCATAAAAGATACCGAAAAAAAAGGCTGACAGACAAATTGTGCGCATTTACCATCGCCATATTTCTAAAATATTTTTGATCACCAGGGGCGTGTGCTCATATTTTATTACTGATTTGCAACGTACTTGAAAAACACTTATTTTTTTATGTAACATATTATACCCCTAACTTTAACGATTTCGCTGTTATAACCTTTTTTCTTCAAAATTTGACAGTTTTTCGAAATTTTTGTTTGAATCGCACAGGCGACGAAGTTTTGGGCTCGGGAACAGACAGTCACGCAATTTGTTTTAGGTACTTTATCAAAAAAAATAAACTTTTGCTTAACCTTCGCCAAATATCATACTTTTTCAAAATTTCAATTGGCAACCCCCTAAATAAATTATACCTTTGGGTAGCCAAAACTACAATTTTTCCATTGATGCAAAGAAAATCACACATTCCATAAGAAAATTTCAGAGAAAAACGGCAATTTGTAAAAAAAATCTTATTTTCCAAACCCAAGTATGCCATTGATGAAACAAAAGAGATTCAATTCTCACAATTAACAGTAAAGTATCGGCAATGTATGATTGTTGCTTAATCGCCGTGGCAAAAATGTCTCAAAATCAAGCAGGAATGGCTGATATATAATGTTACCGGAATTGTATGCTGGCGTCATGACTGTACGCTGGGAGCAGAGTGTGATAAATTCCGGACTTGGACCCGGACTAGGGCGGGGCTTAGTTGGTAAAATCCTGATCCGCACCCGGACTTGGTGGGTAAAACCTGGACCCGGACGCAGACTTAATGGGGTTCATTCTTTTATATTTTCGTGCATCGTAACATCGAAGCCATAATGACGGGCCTGGTAGAGTTCCAAGCATTTTTTTTTCGGTTGGATTGAACCCTTTCTGTGCGTCAAATGCTTTGGCTCATATTTTCAAAATGCAAATTTGTTTCTTTTGTCATTATTCCCTGTTGTAGTCGCTGTATTAAGTTTTATTTTAGGCGAACTTTAGAAGGAATTATTACAGTATACGAGGTTAAAATTGTCATAGTATGTTCCAGATCATAAAATAAAGCTTGGGATTGAAGAGTCTTCTTTACCTAAGCGCAACTTTTTTACATTTTGGTGTAAAGATGATTTATAGTTGCAAGAAACAAGATGATATTCTTACTTAGTCAACTCCATTTTGGTCCTTAGTTAGTTCCCGTCGACACTGTGCAGCGGCGCTACTTGTTACACTCAAATTGTTGATTACCGCCCGCCAAGATACAGACTTTATTTACAAAAAATATGATTTCATTTTTTGGGGTCATGTTTAGAAGTAAGTTATCTAGAAAACTGTCGGTTTACTTTTTCTATAAACCGTTTTGTTCCAGAGTAAAAAAATAAAACAGATTAGCAAAACATCTAATCTTTAAACAATCGGTATTCAGTTGCTATAAACTTTTTTAAAAAAATAGTCCGAACATTTTGTAGATAAAGGTCTAAATTTATGAAATAGTTCTTAAAAAAAATTTTTTTTTTGAAAAACAACTTGAGTTTTTATGGCGGGGCTCTTATGGAAAATTACATTGGGTACAGTGGGTACAAAAGACTCTTCATTGAAATGGGCAAAATGTCGCCAGGCATGCGGTCTGGTACATCTCGGTAGCCATGTGACATAGTAAGCATTTAAATAGGGGAAATTGTAACTAGATTACGGCGAAACAATAATCTTCTATTAAAGAGTTTACTTTGTAAATGTTAACGCAAACTTTCTTAGAAATCTTCAACGCATCATAAACTGAATTTCCGAGGAAGTGTATTTTAGTTAATCCTTTCCCGTCCATCAAGCTGTACCCTTTCCTAATAATTTTCTTGCATTCAACATAGACCCTGTCTTCCTTCCCAGGACCTTTTAATGTCATTGTGAATATTTCCGACTAACCCCTTTTTACCCTGTCCCCTGCACACAACTATTATTATTATTATTTTATTCAATTATTATTTATTATAATAATAAATGCCTTTATTTCATTACCTCGCATAAATATATAAATTAAAAAAGTAAATGTAAAACAAAAATTTTAATTAAGGTAAAGAAACCTAGTGGCGGGGTTCAGTTCAGCATTGGGAGACAGCCCCTCTTGCTGATCTTCCACCTAACCACGAAAACATAACTAACCAAAAAGAAAAAAGAAAAAGATGACAAGTTGTAACGTTTACTTAGGCAATGTAAATTACGTATAATATGCCCTGGCGCGAGGATGAAAGAAAAAGTATGAAGAACAATACAGAAACACACAGTGGAAATAAAGAAAAATGCTATTAAGTAAATAAAATAAAACCGAAACCAAACGAAACTTAGCATTATCTCATCCTAGAGCGACACATTAATATTTGCTTGAATATTCTTTTAAACGGTTTCACGTGAAGGGATTTAAGCGAACTCGGAAGACTATTATAAATATTGGCTGTTGGTAAATCAAATATTTTTTAAAGAGACGTTCTGTGTTTAATAATTGATAGGCTTCCTTTGAACCTAATATTCACATTATGTACGTCGGTTCGGTACGAAATTTTATTGTACAGGTAAGCAGGGGTTTTAATAGTACATTATATAATATCAAGGTAGAGAAGTACAGTATTATTGCAGATTACATCTCGAGGCGCTTGCGCCGAGGGATGTAAGGTGCGACGGCAATAATAGACTTCTCTACCGTGGTATATATACTATTTTTTTCACTACTAGCACTTGAAGTCCTCGAAATTAACATATTATATTGATAAGAAAGTGAACGGTTGGACAGAATTGTTTGTTTATTAATTTAACATGTCAATTAAGTGCGTGGAAGTACAAGTCAAACAGGCCGTATTTTGTTCTGTCATTGAGATATTTTCAAAGAGTAATTTCGTTTGAATTTTTTCAAAATGTGATAAGTTTAGGTATGTAATTTCTCTAGAAATGGCGGATCGTGGCAATTATTTATTTTGGAGAACTTGTCTAAACGTTTATTGAGCGAAATTTCGGGTTGTGTTTTCTAAAAGTGACAGTTCTCATTATTGACTACTAGTTAATAATGTCCACATTATTAACCACTTTGAACAAATGCCGAGAAAGCCTACTTTACAAGTGGAAAAAAGGTTAATAATCATGTCATCAGACGCTAGTAGTGAAAAAACAATATTATACTGTGGAATAAACAGGCTTTGTGTAACTCTCTCCTATCCTTCATAGTCAGCCATTTAATTTCTTTAATATGAACTCCACAGCTATTGAATTTTTTCATACCAAATATGAGACGCACCCAGGAGTTTTGCAATGTTTGTATTCTCTTACTATCCTTTATAGTAATACAAGCATCATAAAGTGTATCGCAGTTCGCAGTAGTTTAAATGAGATAATACTAGAGATTCGCATAGTAAGGTTTTGATCTTCTTATTCAGTACGTGGCGATTCATAAATATCATTTTCAGTTACAATATGCATTTTGTAAGACCTTTGAAATATGGTAGTTAAACCTTAAACCTTCATCCATGAGCAATTCTAAATTCCTGGCGCGGGTAGATAACGGGATACACGTGCCGTTAATATCTATGAATACTAAAGGCTTTACCCTTTCACATGTATATCTAGGACCAAATAAAATTGCACACGATTTGTTAGGATTAACAAACAAAGAGTGCTTCTGAGAAAAACTAAATACGTTATTAAGGTCTTTAAACTTGTCACAAGCTGTAAGAACCTCTTTCTCATCAAACGTTAAATAAATCTGCAGATCGTCTGCGTATTTATGATAATTACAGAATTTTAAACAAGAGAAAATTCGCGAGGAATATATAAGAAATAGCAAAGGGCCTAAATTCGACCCCTGCGGTACACCTCTCCCGGAAACAAACCTTTTGTTTGACAATTTGTTATGCAATTGCACAATTTGCGAGCGGTGCGATAAATATGATTTAAAAAATGTAATTGTTGTGCAATCAAAGCCAATATGTTCAAAGATAGCAAAAAGTACTTTGTGATCAATAGTGTCAAACACACTTGTAAAATCGAGCAAAACCAAAATCGTTAATTTATTGTCATCAATCTCTTTAAACATATTGTCAGTTACGTCTAATAACGCAGTTTGACAACTGTGCAATTTACGAAATCCCGATTGGAACTTGGGCAAAATGTTGAAGTTCAATTTCTCAAAAATTTTAGACAAAAATGGTAATATACTTATAGGACTTAATTCATTGCAGCTAGTTACATGATTCTTTTTGGTATAGGTATAATTAAGGCGTCCTTTCAGACGTTGGCAAATATTGATCTAGATAGGCAATAATTAAATATGTGGGCTTTTTTCATTTTTGTTTTCGTTAAATTAGGCTTATCCTTATTTCTCGTACTAATACAACACAAATCACCGGCAGTTCTTGGGGGGTATTGACCATTTTGTTGCAATAAATCGAAGATGTGGCATGTCATGGAAGGTTTACGACGATTTATCGAGTAGGATCAGACAATTTCCCCCGCAGTACACACATTTTTATTAATATATAGTATCTAGGTACCGGGCACCTAACCCTATTTAATTTAATTAATTTATAATTGCTTTACATTTTATTCATACAGGGTGGTTCACGTAGTCCATTCGTTAGAAGTTTTTAAACTTTCAGTTGAAATAGAGACTTGAAATTTGGTTTACAGCCACAACCGACCATTGCGAATTGAAATAAAATAATCTCAAGATGGCGCTCCTTCCATAAATACCGGAAGTGGTACCATCTTGGTTTTTTTTTTAATAGAAACAGAGCATTTTATATTTTCTTCTAAATGCGTAATTAGTTTATTCTGAATTCAACGCAACTAAAATTCAAGTACCTATCCGTCATAGTTTTTGACATGTCACTTTTTCTCGAAAAATGCGAAGATGCAAGGGTCCATTCAGAAACTCATATCTCTTCATCGTCTTATTTAATACTCTAATCCTTAAAGTTTAAGGAATTTATTGTGTGACCGCCGAAAGTCTTGAAAGAGTTTCCAGAGCTGCTGCGATTTTCCAAAGTTACCAATCAAAAAGTGTCAAAAATTTCAGTTTTTCAAATTTACTATTTCTGATACCAGAAATGAGAGGTAAATTTTAGGGTCACTTTTATTAACATTCTGTATGTCTATATCGGGTTATATTGAGCTATTAGTCTAACAGATATGATTTTTTGAATGAAGACTATTTTTAGAGAAGACATACACTATATTCGTCGATGTTTCTTGGTAGGATTAATGGAGAGGGCTCTTTACACATAAACAGTTAAAGAGCGACTGGATTACTTTCAAAATGTATGCTATATAATACAAAAAGAATCTAGCTAGGCTAATCAAAAAGTAACGGTCGGATGAATGAAGCTAATTTTTTACAGACTAATGGTAGGTAAATTTTTTCTCTAATTATAAGATTATCTTATTATTATAAGAAATTATGAAATTATTTCACATATTTTAAGGTTAAAAAGAATTTTTTTTTATACAGGGTGTCGAGTACGACCGCCATCTTGAATTTTTTTAAATGCCAACATAGGTCGTAGCTTATTTTTTGTCTATCTTACTACCTTAATCATGAATGGTGTTAAATTGGAAAATAATGAAGAAAAAAATCTGTCAAATCGACAATATCTCACAAAATTTAGGCTTATTTCTCACGTAATACAATAGTTATAACTTATAAGGAAACAAACCATATGTACTGTATTTTTGTCAATTCTTTTCTCCCCTCGAAAGAGTTCGACCACAAACATTTGTGTATATGAGACATACGCTCGGTTTCGGCGGCTGCGCCGCCTCACCTCGCTCACACGGCGAAATTCATACCCTCTATCAGCTAATGTTTTCTTGGATGGGACGTACGCTCAGTTTGACCCGCTGCGCCGCCTCAAAAATAATTCTTAAAAATCGGCCGAACCGTTTCGGAAGAGTTCGACCCCAAACACTGCTGTATATGCTCCCTCATTTCGTATACACCCAGCCAACTTTATATCGCTGATCAAGAAAGACTCCCTGCCTACGTCCTGAATATTGGCCATATCTTGACACATAAATTATTTTATAAATTATTAGACTACCCTCGTTCTAATGCGGACAATGCGGTCGCGCTTCTTGCATTGCCTTGCTCCGTCAAACCTTTCTACGTTTGAGATTACCTAATCAACTTTCTAAAGCACAAATAGTCCAAAAGCCAGTCATATCTAAATCCGTTTGTTCTATCAGTGTCATGCCGCCTTATGAATTGAATTAAGATACAAATTAAAATGGAACCGGGCTAGGAAATTGTTTATTTAATAAGTTGAATAATAAATATGTTACATTACCCATATTAAAGCTCTAACCTAAATCTCTCCAAATTAAATTTGAAAACTTCCTGTCGCGCAATCTTTTAGGTATAACGGAAGATCCTGTAGATCTGAAGGATAAATAAAAAATAAATTGTAAAGAATATGATCAAGATCAAACGAAAACGCAATAGTTCTCAAGAGCACATGGGATGTATTAAAAAATGTAGAAATAGGTAATGGAGAAAAATTTCCGTACATATAAGAAAGACTATAGAGTGGATAGCAAGTAAATTCGGTGCTCAAACAAAACGTTTCCTTATGAATTATAATGGGGGAGGGTAGAATTAAAACCACAGGTCTACCAATTTTTTTAAGTACGCATAATGAAAATGCTAATTAGAGATTGGGGAAGGCATGCACTGTTTATAGCCATATCCTAAGCACTGAACCTTCCGCTGTCTTAAAACAATATATTACTCGTATCTACCGTATGAATTTATAACGGAGGTATCAAACTAACATGCAAATTAACACCGTTTTTAGTGGACTAATTTTGTGTTCTATAAAGTTCTATAAATTAACGATATCTAAGCTGTTGACTTTTAAATTTATAAATATTAGTTACAAATTCATTCCTTGTTATATGAAAGGATATATTTCCTCCCTCAAGATATTGAAATCAATTTATTTTAAGTAATACGATTTTACAAAGTTGATTGAAATACGCGATCCCTCATCTTTTATTCACCGGAACAGTGATATTTGGAATATCAAGTGGACCGCTTTTGAAAACGGTCAAACTATATTTTTCCACCAATTAGGCCCACTACAATACGCCTCGGCTTTCACAAGAAAAAGAAACGTTAAAATAAAGTAACATACCTTTCGAATTGCAATCAAAAAGGGTTCAGCATACTCGAACGTTACGCAACGATTTTCTGTTTTTAATTGGAACTCTTTAAGTTCACCTCCAAGGCTCTTTCTTACATTATACTTTATTTTACACAAAGAATTCGAAATGTAATTAATTTAATCACTCAATTCTGGATAACGGTTTGGGGTAACAGGTGTTCGTCGAAAATGGTTTAAAATTAAGAAGAAAATTGAAATGAAAACCAAATCGGGCGGATACATAGAAATTGAAGGAGAAAATAAGGAGTAAATATGAGATTTGAAAATTTCAAATTATAATTGTAGATTTGATTGTACAAACATAAACACGTGAAGGGTCGTGTTTCAACCACATTTGATGGATAACCGACGCCGAATGAAACGTTGAATTTACCGTAGCGGCGCCTTTTCAATTTGAAACTAAAGGGGCGCAAGCGCTTTAAAACTTGCGAATTTGTTATCATGCGAAATGAAAATGATCCAAACCTTAAGATTAATTGACTCCTAGGAACCAGTTGCAAATCCACCTTCACCTGTAACGTTCATTGCCATCAAATTATAAACGAACGTGCGAATTTCAGGCAACTTATTATTAATAGGAAAAAATTATGATTTTTGAAAAACAAACACAAGTCTAGTATTTACGGAAAAGTTATAATTGACAATTAATGCAATTCACTCTATGAATCCTTTTAAAAGGAATAGTCATAGCATCACAATAAAATACATATGGAAGCTGCTATAACTTTCTGGGATAACCTCCTACTAACCGAGAGTCTAAAAGGCACTTTAATGTTCGAATTCGGAGTTTAAACTCGCAATTTAGTGTCTAATATCTTAAAGTTGGCGTATAAACTCTGAAGTATCTCTGGAAATGGTATACAATTATCTAAAATTTTCTAAGTAAGTTCATGAAACGCTCTGGAATTCGTTATAAAGGTCTGAAAAGTGGCCGGCTCTCGAAAGCCTTCTAAAGGTTTTCTAGAGTCATGTAAGACCTTCAGAACGTTCTTTCCATAGCGATTCTAATGGAAAAATGAAGGACAAGATTCCTAAAAATACGGATCCGTTGGCCTAAGCGTCTTCATTTTCACTAGCAGGTTGAAAAATTAAGCTCTAAATTTAGTGTCCACAATCTACATGAGTATGAACACTAAATTCACAGTTTAAACTGTGAAAAAGATCTGGAAATAGCATAGAAGTTGTAAATAGTCTCATAAATTTAAAAATGTATTTAAGAGGCTTTGGAATGCGCTATAAAACTCCGTCAGGCTCTCGAAAGCTCTCTAACGATCATAAAACGCTTACACATCATAGCGTCAGAACGTCATAGCGATGTTTACAAAAAAAATAAGTTTCACATTTCTTGAAACGGGAGTTAATAAAAAATGCGAATTCGTAGGCGGGGGTTAATTTTTATTAAAATTTGGAAGAGGTAGACCTTAAACGACAGGGTGGAAGGTTACCCAAAAGTCTTTGCACCTTATTTTAGAGTGTTCTCGCATTGCACATAAGAGAATTTGAAAAGGTGACCAATTCGTGAAGGGGGGAATTGGCACGGTCTCATCGAAATCTTCTCCCCTACAACTTGGCATTATTAGAGTTGTCCGAAGTTTCAGTTTTGTGTGCTATCATCAATTGTATTACATAATATAGGTAGCCATCTAGTTTAGATTCACATAAGAAATTTTAGTATTGTACAGGGTGTCCCACTAATAAATAATAATAATTTACTGTCCAAACAGACTATCTAGTCTAAATACAGGACAAACTTAAATATTGTTCAATAAAAGCCGCACAGAAATATAGAAAAATTAACAAAAATGTAACAAAAATAATAATGATTGATTTATAACTAAAGCGAAAGAAAATTGTTAACAGAGTTATACAATAAACAAAATAAAGTCATAAATCAAAATACAATATTGGTAAATACGAGAAATTGTATTAGTGCAATGGCAAAAGCAAAAAAGAAAAAGACAAACATTATTGGATCATACTTATAAGGAATTTTAAATTAGTGTTAAATATATCAACAGTATCGCATACCGAGTTATAATTATGACACATTCGATAAATTGGGGAATTTTGTAAGAGATTTGTTCTGCAATAGGTCACATGCTATATCTATGGAGTTGTTAATTGCACAGTGCGGGGAAAAATATATTGAGGCCAAGAGAAATCGCTCGAAATTAATTTCAAGTTTATAAGTTTGCCGCTAGAGAGCGTAATATTGTATGAATTTTCTATCATTTTGATGCAACAAATATTGCTTTAGCTCAAAAAAAATGAGGGGTGGGGAAAGGGAATAATCGCTTTAAGGAATGTAACTGCGGTTTAGGTTAACCGATTTTTGACATAATTGGTCTTAACCTTTTCGTCTAATCAGATTTTACATGAAAAAAGTCTGTTTAGTAAGTGTGATGGGCGATATTGAGGGCGTGACTTGACATACACGTAAACTTTACAGGTTTTCTTGAAAATTTTAAATCGAACCGTTGAGTGAAGTTATTACTCAATGATCGAAGGATATAATTATTATACAGAGTGACTAATAAAGATGCAACCAAAACGCTGGAGGTATCGGTTTGAAAGTTTTAGGACTTAAATAAGATGTGTTTGTGCAAGAAAATTATTGTCCCGTACGGTTTTTTGATACGCCCGCCATTTTGTTTTTTTAATGGCAACATAGGTCTTGCAACACATTGTTGGAAAACTTATTTTACCTTTATTACGGATATGCAATATGAAAAATACGGTTACGCAAAAATTATTAAATAACTACCAATATAACGAATACGGTTGAGTTGAAACCTCCTTATGCAAATTCGAAAACTGATTTGTAGATTGTTTATCCATTAAAAATTCAAGAAAGAGGATGTAATACAATTCGTAATAAACTAAAATTGATAAAAATGTAGTGTATTATTCACAATTTCGCTCTAATAATTTAGTTAGTTTTGCGTAACCGTATTTTTCCTATTGCATATTCGTAATGAACGTAAAGTAAGCTTTCCAACGATGTGTTGCAAGACCTATGTTGCCATTTAAAAAAAACAAAATGGCGGCCGTGTCAAAAAACCCTTCAAATTTCAATTTCCTGCTAGAATATGCACAAGCACATCTTATTTCAACATCATCGAGATTTTGTTTGATTTTGTTTCCTCAAAACGCGTATTTCAGTCAAAAAAGTGGAGTGGAGGCGGGGGTCACTTTTTTACTCCAATGCAATACCTCCTTTTACTATCGTGCAGGTGGTAAAAATTGTTTAATCAGCTGTGAATGTTTGGGTATCGTTTAATTTTTTTAAAATCCTGTCTGTCTGTGAGTCGGTAATAGTTACTAAAGAAAAAATTCTTTGTAATAATAGTGGCGATAATGACTTCTTATATTCAAATCATGTTAAATACAACCATTTTTAATTTCTATTAATATTCTTGTTAATACTTAACCAAAGAAAACTGGTTATTGGTAAAATCCCCCCTTCTTACATGTTTACCTGTATTGCAGGAAATAATGTAAATTTCAGTATCTAACTGAATCTGCCTCAGAGCAGTTGAGTTGTAATAAACCTTACATTACAGCAAAGTATTTTTATTCAGTTTAATAGGCACTCGATAAAGTAACTAAATCTTGAGCAATCGTTGATTAGTTAAATTAACAATTCTACATTTTTTTCTTATAAATTATAGACAACAATTACTTGGGGAAAATGTTAATTGGTTAGATATACCCTAAAATTGTTACTAGTATTTAATTGTGTCTAGGTTTAATGCTTGGAAAAGTGTTGCAATAAAAACGTCGCAACGTAAATTTACCCTAGAGGCCTAGATATCATTTCGATACATTATTTTTTTGAAATATGTAAACCGCATTTAGGCTGTAAGTACACGAGTGTGCTGGTTAAGTTAGAAAATAAGCTCTATGAAAAAAGGGTCAATTTTCCTGTAAAATTCAGGAAACTCGTAGAGATGTATGTATATCGTTTAATAGACGTATAGTAAGTTACTCATATACCCCAATGTAAAAGTAGACACTTACCCTTAGGGGCTATATTAATTAGGACCCGCCTGGCCATTAATCCAAGAGGTGGCACCTACAACTGGACCCGTCGATTTTCTCCGATACGCTCCCCGATCTTCCTATCTCCATCGTCAACATCTGAAAAGTGAAAGAATTTCAAATTAAAACAACTGTTTTTCAAACACCTATTAAATACAGAGGATAGCAACTCTTTCGACGTGCTGAGTGCCAAGAACTCAAACCACCAAATGGGCGGATGAAATTCACGCAAACCAAGTGCTAGGAACAAAACCCCACCATCCTACTTATAATGTTATTATAGGGTAGTTTTCAGATGTGTGCGAGAACATGTGTGACAAGTGTAGGTTCATCACACATGGTGTAAATATTGCTTTAATAAAATATTATAAAATCAATGTAAATTAATACAGTCCACTAATTAAAAGAGTAGAACAGCAACATTTGGTCATTCGAGCCGGATTAAGAAAGGAAGCATTTACGTACGTGTTACATTAGACGGGTAATACCGAAAATGTACCTACGTGTAGGGCGATTCGAGTTAAGCGTCTCGCAGTCAGTCAAACAATTATTGTTTTGAAGGCCTGTCACTGCAGGCATTACAAGATAACTTTACTGGTCGACCACACATTCCAGAAAGTAAGTTCCGATTTATTTTATATTACTTCTTTTCAAATTACCACTGTTGGCAATATTATCCATTAAACAAAAATGGACCCCAAACAGTTGAAATATTGTTAAAAGAAAAAAGACACCAATTAAAATTGTATTTGAGTAGAATAGAATAAAAAGACAAAATGTGGAAATTACGGATCTTGTTTACGACCAATTTTTAGCACGTAGAAACTAATTTTGAGAAGTACATTGATTTAAATATCGAAATCTCTACTTATGATAAAAGAGATAGTGAAGATTCTGTAGAGGTAGAAGAAAAATATTTTGAAATTATCGTCACTATAAATTCGTTAAATTCTTAATTTAATACAACTAAAAATTATGTTTAAAGTAGTTTAAATGAATATAAACCATTTTTTGATCTGTTTAGCGCCGTAGTTGATAGGAACATAAATTTGTCCGAGATAGAAAAGCTATTTCACATACGCAGCTACCTTATAAGGGTGAAGCTCTGTCCTTAATGACCAACTTACCGGTCATTAATGAATCCTATAAGGAAGCTCTAAAATTGCTAGATGATAGGTGTAATAATGAAAATTTGTTAATCAATAATCACATTTATAAAATTTTAGACATACCAGCTTCAACAAAAAGCTATAAGAGAGTTTCTTTTTCAGATCAAGCAGCAGGTAACTGCACTCACAAATTGAAAACAGCCTGTGGATATGTTGGGACTCATTGTTAGTGTGTATATTGTTTAGAAAATTAGAAATGCACTCTCATAAAGGTTTTCAAATTGATAGGGATAATACTGTGTCGCCTTTTTGGAAAATAGAGCTATGGCTCTTGAATCAGTGTCTTCGTCCAGGCAGATTTGAGTCACCAACAAAACCCCAACATTTATCTAATGTTACTGTTTAGCAGGGAAGAAATAATAAACAAAAAACGGAATAAAACTGTAACGTTTGTAGCGAAGTAGGGCATAAAATTTATAATTGCACGAATTTTAAATCTTCCGCCTGTTCCTGAAAGAAACAAATTTATAGAAGACAATAATTGCTGTAAACTTTGTCTAAACAACCATAGGAAATTGTAGATTTTGGTTTAAATGCCACACTCGTAACATAACTCATAATACAGTGTTGCATTTTGAAAATACCTACCTCACTAAGTGAGGTCGACGGTAAAAATAGTGTAGACTTAATTAGCCGAAAACAGAAAAATAGCACTACAGTTCTTTTGCCAACAATGGTACTTAAATTTAAAGATAAAAATGGGGAATTTTTGTTGGCTAGTGGTTTGGAAGACTCTTGTTCCGAGAGTTCTTTTATCACGGTTGAAATGGCTAAAAGAATAGATGGACAAATTTATAATGAAAACTTAACCAGTAGTTAATTGCAACTCAATGAGAAACAAAATACTTTTCACGTACCTGCTTCAGCACCACTACCCACATTTCGAAGTTACATTTGAAGTGATTTGGGCAATAAATTAATGCGAGTGTGGTGACGTATACGGCCGATAACGCAAACATCAATGCAGATGTGTCGTTGACTCATTTATTATCTACTTCGTAAACGTTTTCAATCGAAAAGACACCGTTTGCAATATCCAAAATTAAAATCGATTATCCAGATATTTTGTGGTCCCTACTACCCTACCAAAAGGGGTTGCAAAACCTTTACTTTTGAGAAACGTTTACAAAAGTCATCTGTATTAAATTAACAACCCTTATAGGTATGCTTACTAAATGTTAAGCATAGGTAATTTCATCGTGTTGGTACAAATTATCCTCCCATTTGAATTGCACCCTTGAAATGTATCCGCAAAAAGTATGGAAGGATTGTATTTGACACTTATTGCTCTTTGCCCGGAACTCAAAAATTGGATGATCAAATTTCACTTACCTACCCCATTAGATACGCCACGTTTAGTAAGTAAGACCACCGCACTATAGTTGTTATTAATAATAATTCGAAATACGACCCAAAACCATATCGCACTACCACGCACACATTTAAAATGAAATTTGAACTGATTTGGGTACCGAATGGACACAGGTGTGGTGACGGTTACGGCCGATAGCGTAATCGCGCGTGCTCGTTAGTTACCGGGTTTTGTAAACGTTTAAATTGAAAATTGCATTGTTTATATTGACCGAATTGAAGATCACTTATTCACCATTATTGCTAAACAAATCGAAATGGGGTAGCAAAACATATTTTTGATTTTGGATCCTCATTTTTTGGGATAGAGGGAAATTAGTTACCCATATACGTTTTGCTATGTGACCTTTTTTTACGAAATGACTTTCATTTTGTTCATAAGGCACACATACCGATTTAAGGGGCTGACATGATGATCAAGAATGTACACAATTATGATTAATTCGCAACCCTTGAAAAATGTAAAAAAACAAAACTAAAAAACTTAAAAAATCACTTTTCGTGAACAGGACACTAAACTAAATCCAAAAATAAAATTGTTGAAAAATTTATCTTTTTAATATTCATATTTCTCAATCTGTTCAACCCCCAACACTTTTTCAATGAAAATTTTACTTTTGGCTTTTTATTTCAGATTTGGGTTTTGTTGACCAAAAGTGTTTTATTTATTAAGGTATACAATTAAAAAAATTGTTAGCGTAATGGCGTGGCACGATCATTGTCGGATTGCGTATATGTTTCTTTAATTTATTGGCTCCGTACATTACGATGGGGTTCTCTGATGGTTATTGAAAGCCCTTAAAATGCACATATTTGAAAGCTTTATACGATCCCTGTGGCTAAGGACCAAAGTTACATTTTTCAACTACACATTTTCACCACTAATCTAACTGTTTGTCAGAACAGTTTGAGTAGATACCTACAGCTAAATTAAAATATTTCTCGAACTACCCTGTGCGAATTCTAATACTTCACCAAGTATTCAAATACCATGCGACGTATTCGGATCCGTTTAAGTTATTCAAATATTTGAGAGGTATTTAGAAATGTTTAGAGGAAGTTTCCATTATCACAAAATCAAAAATGAAAATCCGATACAACTGAATATCGAACGATCCTTTTGGACCCGAGAGTCTACGTAACTTAAAAACATTAATAGGAACCTTTCTTATATCCTTAAGACCATGTGTACCAATTTTCAAAGCGATCGAACGTTTCTAAACAAGTTATCGTGGACACGGACAGACGGACGGACAGAAAAGGATCTGTTTCAAAATCGCTAGGATTAATTTCAGAAAGGTGTATGTGTCATGTGCACGACGTACGATCACTTTGAACACTGGTACACGTGTTCTTAAGGATAAATAACTGATATAAGAAAGGTCCGGAGGGCCTGGTACCTGCGAAATCTAGTAATATTTTGAATTTTTAAAATATTCGAGTGACAAGTATTTTACTGTATTTGAATACTTTTCAAAGTAGGTAATCGAATACTTTTTACAGTATTCGAATACCCTTGATAGTATTACAATACTTTTGAAAGTATCTGTATTTAGTATATGCTTGTGATGGGCGTAAAAGTATTTAGTATTCAAATACTTTTTGAAAGTATTCTGCCCAGCTCTGTAATATTCAATTATATCATATGGTAAACATATACATTTTAGGTTGAAAGATAGTTTAACTGAATTTGGTTCATTTGTCCACCCAGAAATTATCAAAATGACACCATTGACGACGAAGCCACCCTTGTTGTAGGAAGTGTAAAAGCAAATCGCGAAGCTTCTTTACTGGTAATTGCAAAAAATGTTCGTGTTTCGAGGACTAAAACATTAAAATTTTGAAAATGCAGTAATACAAATCATCTAACAAATCATATAAATATAAGAACCAACATTTAAAACCTGAAGATTGACATAAACTGCGCGAGATTTGTCATTGGTGGTTTCTTAGGAAGGAAAATGAGGTCCAAAGTTTTAGCAATAACATATTAAGTGTTGGAATTAAATTAGATAAAATAACCTCTATTGGGCAAATGAAAACCCGCATCTATATCTGTACTAGACTAGGGCAAATTTGGGTTGTGTGGTGAAAACGACATAATTTAAAATATTATATTTTTAGAGGCACAATTACACCTAACAGATATGTTCAAACACAAGCACAATCTGGAAGATTTACTAGATAATATTATTTAAGAAGAGAAAGGAACGGTTATTTTTCAGCAAGACGGTGCCCCGGCTCATAATGCTAATATGTATTAGAACCTCGAACGCGTTTCGACAGCAAGGCTTTCATCATCGGCGAACAGTAGGGAAGAAAAAATTCTTGTTTTTAAAAGTCTAAAGTCACAAACAAGTAAAAAAAGGAACCGTAAACGATTTACAAAAGGCGTATTTCCACATTAACAGTCTTTGTCCGAAAAAATGATTTACTCTTTGACACGTGATTGCAATTTGCTTTTATAAGAGTATTTTCCGCTGATTTTTGAGTGTCACAAATAAACAATGTAAGTCTGTGGACGCGTAGGTACTAATGGCGCCTTTTAGTCTACGTATGTGAAGTTTATTTTTGATGTACGTTTAAATATTTATCTCGTGGAACAGCGATGGGAACAAATGCCCGCCCAATGGCCACGACACCTGGAGGACGAGAATTCCAAGGAATATCTTCCCTACCCAGCCTGGGTCACACGCACGGACTGCCGTGGACAGCAAAAGAGATTTGGCCGGCTTATGAAACTTACCCAGTACATAGGGGCTGAGCAGGGTGAGGAATTAAAAAAAACCGGGAACTCCCCAGCTCTGGGACGACATCCATCACCGACGAGGCGATGCTGACAACATTCTGGGAAATTGAAGAAGTCCAAACCCCAGACGTTTCCCTATCACAGAAGATGACCAATGCGAGGAACGTTATCAAGAATCAACAACACGAAATACAGACGACATCTATACTATAAACCTGCCACTGAAAGGAGAAACTGAGCAATTGGAAAAGGCAACGGCCCGCCTTCTACAGACGGAATTCAAAGTAAAGCTTTTCCTACGAGAGTATGAAAAACTAAGACATATTGAAATACAGGGAAGGCACCTGCAAAATACTACATTCCCCACAAAAAGGAAAACGTTCCCCCCAACATTAGGACTGGTGTTGGGTACCTCAGTCACTTCCAGTTCAGGAAAAAGCCAAAACGATATGCTGCAAAATGGTCCAAAACTACAAGAAGATTTGTGTGTAAATAGGCAAATAAAAACCTCCAGGTTAACGGCATAAAATTAGAATTTGTATCCGCTTAGTTCTGCCGGAAAACCGACTTTTAAAGTGGGGGGTGCTCACTTGAAATCAAGTTTGACTTCCATCGAGGTCGAAAGAATGCACTCTGCTAAATTAGTAACGAACCATCCTCGAGATCGTTTACTCCACAATTTGTTTACAAAAAATGTTTGTGTGTACAAATTAGTCCTTAATGTATACGTTGCATTTCTTTTTACTAATTCCGAAAATTGTCCATTTTTTTAAAAAAATTGTTTAAATGAAAATCTAACTTAGGTACAAATTAGTGTTTAATTCATAGTTTTTGTTGCGACTAATAAAATTTCAATCGGGAAAAGGGGTGCCAAGTTAGCACCCCCACTTAAAAAATCGGTTTTCCGGCAGAACTAAGCGGGTACAAATTCTAATTTTGTGGGTACAAATTAGTCCTTAATTAGTCCTAAATTATAGGCATATTCTTACTTGACTTGGGCAAAGTGGGGGTGCCTATACTTCATCGACCTGTAAAAGACAACATTTCTGTCATTATCGCCAGTTATCACACGATATCGGATTTCCAAAACGCCTTTACCGTACATTACAATTTATTTTCTATACGCACAATCTGCATAAGGTTTTATAGCACATTCTTTTAAGAATTATTTTAAGAAAATAATAGGTACCTCACAGTGCTTTCCATTAAAAAAGTGACAATCTAGTTCTGTGGCCGTACGCCACTCTAAATAATTTGTAAGCGTGTAAATTTACTTAAAAACTGTTAATGATTTTTGATACGTTAAGTTGCTTAGACATAACTAACTAAAGAAGCCTTTTTTAACTCAAATTAGTGAAATTGTAAAGTTAATTTGTAAAACAACTATTTTCTTTCTATTAAATCTTGTTATGTAATATAATAAACTCTTTGCGGTTCTATATCCAAAAAGGTGTGCACGTTAATAAAAAATAGTGGTTGTTATTTAAACAAATATACAGGGTGTTCCTAAATTCTAGATTCCTTATATCTCCTGCAGCTGTTGAGATATTTAGCTCAAATTTGGAGCATAAGTTACGCTGCATGTATCATTAGTCAATCCAATGGTAATAACTAATGCGAATCTACAGGTTATTAAATAGTAACGTTTGATTATTAATTTTAGATCGTTGATAGACGGTTACGTTAGTCATTTAGGTTTCTATTTTCTCGAATCGGAAATAAGGGAGCAATATTTTCTGAAAACATATTTTCACGAACTACTTTTTTATTTTTTATTTTAATTGTCATTCGGTTGATTTAACAAACTAAATTCGGCCGACGGCGACGTCGACCACCGCAATAATTAATATTTAGTGAATAGTTGATCAGAATAAATTAGGTTAAATCAGAAATTGGCAGCAATATCCAAACTAATTGTTTTGGCATAGTGCATCAAACGCAATTGCATACACGAATATCTAAACATAGCAAATGGCAAGTGCTTGCGGTAATTTAAATCCAATATTATTCGAATTAGGTAAAGCCATTGCATCAACGGCGCAGGAAAACCACGCCACCTATCACGGTAATGGAAGCTCATCAAAATTCGTTTCGGTCTAATTGCCAAAAAGCAAATGAAAACGGGAACGAATTTTAATAACCGATTATATTAGATGGCCAGCTTATATTTGTTCATCTTCGCACCGGCAAAAAGGGCGAGTTGAATTTTTTGCAATTAAACGACGAGCGAACGCTATTAAAAGCTTTACCGTGTAAGTTTTGTCCAAAACAAAATTAAGTCTGAACAATTTTGTGAAGTGATATTTGTGTATTTGCGCGAAATGGAATTCGGGAGATCCTTCAAAGCTAAACGTACTAATAAAAGCATTTTATTGATTCATAATTTCATCGACAATCACCAAAGGGTGGCATTTTTAATATTCAAATTCTTCGCTTAGAACTTTCAAATCTTAGAGTACTCTCAAAATTTGTCAATAAAAAATCATTGCCATTTTAAAAAATGAGGAAGTAAAAATTACTTCTCTCTATGATGTTGGTAATTGCCGAGTCGCATTGTTGATTACTAACTGCTGGAATTCTCATATTGATACGAAGTCTAAGAGATGCCCTCGGTACTGGAGGACCTTGATCTAATTGTGATACTTCGCCTACGGTTTTCAACATGAGAAATGTTTAATAATAATAATAATAAAATTTATATATTCTGATTGATTACATGTCGGTAATTATTATAATATTTTATTTTATAGTTGATTACTGTCATGTATATTTCTTAATATCATTCTAGTCAAAAAAATGGGAAATTACATTAAACATTAATAATAATAGTATATAACAAACAATATTACAAATAAATTAAAAACCGACCGGTAAAAACAGTAAAATCGCAATAAAAACGCTAACTAATTACATAATCTAGCACTAGCCACAAACTCGTTAAAAGAATACAATGCGCTACATAGCAGAAAATTTTTTATACGTCTCTTAAATATGGGGTAGTCTAAAACCCTTATATCTAAGGGAAGGCAGTTTAGAAATGTGAAATGAGCACCATTAGAGACGATATTATCTTTTCTTAAAGATAAAGGCAAGATAGTAGTCTTAGCAGGATTTAGTTTCAAAGTATTATCAGTGCACCATCTAGAAATAATTTTGATGCCGTCTTGAATGCTGGCATAAGCCGAATCATAACACATACTACTCGATATTAGTGTAGCGTCATCTGCGTACAAAATACATTGCGTCTGCGGCGGCAATGGGATGGTAGATCATTAACATACATTAAAAACAGCAAGGGTCAAAGGATAGATCCTTGCGGTACGCCGTATTTGATGTGTAATTTGTTAGATACTGCGTTGTTAAAGAGGGCACATTGATACCTATTAGACAAAAATGAAGACACTAATGACAAACTCCGTTTACTAAAGTGATACACCTCACTAAGCTTGCGGACTAAAGTATCATGGCATACACAATCAAAAGCCTTAGTGAGATCAACAAAAGCAGCTATCATGTGTTGCTTATTTACGAAATAGTGTAAAGCCTTCGCGGTGAAAGAAATAATTGCGTCAGAAGTACATCTACCTTTCCTGAAACCGTATTGATACGGATAGAGCAGCTTATTTTTTGGTGCGTAGAATCCAAAACAATTCGTACTTTTTCGATCAGAACTCTCGTTATAGACTAGAAACCAACGCCACATTCTATAAGATATCGACTGCACCAAAATTTCTCCGGAAAACACTTTTTCTTATTAATTTTGGTGCGTAGAATCCAAAACAATTCGTACTTTTTCGATCAGACTTCTCAATCAAAAGGTATAGACTAGAAACCAATTTCGAAAGAAAATTCAAAGGGCTGTAACTTTTGAACTAGTAGCCCAATCTTGGAACTGTTTGAAATTATGGATTCATCAGGCCACATTCTATAAGAAAATTTTTTTACCGGGTCGATCTGAGACAATTTTTTTGAGTGCCTCAAAAAAGGCAGTGTACAACCTTCCTTCTTAATAAAAAGTTATACACTAGAAACTAGGGAATGCAATACCGGGATTGCGGGATCCCGAAATACCGGGATCTCGCAGCATTTTTGCGAGATTAATCCCGCACATAAATGGAGCGATATCCCACAGGATTTGCGGGACTGAGGAATTTGTCGACCAAGGGGACGACTCTGTTTACTTTGTTAATGAAACTGATAACTGCGAATTATTTTTTAAATAATTGTTAAACTTTTTTCGTTAAAAATGTACTATTATTTGTGAGGCACTTTAGAAGACTTTTTGTGCTTTACAGGTAATAGGCCGAAGGTACTTTTTTGTTAAATATTGTGATAATTAGCGATTTATTTTAATCCAGAAGTTAACCGCACAGAATTGCTTATTTGCCAATTTATTTAAAGTTTTGCGAGATCCCGCAAATACCGGGATCCCGCGGGATTAACATCTAACAATCCCGCAAATACCGGGATTGAGATTTTGCTGCGGGATTGCATTCCCTATTCCGCACTGTTAAAAGCGCCTTAAAAATAGGCAAACCACGTAAAATACCCCTGGGTATTTGACAATTCCCTTCAACCTTCCTAGATGTAAGAAAATACAAAACAAACCCTGGACATACATTTTTGACCCATTTTATGGGCGGGTATTGAAATGCTACCTTGCGCTTAAGCAACCCGATATAGCAAGTGCTGTCCGGGTTTGCGGGGGTGGCGGCATAGCTGAAATTGAACCTTAGGGTGTCTAGAACATCCTCTGAAAGTTTCATAAAGTTATCACGAAATGCAAGGTTGAAACCTATTTTGGCTCTTAACCCCTGCACTAGAAGTGACATTAAACGTATGTTGTCAGTTAACCACGGGGATTTTTATTTCTTTGATTGGAGCATGCTTATTAAAGAAGCTAACAAGGCAGTGATCAAAGAACGCTACTTTGTCATTGACATCGGTCATTACGTGCATTGTACGCCAAGGTATGGGCTGCAGCTCCGCATCAAAAATCGCCATATTTAATTACGGTAATCCCTATAAGAGTATGATAATGGATTTTGACAAAGCGGACGGCGAATGGGGTAAATTATCGTTGACTTTTATTTTGGCAAGTCGAAACTCTTTTTTGTAATGTAAAGAGAGCGATTTCTTTAAATGATATAAATTTGGTGTTTTATATATACAATGTAGTTCACTGATCAGTTGTAAATTCGATCGGAGTTTACGTAATTTGTCAGTAAACCAATTGACTTTGCTCGTGGTCCCCTTTTTTTGTAATCTTTACAACAGGGAAACAAGTATAGCAGAAGTTACAAATCAATCCATGTTGCGTTACAGTCGCCTGCGTCAGAGTTTATAATTGATTTCCAATTACACGTTTGTAATTTACAAAAAAATAGGTACATACCTGTACTCGATAAGGGACGGTATAGCTTGGCACAGGTTATTTCACTGCTGATGCGTTCAACTTTAAGTTCGATGAGTTGACCAAAATGGTCAGACAAACCAGTATTTATGGTCTTACTTCTATAACTAAAGCATGAAAAATTAATGAAAATATTATCCAGGCAATTCTCTCCACGAGTACTAGTGCAGATTGTCTGGACAAAGCCGTTTGCTTCCAGAAAATCGCAGAGCAGTTGTGATTTGTAATATTTACCAAAATGAACATTATAAAATCACCTGACAGAACAATATTAAAATTAACTAATTTGTCGAGCATATTTTGAAGACTTATAAAGATATCAAATTCTCCAGGAGACCTATAGATACATATTACTGCAGTGTAAGAGTTAATGCGAGTGCCACAGATTTCAAAGTGCATATCAACGGACAAGTCATTAATAAATTTTAAAGGTTTATAAGAACTACACGATTTATTTAAAATAACCACTATAGCTATTACACAAATCTCCATTTATGTAAAGTGCTCAATAGTAACAAACGAAGGATGCAAATTTCAAATGTCCCTTATCTGGACAATTTAAGGTATAGGTAAACCAATTGGGATTGCCTAATTCTTAAATATCAAGGACGTTGCATTGATTGTATCGTAGTGTAAATAATAGATTCAATGAAACTTCCTTGACCATAATTAGACGTAAAAGCAATACTACAACAGTACGCACACGCATTCTTGATTACAAACTAATACCTAATACAAAGGAATCATTCTTAATGTTCTTCCTGCTTTCTCTCCCTTTCCATTTTGCTAAAGTTCCAACAAAACTCTAATAATAAAAGTTTAATAGTCTCATTGACATGGTATCAAAGCTTATCCCGTTGCAATGAATGCTTACATAGTATAGAGGTCAGACCCTCCTATGTCGTGTATCTTCATTCAACAAACGTAAATTGCGCCCTTTGTGAGTCCACCCCATGAATAGTTACAAAAGTGTAGCTCTATTTTTAGCCTTAAAGACCCTCGTTTATATTTAAATAATTTGTCAGTTTACCACGTACACTTTATCCCTTGTTTTACAGTTTCAGTTTTACGGTTCGTTTTTTCTGCGTTTCCCGAGAAATTTAGTAGAATTTTGAATTGGAACTTGAAATTCGTTCGACAATAAACTCGAAAATTTAACGTTGAGCTTAAAAGTTTCGGCTATTATCTCAAAATTTATGAAACTTCCGACTAGCTTTAATTTTTTAATGAAATTCTGGGCTGAGGATCGAGCATCATCATTTGTTGTGTTTGACGCAACGGTGCAACACCAGATATAGGTACTTTGCACGCAGTTTAAAAGGATCTATTAGTTTTGTGAGTACTTGACGCAAAACGTCATTATGAATAAGCATGAAATATGCGCTTCGACAGAAAATAAGCACTGCAGATTAATGTGATTTGGATTGTAAGATAAATTGCCAAAAAATTTTAAGGAGGGGATTCTAAGATCAGAAAAAGGTTCCAATGCGACTCTAAGGAGATTTAAGGGGTTGTAGGACAATTCGCACCCGGACATTTCGCACCAAGGAAAATTCGCACCAAAGATATTTCGCACTCGGACGTTTCGCTCCCGGACAATTCGCACCGGAATAATTCGCACCAGAATTTCGCTCCCCTGAGAGGGTATTTTATGTACGGTTGACTTTTAACATAGAAAGTCGGCTGTGAAGTATTAAATTAACTCAGAGCTTGAAATCTCCAATATTACTCACAAATGTCACGTTTTATTACTTTGTGCATGTAATAGACGTATACCTACATTTAAAATTTGGATACTTTCAATATTAAGGTATAATTTGGAATCGTGACGTCCATTTTGTGTTCAAACTCTAAATGGGATCATTTATTAATATTGAATAAAAGTTCTCTAAACCGTTCCCATATAATTTAATAAAACGAAGTGATACACTACATGTTTCGACCAACGGTCATCTTCAGGTGATCTACAAGATGGTAGAGATAATTGAGGAATGAATATAGCTATAAAACTTACAATAAGTAGATGGAAAACAATTAAAAACCCAAAAGGGCAGTAAAACTGGAAAGGCCAACGACCATATCCGTGGTTGGTTCCAGAGTAAAATTGAAATTTGAAGAGGTTGATAAACTAAATTTTTTGCAAGGGAGGGCCGAACCTAAAAACTAACATTAGACGGCGGTAAGCAACGATGATACTTACGTATAAAAAAGTCAAAAGGTCAAAAGACGATATCCTAACTAATGAAATACCCAATTAAGGGCTTTGAAACTGGAAACCATCTGCACTTCCAAAATCAGTGCTCGGTTTAGCTAATCTTACTTTGTCGTCGTTGACCCAGATCCTGGCATTGCATGTTAAACTAAGAGCGATGGATCCTTCTTTGCTCTTCTCGCTCGACACAGCCATGATGAGCAGTTTTGGAGTTTAAGGTTCTTGGCAAAGAGGTACATGTATCCTTCATAGATTATGTATCTCTTTCCCCTTTTCGTTGTACCGAACTCCATTGTTACGCGCCCGTATAGTTTGCACCGCCTAAATCTCATATCCATTATCAACTTTTTGTAACAAATCAAATTTCAACTTTTAGCCTCAGGGACAAGTCCATTTTTGGTGATATTTTCCATGATTTTGGCATTTTAATGTGGCACTTAAATATTTATGTTGGTTAAACAATAGCCATACAATTTGTAGAGGAATACTTTTTTTAATAGTATGTATGGGGCAAGAATTCATACGTACAATCATATGTACCTTTTTAAATGGAATGGACCGTATCAAAGCAGTAGAGATATTAGGTCACTTTAATAGCATCCATATCACTCAAAATCTGGAATTTAGTACTTATTTTATTGTAATCTCCGTATTAAACATGAGAACACTACTTGCTAAAGGTACCATGAATGAAAATTTATTTAAAAAAAAAACAAAAAAAAAGGTAAAAAGACACTCATCTGTAATGTAAATTGTCCATGCTCTCATGTTCACAAGTAGACGGATGCTGCTAAACGCTGGTATCGGTCTATCAACAAAACTGTCACCTGACATTTCTTAAACCTATTTACCCAGTTTTATTGTACCAATTCACAATCAAGGTTTACTTCATTTGGAAACCTTTTAGCTCGTACAAATAATATTGCAATAGGAATATAAAAGTCTAATTAAAATTTCAACAATTATTATTTGTTAATAGCTGCAAGTTAAGTTTCCTAGTTCTCTAATCTTCGATGTCGTCCATTTAAAGGACACATAACGAAATACGTATGTATTGTCTTAAAAGGATCTCAAGTAAATTATAATCATATTTGAACGTAAAACAAATAGATTCTTGACAGTTTCCGTAAAATTAAAGAGATAAGAACTGTAAAGTAACGAAAAAAAGCAAAAAATGTTGATAAATATCGTGAAAAAAATTGATCTTGCTATAAATTATATGGCTATTATTTAAATAATATACTGAAATTGTGAAGATCCATGACTCTCAGTGTTAAGAAGCTTCGGAGAAATAACACCAAAATCGACCCATTTATTATTATAACAATTTTTATGGGGAGATTTTGGTGTTATTTCTCCGAAACTAAATAATATACGGTGGTGCATTAGAAACCATACATAGCTATTTCTGTAAATTAAAATAATTTTCAAAAAACGCTTTGGCACGTCAAATTGATCATGGAAGGAAACAGTGTCTAAAATAAAACTTGCTCACTAATGTCTTTGTCTCGCATCGCGGACAGTGCAACCCTTAAAATCTTAAATAATGCATCGTTGGCAAGGTCGCCCATCTCTGAATTCGGATATGTATTTTTTTTGGTTTAGTTGTTTCATTTCCAGCGCATTCGACGTTGCAGGTACAAGTTTTCTCTTTTTTATACCACTTGCAACTGCATAATTTTGACGCACGATCGCATTAGCTTCTATTACATTGTGATCGGCTCGACATCCTTCCAATGACATAAACAACAGCGCGCCCTCAACTTACTTTTAAAATATTTCGAAAATATCAAATCTAAAAAATTATAGTCTCACCAAATTCAGAGAAGGAAAGCCTTTCCAATGATGTCCTATCTTCCTTGTTGCGCAATTACCAATGCTAAGGGTTTTGCTTTAGTACTAGGTATGCCATACAAAAATTAAAAAGGAAGTATATAGGTACTTAATAATTACAAACATTTAAAAGAAAAAATCATCAATATCGACCTGTTCCTAAAACGTTTCAAAATTTTCAAAACCCTTACTATTTTGATTATTAACAATCTCTTAAAAAAATGCCCGAATTTTTCCATGTATCTCTTCAAACTATAAAATATTAACATATACTCCGCCTCCAAAAGTTCTCTTGAAGCTATCTCCAACAATAATTCTTCCATAAAAATTAATCCTTACATCCTTACAGCCAAAGAGTTACTATATAATGATACCGTATCCAATAAAGACAAAAGAAAAATAAAGCTCTTTTGGATTCCTGCCCATAAAGGTATTACTGGTAACGAATCGGTTGACCTTCATGTCAAGAATGCATCAAACAATGCCCCAGATTCATCGGTAAAAATTCCGTTTATTGATTTCAAAGAACACTTCAAAAGGGAATCAATTGAAAACACTTTTGACATGCTCGTCAAGCAAGGACAAACAAAAGGCAAACATTATTTTATAAACTATTTTAATAGCAAAAGACATCCTTGGTTTGATAATAAAAAACTTACGAGAAAAAATATTGCCACAATAGGTGCAGATCAGATCATTATGATCTTGCGTCATCTCTCTACAAAATGGGAATGGTATCAAATACCAACTGCGAATGTGGTCATGAACTCCAAGATATCAATCACATTCTATGGCAATGCTCAAGTTATGATCATCTCCGAAAGGATTTCAACTGAAAAACTTAAAAATCTTGGAATTCATTTACCTACTCGCGTTGAGGCAATTTTGCACAATACTACTACCTCCATTTGTAATGTTATATGTACATTTCTAAATAATTGCAAGTTAAATATTTAACATTATACTTATATACATTTTTTTATGTTTCAATGTGACAGATGTAGCATTATAATCTGTAAAGATTTAAATTGCAAATAATAAAAAAAAAACTATAAAATAAATAACAGTAAGAAAATCAAAAAGAAACTTTTAAGTTCATTCACTACCATAGTTGTAGCAAAAAAATAAGCAGTTAGTGTAATTTTACTCAGTCACCAATAATCGACATATAGCCATATGTGGTCAAAGAAACGTAAAACTGATTCTAAGAAAACTGGAAACTTACCTTTTCTGAACACCACCACAACACTACCACCAGAAATAAAATTTTTTTAAATTAAAAAAAAAGTATACACAAAATCAAAACCCGTGCTCAGATAAATTTTAAAATACCACTCTGTCAAACGTTCTAGAATGAAGATACTATACAGGCGTTAAAGTTGTAATTAGTTATGGTCATACGTACTTAAACCTGATTCTTCGGACCTAATTACTTTTACCTTGTAATAAACCCTATTCATCTTCCAGAAATAATAGAAAGGATGTCATTACGATATTTCTCTTATTGTTTCTTTATGAAGTGCAATTTGTGTTATCGGGGTCTTTTCAAATTTACCTTTAATTATAATATTATCTTAATTACTTATCCAAATTTAGTGCCATCTATGAATTGCATTGTTCTATTGTCATTTATACATACTCGTTTTGTCTAAAATAAATTTAATTCATTTCCTTTGTCACCCTTTTCAACTAAAGAAATAAAGAACAATTTTTATGTGTCTTCATTAAGAAATCTTTATGTAAGGGAGCGTTAAAATTACTTCCTTTTTCTATTTTCATCTTGATCTTATAATGTAAATATTTTTAACTTTAGACTTATCACTTTGTTTGTGTACGGTATTATATGTTGATTCTGTTTTAATATTAAGAGCGTCTCAAAAGTAGCGAATATTACACATAATATTGTAGATATACTATAACTAGGTATAACTATTTGGTATTTAATTACTCCACAAAAGACGTTTCAGTTACCTATTCTTATTTTCTCAAAACGAAAGCGCAGTAGATAAAAATTATGTGTTCTTAAATTACAGGATTTAACTATATCAGACTCTTCATACAACTTCAAAAAAAACCAGCGTGATTATATTTAAGAAATGGAAGTACTTAAGAATCGCGATGTGTAGAAAATGAAAGACCAAATAACTATTATTTGAAACATTTTTCCATGAATTAGATGTTTACCAAGATGTGCACTACTACATACATTCTGTAAAGGCAATGGCCTAGTAGCCTCTTAAATATATTTAATTTTAATAAACCAAAGATTTACAGAATTATCCGGGTGTGAATTATTCGGGAGCGAATTTTTCGAGTGCGAATTGTCCGGGCGCGAATTGTCCGCACACGATTTAAGGAAATCCTGCAACGGAGGCTACACTAAATCCCCACCATTTGGTGTCATTTTGCACCGGTACCTCGGTTGCTGATAATTAGTTGACAATTTTATTTGTTTTTTATTGAATGGGAAATTGTAACTAAAAAATTGTCGCTTGTTGTAACTCTCTTATTTATATTTTATTTCTAGAGAAATAAATTTTGAATAGGTCTGACTATAGTGCCATAGGTTGTTTTCAATTTCCCGACTCGAATGTAGTTATCCTTTCCAGGATATACTGCTAATACTAGACCTAATGACCAATTCATTTTTTTCGTGTTAGGATCTTCACCATTCCCGATGGCCTTTTATACAAAATAAAACCCTTAAAAATCGCGAGTACCCGAGCCCCCTCACTACACAGTTCCAAAGCTAAAAATTAGTATGCTGGTTCACCCCCTGGTACTGTTATTTGACGGTTACATCCGCCCATTTACCACTTTTCTGCAAAATGCAAAATTGTCATTAAAATTCATTTATATATTATTTATTTGATCTGCACGAATTGAGTTCCTAATGGAGAAATGGCGTAATATAGAAATCAAATACCGCACGATTCGTACGAATTATTCAGCTGAGCACGAGTAAGTTTATTATATGTACTTCTTTTAACCCCACGTTGCGACATAAGCTTCACTAGAAGGAACAATGAAACTGTAATAAAAAACAACGTCCTTTATCACAGAAAACTTTCTTAAGCAAATAACAAAAAAAAAATGGAAAAGCTAGATACGACGGTGCATATTTAGCTCGGGGATGCGAATGTAATCACACTTGTTCTTATAGTAGGCATCAGCCATCTCATTCTAAGCCAACCTATAAAGATCTCATCGCTTGCTAACACCCTTCAACATCTGAAACTAACGTGCGTCAGCTTTGCGTTCTCATCATAATCATAAAGAAGCTATTTCAAAAAGAACGGTTTTCATGTCGAAGAAACTAAATTAGGTTCCAGAAAATCTCATCAGCTTATGACTTCGGCAAATGCTCTTTCAATAAATTGTTAAAATCAATCCTCCTTCTGACTTTATTGTAGTTTCGCTCTCCCGGTTTGTTTACAATTGCTTCTATCGTGTACTTTTGTGGTAGATAGGGAATAAATTTCGCATGCTAAAAGCACGACGTCAAACACGATAGAAGCCTGTATGTAGATACTGTTTGTATTGAATTTCGTGGCGTTTTATTCCTTCTGTTTATCTAAATTTTTTTTCTTAAACAAAACTACACTTTACCTTATTGAGAATAAAATTAGGAAACCTTCCCTGTGAACCGAAACGGCAACTACTAGGGACAAAGAATTGACACTGCGTAATGGTAACAAGTACCCCTCACGTAATTTTCTAAGTATAAAAGTAGCAGTGAACCAGTGGCTTACCTATATCCAGTTTGTCTTACTCTGTGTCTTTCGTTACACAAGCTTCACGTGTATTTGGCTTTTATGTGGAATTACTCAGGTGTGATTTATTATTTGCCTCATATCGATTTCATTAAAACGATATCAATTGCACGGGAATGAATTAATTCTAGTTCCGTGACTTGTGCAACAATAAATAGTTATCTATTATACAAGACGATAATGGGGTGTGTTATCCATCGAGTAAAAGAAGTTAATCCTAGCCACGAGTGAATTAATCTTCATGAAATAATTATAAAAATTCCGAAAATTCTGTAGGTATTTAATTTAGACGTTTTCATGGAAAAAATATTGTTTTCTGTTCGCAACTTGATTTTATATCGTGCTCCGCGTCCCATTTTTGGCAGATGTCATTGGAATGCACAATCATCTGTTTCACATTATACCCTTGCCGTTAAAGTTATGACTTTATCTGCCCTTACGGTTAAAAAGCCTACTCACTCAAACCCATTAAAGTGTCAATTTAACATTTGCTATAAAATAAAGAGACATTAAAGACTACTCTTCAAATATATTATTCCTATATTGAATAAGGTGGAGGAGGTGATTGCAGCTTTAAGAAGTGAACTCTATTCAGGGTACATATCAAATTGTAAAAATAGCCGTAATCTCTTTTTAAATAAATATTGTTACAATAACACAAACAAACTATGTAACTTATGTAATAGAAAGGAAGAAGAAGATGTATATCATTTTATTGCAGTGTGTCCAATTTTAGCAGAATTTAGATCTTCATTTTTCAATAAAACTTTGCTAAGTTATTATGAATTTAAAGATTACCTGAATGGTAAAGATCCAGTTAATCTCATGCTGTATTGCAGAGCAGCATGGAAGTATAGATTTCAGTTAGTTTCATTATATTAAATACTTAAATTGTTTGCTTAGGTTAGTTATAATTTTTTTTCTTTTCTTTTGCTGCTATATATAGCAAAAGGGGGCTTATTTTATTTTATAGTATTTATATTTTTATTTAAGAAGCAACTCCTCAGACGGTCTACGAACCATGAGAATATGTCTTTTGCCAAACAATGTTTTAGGTTTGTATTTATTATGAGGTATAGCAAAATAAAGATAACTATTATTATTATTATTATTATTATTATTATTATTATTATATTAAATAATTGATTTTATTATAAAACGTAACACAACAAAAAAATTTTAAAATTGCCAAGTACTTGCTGAATTTACTCTGTACCGTACATGATCTAAATTCAAAAATCGCGCAACAACAAAAAATGTCTACTTCACACCCTAAATCTGACTATTCAACTGTTAAACCAAACTTCATCTATCAAATTAATAAAATTTTCATATCTATTTATTGGACCGTGCCCAATTGGAGGCGGAAAATCGTCAAGAGCCCTGAAGCTGGAAACAAAAAGTTGTAGCTAGGAACGCCATTTCCATAGCTACCTGATAAAATAATTTAATTGTGACACTTGCTTACTTTCTGACATTCTTTTGTTTTTCTGCTGCAAGTGTAGCTACTCTACTTTTTTCGTTTTATTTATTATCACGGCCTACTTCTATTTATAAACATATGTAATTAATTAATGTGTAACTATTTTTGTGAAAAATATTGAATAACCTAAAAATACGGGGTTTTGGCACAGGACATCCCTTATAAAAATTGAAGAGCACACAAAATACTATTGAATAGACAAATAAAATAGTGGTAGTTCCATTAAAATAAAATAGTTATGGCAGTTTGAAATATGGAATTTTTTTTCTGAACACCCTGTATCACTAAATTTAACTTTCTCATTATTATGCCTCTTAATCAGATTAACATTATTGATTAAATGTATTTCTTAACTTTAAAAATCAAGATCGCTACGATTTATCAAAGTGGGGCTTGCTTATGAGCAATTGTTCGTCTGATAACATTGACAAAAAACTAAATATGAATAGGTTTCCATGCAGAGGTTATTAACGAAACAACTAAAACTGTACAGGGTATTCCATTTAAAAAAATCACTTGTCTATTTAAAATGTGTGTGGATTGCAGATGAGCAAGAATCAATTTTTAAAATGTTAATTAAGGAATAAACCTAATTATCGCCTTTTTTATTTACCTTGTCTCTGTGGTACTTCAGACGACGACCTCTAAAATTGCAACTTAAAATACCGCAAGACATAACGTAAAATCTAGGGTCCTAACTCTAACATCTAGGAGGTCTAAAGGTACCTTTACACTATAATATATCTCACATGATTTTTTATATGATATGTTATATGATATTTACTACCAACATATTTTTGAGTTTTAATGTTTTACTTTACACTTGACAGGTTTTTCATATGACTTTAATACAAGAAGTTACGAAACCTATATAACTTCTCTAAATTAAAATGTTCCAAGTTCCAAGATTGGGCTACTAGTTCAAAAGTTACAGCCCTTTGAATTTTCTTTCGAAATTGGTTTCTAGTCTATAACTTTTGATTGAGAAGTCTGATCGAAAAAGTACGAATTGTTTTGGATTCTACGCACCAAAATTAATAAGAAAAAGTGTTTTCCCGAGAAATTTTGGTGCAGTCGATTTTTGGTAAAAAAGGAAGGTTATACACTGCCTTTTTTTGAGCCCCGAAAAAAAAAAAATTGTCTCAGATCGACCCGGAAAAAAATTTTTCTTATAGAATGTGGCCTGTAGAATCCATAATTTCAAACAGTTCCAAGATTGGGCTACTAGTTCAAAAGTTACAGCTAGGGAATGCAATCCCGCAACAAAATCTCAATCCCGGTATTTGCGGGATCGTTAGATGTTAATCCCGCGGGAACCCGGTATTTGCCGGATCCCGCAACATTTTAAATAAATTGGCAAATAAGCAATTTTGTGCGGTTAACTCCTGTATTAAAATAAATCGCTAATTATCACAATAAGTACTCAACAAAAAAGTACCTTCAGGCTACCTTAGAACTCAAAAAAATCACCTGTAAAGCACAACTTGGTGAACTTCTAAAGTGCCTCAAAAATCATAGTACATTTTTAACGAAAAAAGTTTAACAATTATTTTAAAAATAATTTCTCCGTTATGCGTTTCATTAACAAAGCAAACAGAGTCGTCCCCTTGGTCGACATTAAGGATGAGTGCACCCTTATTTGAAAGATTACCCCAAACATTTGAAGAGTTAATTACCAATCAAGACACTATTTGACAATGTGTGTCTGAAAACACCACTACAACCAGACAACCAAATACCAATATACTCGTAAATATTTATTGCTCGATTTATTGTTTATGTAATTTATTCTTTCATTACTAACTAATATACCTATAATCATTGATTATACACACCTATCATCAATGATATAATCAAAAGTTTACTGGTTTACTCAAGTATTCAGCTTTTTCAGATAAGTACAACAGCAAAATGCGAAAAAGGGCGGGATCACTTGGATATTTAAAATAAGTCATGTCATTTGTCATGCAGAAATAGAAACATACTATTCCATGATTTACGTATTATTTCCATGTTATTTCCTTATGATTTGTCTTATGACAGTCATAATACCAAAAATAGTATAGTGTAAACACAAATCTAAATGCTTGTTACTTATATGACAAATCACATGAGAAGTATGATAGTGTAAAGGTACCTTAAGTCTAGGAGAAGGTGAGTGGTATTAACCAGAGTCTGGATAGCGAATACTTTTACATAATTACTAACAATAAAAAATAAACTAAATATAACGCTCGTCTATATCCATGTGCCCTTTTATCTATTAATTTATTACACTCTTGAGATAATGCTTATTTTTATGGACTCGATTGTATTTTTCTTTACGTGGTGATGTTGAAGACCGCATCTTGTAAATCTCTATAAAATGATATCTACTGATCAGAAATGTTTTTGAAATACTTGAAAGTACGATTATCTGAAGTGATAGTGTTATTTGCTCCATCAAATTTTGACAAACAAAAAATTTAACTTACATAAAGCCAGATATAAAAAATGAGAAGTAGTTCGTTGAGGATTTCCGCGAAAATGAGGGTAAGTTTTTTCTTGGTTGTTTCTTGTTGTATCCATAAATAATACCCTGAGTGCCATTTTCGAAGAATCAAATTGCAAGATGTCGTGTATGTACTTGTTGACTATCAGGCAGAAAAAGATATGTTGATTACATTGATTAATTGAAACTTTTCTTCGTAGATAAACGAAATAGCGTACCTAATTTTACTACTAGTTTTGGGCACATGCGAATCCACACGTCCCAATAAGTTTCAGACTAGGGCGACAACGTTGATTGAACGCCTTCCAACTCGCATCGTTCCTATAAAATACGATATAACTTTAAATCCAGATATTAAAAATAGAAGTTTTGTTGGAACCGTACGAATTGATGTTCATGTTAAAGAAACAACTAAAATCGTAACTTTACACGCTTATTATTTAGAAGGGTTCGATACAAAGACTGTAAAGCTTGCAAAAGTTCCTGATGGAAAAGTGATAAATATCGAAAAAATTGATCTACAGCCTGGCCCTCAATTTCTAGCAATAACTTGTAAAGAGGATCTAATTGCCGGAGAAAAATACATACTGGAACTTTTAAATTTTACTGGCATATTATCCACGACAGAAAAAAGAGGCTTTTACTTTGGACAATACAAAGATAAATTCAACAAGACACAGTGAGCACTGTTACAAATGATAGTTGATCCAAATTATTTTATTTACTTTTAGCGAGTTTGCTACGACACAATTTCAAAGCTTTGGAGCCCGAAGAGCGTTTCCATGCTTCGATGAACCCTACTTCAAGGCTTACTTTACAGTTCATTTGGTTAGACCGAAGGACTACATTTCATTGTCGAACGAAGAACTGATGTCCACAAAGTAAGTACTCAAAACATGCACCGAACGTTACACTCCAGTCCATCACTTTAGGCCATACGATCAAACCGACAAATATATAGACTCCTACCGTATCACGAAAAGAATGTCTAGCTATCTGCTTGCATTTGTCGTGAGCGACTATATCCCTACAGAAACACGGGAAAAGCAACGTGTATTTGCCGACAAAGACTCAATCGAAAACGGCGAAGGCGAATACTCGCTTAACTTGGGAATTCAAGTCCTCAAGAAACTCGAAGAATTTACTGGAATTAACTACGCATTCAGTAAATTGGACCAAATCGGAATTCGAGACGCGGATTTTTGGGCGAGCGGGATGGAGAATTGGGGTTTGGTCATCTACTGGTAAGATGGAATTTATGTGACACCAGCTCCTACTTAAATATAATTTTAGGAAAAGCTTATTGGTTTACCCTCTCAAAGAACAGACGACGTTCGGACGTGAGATGACTATGATTTATATTGCGCACGAGTACGCGCACCAGTGGTTCGGTAATTTAGTTACTTGTGAGTGGTGGAACTACACGTGGTTAAATGAGGGATTTGCCACTTACTTCGAAATCATTCTTCCAAAGATGGTAAGTTGTATCCTGTGTTACGTTCTCGTTTTTTTGCACCGAATCAGTTTAATAATAATCATAATTAGGGAATTAATTGAGAAAGGGATGTCAATTTGTGATTTTTTCCATTAGTTGTATCAACAAAAAAACCAAAATCGTTTCCATAGTACAGAGGGGAAACTAGTTCGGATATTTTTTTTGTTTTTTTTGTTCAAGATTCTGTGCCTTGTTGACGCAAGGTGTTTTTAAAATTTTTTTAATTTTCTTATCGTCTATTATTTTTGATTTAATTAATGGATCGTAATAAATTTAAGTTCATTAATTTCTCACGGAGGTAACACAAAAGCTGTCCCTCCGAGATACTACCACATGTGGTATATCGTTGAAAAGAGAATTTTGTGCAGTTTTAAAATACGTAGCAATTGAGTAGATTTCATTTAAAATTGTTTAATTATTTTCTGCACCTAATACATTTTTCAATTTTTTTTGCTATATAACAGATAATACAAAATTAATTGGAGCACAATTTTTCTTCTGTAACATTTTGTCATATCCGCTATGACAGATAAAATCAAACAGAATATACAAATATAAAGTGTGTTCTAGGTCGAGTGGGATTGCACGGCTAACTTTCTTATTATTAACGAGCTCCTAGCGAATTTATAATTTTGCGATGTCTGTCCGTCTGTCCGGTCTTTTCCTTGAATGACATATATCATCATAAGTATACGAGATACAAAAAAATTTTATATAAAAGTTACTGATGTCGCTTAATTTAGAAAATTAAATCAATAGTTTTTATATTTCAATCAAGTAGTCCGCGATGAATTAAAAAAAACAAAATCTATTCGAGGCAACAAAACAATGAAAATAATTACATCAGGCGTTTAAAATACTATCATTATTAGTGAAACACAATTCAAGACAATTTACTTTAAACAACGTATTGCCATTAATTAGGCTAAAGCTATGCCCATATTGAATTTCATGCAATTCAGAATTAACGGAGTTGTAAAAGCGATCGGACATTTCTAAACAAAATTATCGTTCACACGGACAGATAGAGGGACAGGCAGCCAAAGAAACAGACGGACAGACGACAGACAGCAATACAAAATTATAAACGATCTCTAGGATCGTTAATAATCGGCAAAAGTGTAAAATTATGGACATCATAACATAACGAACCAAATAGCGAAAAAAGTAGAACAATAGCTCTTAAGATAAAGAACTAGTATCGTCTCAACGAACGAGCGCACAGACGGACGGACGGACAGCCGGACGGATGGACGGACGGACGGACAAAGTGGTCATAATAGCGCATTTTTTAAAATTTTTGGAAATGCGCTAAAAATAAACCAATATGATACATTGGAAATCTGTCGTATTTAAAACGCAACCGGCGAACATAGGCGAACTAAGACAGAGAATAATTCAAGAATGTCGAAATATTGCAAAACCAACATTTGAAACGGTTCTACAAGAGTTTGAGAATAGATTATACTACTGTCTTACCAATAACGAAAACCATTTTAGTGCAGGGGTTAAGAGCCAAAATATGTTTCAACCTTGCATTTTGTGATAACTTTATGAAACTTTCAGAGGATGTTCTAGACACCATAAGGTTCAATTTCAGCTATGCCGCCACCCCCGCAACCCCGGACGGCACTCGCTATAGCGGGTATAGTATAATGGGTCAAATGGGTCAAAAATGTATGTCCAGGGTTTGTTTTGTATTTTCTTACGTCTAGGAAGATTGAAGGGAATTGTCAAATACCCAGGGAGAATTTATTTAGGGTATTTTATGCGGTTTGCCTATTTTTAAGGCGCTTTTAACAGTGCGGACTAGGGAATGCAATCCCGCAGCAAAATCTCAATCCCGGTATTTGCGGGATTGTTAGATGTTAATCCCGCGGGATCCCTGTATTTGCGGGATCTCGCAAAACTTAATAAGCAATTCTGTGCGGTTAACTTCTGTATTAAAATAAATCGCTAATTATCACAATATTTAACAAAAAAGTACCTTCGGCCTAACTTAGAACTCAAAAAAACCTTACCTGTAAAGCACAAAAAGTCTTCTAAAGTGCCTCAAAAATCATAGTACATTTTTAACGAAAAAAGTTTAACAATTATTTAAAAAATAATTCGCCGTTATCAGTTTCATTAACAAAGTAAACAGAGTCGTCCCCTTGGTCGACAAATTCCTCAGTTCCGCAAATCCCACGGGATCCCGCTCCATTTATGTGCGGGATTAATCTCGCAAAAATGCTGTGGGATCCCGGTATTTCGGGATCCCGCAATCCCGGTATTGCTTTCCCTAGTTTCTACTCTATAACTTTTTATTGAGAAGTCTGATCGAAAAAGTACGAATTGTTTTGGATTCTACGCACCAAAATTAATAAGAAAAAGTGTTTTCCCGAGAAATTTTGGTGCAGTCGATTTTTGGTAATAGAGTAAAAGAGGAAGGTTGTACCGAATTGTGCGACTGCGTAGGCGAGTGTTCTCAACATAGGGTTCAATAATTTTAGTGCCGTAGTTATCGTTAACTTTCCTTTCAGCATTGTAAAGTCTCAATAAATACTTTAGAGCATAGTTAACTATTATACCTATTCAATAGAGCAGCCAAAAGAGGTCTCCGTCACGATTTTACTGCCCGCACTGTTAAAAGCGCCTTAAAAATAGGCAAACCACGTAAAATACCCTACATAAATTCTCCCTGGGTATTTGACAATTCCCTTCAACCTTCCTAGACGTAAGAAAATACAAAACAAACCCTGGATATACATTTTTGACTCCTTTTATGGGCGGGTATTGAAATGCTACCTTGCACTTAAGAAACCCGCTATAGCAAGTGCCGTCCGGGTTGCGGCATAGCTGAAATTGAACCTTAGGGTGTCTAGAACTGTAGAACATCCTCTGAAAGTTTCATAAAGTTATCACAAAATGCAAGATTGAAACCTATAACCCCCGCACTATTTTGAACATTTTATTGCAATAAAAGCCAACTTTAGAAAATGTATCATATTAATTTATTTTTTTAATTGCACGATAATTACTAACCTAAATGGGGGGTCACTATTTAAGATTTAAAAGTTGAAGTGGTTGTGGCCCAGGGTGTGGGAGGGGGTGCGTCGCCAACTATGTCATTGTGATTCCCCCTCCGAATTACCGAAACGGATTTTGATTTTTTTTAATATCTCGATTATTTACTAAGACATGGGGGGGGGGGGAGTGTTCAAATTGCCACCCTGTATGTTATTTAGACAACTATTACATTAAAGCGCCTGTAAGAAGTTGTGGTAAGCGGAAAGTGTCTGGCGATACAGGATATCACTTTATAGTGATATTTTACAAAACATATACATTGATATTCGTGTAGAAGTAGACATAGGGATTTCCTATAGGAACTTCCTATGTCTGCTCCTGAAAGATGCGTAATTGTATGCAATCAAAGTGACTACCTACAACAAATAAGAATTTGCCTGTTATTTTCAAAATTTCTACAATTCTCAAGCCCTGATGATGTAACTGGTGCGTTGCGCATAAGTTGAATCTCGTCTCTATTGAATCGTTTTGCATTACTGATTATTATCAATTGTCCTACTACCATAATAGTTTTGAAATTGCAATACTGATCTATCGCTATTGAATGCTAATGAATGATGATATTGAAATCTCGTAGTTAAATTGGGATATGGAAGGTTTGTATATACTGGATGTAATTCAAATGGCTATGGTGTTTGATGGTAAGAAAGATACAGTAGCAATGAACACTGAACGTGCTCATGGAATAATTATTTATCAAAAAGGTAGGTTAAGCTCTGTAGATTATTGTACTTATGTGTAATGATTTCATTTACAGCTGGTTCTGTTATAAGAATGTTAAGTCACGTTGTAACAGAAGACGTATTCCGTGTTGCATTAAAGAACTACCTGAAGAAATAGTAAGCGTTTTCCGAGTTAAACCATATCACCTCAATTGAATCTATTTCAGCTCATACGAAGCTGTAGTGCCCTCAAACCTGTATGATTCATTCCAAAAAGTTTTGGAAGAAAAAAATTTAACCCAATTAATGAACAACGTCGATGTTAAGACCGTGATGACCTCTTGGGATTCACAAGCCGGTTATCCCCTCCTGACCGTCACCAGAAACTACGAAACAGGCGAAATCAGCCTGTTTCAAGTAAGGCCACATTCTATTTCTAAAAGATTACGGGAATTGGTTTTATTTTAGAAACGTTTCTTTGCTGAAGAACCAATTGCCAGTGATGCATCCAAATGGTATATCCCGATTAATTATGTCACAGAAGGAGGTTTGAACGATGACAGCTATGCGAACACTACTGCTACAATTTGGCTGAAAGAAGATACCGGAAAGCTCGCTAACATGCCGAAGGAGGGGTGGATACTATTTAATAAGCAACAGACCGGTACGTTTACCGAAGATCTTTTGGATATCACTCACTTTCAATTTTAGGTTATTACAGAATCATGTATGACGAAAAAAACTGGAATCTTTTAAAACAACAGCTGAATGAAAAAGATCACACCAAAATTCACATTTATAATAAGGCCCAACTCATCGACGACACCTTCACCTTCGCGAGCAATGGCCAAATGGAGTACGGTGACGCATTTGAGCTAACGAAATTTTTACGAAACGAAACGCAGTACGTGCCCATTGCCACATTTTTGAAACACGCAAGAATGCTGGAGGAAAGGTTAGCCAATCCGACGGCACGGGCGAACTTAAAGGTAAGCGTCCTAGATCTTCGACGCGGGTTAAAAGTTAATTGCAGACATACATGAATCACATTTTGAGTGGAGCTGCAATTGAGAGCGTTGGTATGACAGAGCAGAACGACGAGGCAATAACAAGAGCAGATCTGAGAGTAACTTTAATGCAGTGGTTGTGCAAAATGAGGAATGAACGGTGTAAAACTTACGCAATGGAAACCTTTAACTCCAACACGTCGTCGATTCCACCAAACTTACAAAGTATTGTGTACTGTGGGGCGGCACGCTTCGGTACAACTACTGAGTGGGACAAGCTTCTTGAAAAGTTTAATTCAGCTACACATGAGCTACCGCGAAATAGGTTATTAGCGGGTCTTGCGTGTACGGAGGATAAGGATAAGTTGAACACGTAAGCCTAAAGGTTTTGTACATCAGTTAGGCAAGACGTTTGTGTTGCAGATTCTTTGACATCTCACTAACCCATGAAAACGTTGATCCACTTACTGCCCTTAGCGCTGTTATTAACGCTGGCGATTTTGGAGTAGATTCCACTTTTAAATACATTACAACCAACTTTGACAAAATAAAGAAACTGTAAGTATGCTTGAAATGGTTTAGTCGGCAATTACATTTTTTTTTTGTTTTCAGTTCTTCTATTGAGGATATTCTGAAAGCAGTGGCCACAAGATTGTACACTACTGAACACGTAAATGCGGTAAGTACGAATGTGTCTATGACACGTTTGTTGCTCCTGGCTCCAGGACAATTCATTACAGTATCTGATGATTTATTTGGTGGGTAGCACATTTTGGTATAAATGTTCCATCATCGACACTGTCAGTAGGAACGTAAAACGCTTTGCTTTTGGTAGGTCTGTTCAACCAAAAAGACGATAAGATGTTCGATGTCACGTCATATATCAACTGAAATGTATAGCTTAAGTCATGCCTATTTTATGTCAGGAAATATTTCCTCGCCAGTAATGTGTCATTTTCCTGACTTTTATGTAAATAACTGTAACTGAATCGTGATTTATAATCAAACGTTCCCTACGTATAATTTCAGTTAGCGAAACTGGCAGCTGATCACCAAGACGTGAAAGACACGATTAACATTGCGAAGGAAGTCATTCAGGCAAATGTCAATTGGAATGCGAAGTATGGGGGTGTCGTCTATGAATGGCTTCAATCCCACGTCGATAGTTTGGGGAAGTAAAGGCAAAGACAACGGCGAATCTTCTTCTTGGAACTGGGCTCTACCATCATCTCATATACAATATGAGCATTAAATTTAAGAAAAATGAAATAAGTAGACAAGTACCAATAACTGACACTTTTAACATGAATTTTTTTATTACCTATGTAGAATTTGGAAATCAGAATAAAATATGATCCTATAAGCTAAGGTTTTATTTGTGGTACTGGTGTTATCAGGACCCATCTCCACCGAAAGGTCCTCTTAGTGGATAGCATTGGTAAAATAGTGAAAGAGTGGAGATCAGCGGCACTTTAGCTTTCTGAGGGCTCGGTGGTGAGGAAGTTCGTGCAAGTGAGGATTGGGTTACTGTGCTAATATTAAATAGTTCACTTTATATTATATAGACAGCTTTGATTAATTAATGTCATATTTTTTATTTGATTAAAGCCTAAAGTTTGATGGTAAATTTATTACAATTTAATCAAATAAAATAAATTGGAAAAGCTCTTTAAACCAGACAAGTTTTCTTCAAACCCTGATAGTCCTACGGCTCAACAAGAATGGCTTCATTGGATTCGACTATTCGAAAACTTCACTGAAAAATCTGAATATGTAGTGAAAGACGAAGATCAGTTGCAGGTACTGTCAAATTTTTTTATCTTCTAACGTATTTGAATACATTAACGATTGTAAAACATACAAAGCCGCTGTAGATATTCTTAAAGCTCTTTATGTGAAACCGAAAAACTTGATTTATGCTAGACATCAACTTGCAACTCGAAAACAACTCTCAACAGAATCAATTGATCGGTATTTGAGTGCTCTCAAGTCGTTAGCCAAGGAATGTCATTTTAAGGCCGTGTCTGCTGAACAAAACAAACAAGATTACATTCGAGACGCCTTTATTGCAGGTTTATTTTCATCTAATATACGACAGAGACTTTTAGAGAACAAGTCCCTTGAACTAGATGAAGCAGAAGAAAAGGCTCGATCAATTGAAAGAGCAATTAAAAATTCAGAAACGTACACATGTACAATCAAATTCTGATGGAATATCTAATAACCATTGTTATTCAACGCGTTCTGGAACTACTTACAAATGTTACTTTTGTGGAGGATCTCGTCACCCGCGCTCTGTTTGCCCAGCTCGTGATTTTATCTGTACGAACTGTACTAAAACTGGACATTATCCAAAAGTATGCCTTTCCAAGAAGACTAATAGAACTGTTAAAACATCTGCAGCTCTTAATGATTCAATTGAACCCAAAGCATCCTTGGAAGAAACATTCATTGCAAGTACTGTTGGTGCTAGTTCCTTATCAACTCTATGTAAAGCTGCTATATTAGCAAACATTAATGGAAAAATAGCACAATGCCTAATTGACACTGGTAGCTCCAACAGTTATATCAATGAGAAATTTACAATTATTAATGGTTTTGAAATTTTCCCTGAAGGTACAATTACAGTATCCATGGCATCTACCTCATTGTCATCTTGTGTAAAAGGATGTGTGAAGATAGATCTGAAAATATTAGATCACATGTATATAAACACCAAACTATTAGTCTTGCCAAACTTATGTGCTGATATTATTGTGGGCCATGATATCTTGAAATCGCATTCGCGACTTGATGTTAATTTTGGTGGTCTCAACCCGCCCCTTTCTATGTCTAGCGCTACAGTGTTTCCTCATGTAAATATAGAACCAATTCGAATTTTTTCAAACCTCTCCCCTAATGTGAAACCTATTGCAACAAATTCCCGACGACATTCAGCTGAAGATAATGAATTCATCAGGGAAGAAGTAACCAAGCTCCTTCAAGCTGGAATAATTGAGGAGAGTTCCTCTCCATGGAGGGCCCAAGTAATAGTTACTAAAAATGCTAATCATAAAAAACGCATGGTCATAGATTATTCAAATACTATAAACAAATTCACCGAATTAGATGCTTACCCAGCACCATGTGTGGAGGAGGTGATCTCGGAAGTAGCCAAATATAGTCATTTTAGCACAATAGACCTTGAGTCGGCCTACCATCAAGTTCCAATTTGTGCTGAAGAACGACCGTTTACGGCATTCGAAGCTTGCGGGAGACTGTATCAATTTACAAGACTTCCTTTTGGTGTCACTAACGGGGTACCGGCTTTCCAAAAATTTAATGATAAAATAGTCGACACTGAAAAACTTTGCGGCGTTCATTGTTACATTGACGACATTACAATTGGCGGACGCAATAAAGTTGAACATGACGAAAATCTTAATAAATTCCTTGAAGTAGCAAAGAAATACAATATCAAATTAAACGAGAAGAAGAGTAAATTTTCTACTACTTCCATTAAACTGTTAGGACATCTTATAAGTGAAGGTTCGATCAAACCGGACCCCGATCGTTTGAAGCCTTTGCTGGAAATTTCTCCGCCTAGTGATAAAGGATCTTTACAGAGAGTCGGTATGTTTGCTTATTACTCGAAATGGATTCCACGATTCTCTGAAAAGATTCGTCCCCTGATGAATAGCAAATCGTTTCCATTATCAAAAGAAGCCACATCAGCTTTTTCAAAACTAGAGAGACATTGCCAACTCTTTACTCGTATGTGTGGACCCGAAATTTCCTCTAGTTGTCGAAACAGATGCTTCAGATGTTGCTATCTCTGCAGCTCTCACACAAAACGGACGTCCTGTTGCTTTCTTTACTAGAACTCTTACCGAAAGTGAAAAGAAGTACCCTGCAATAGAAAAAGAAGCTACTGCTATTATTGAGAGTATTAGAAAGTGGAGACATTTTTTGTGCAATCGACATTTCAAACTTATTACTGATCAGGAAGCATTGTCGTTTATGTTCAATTTGCAACATACAAGTAAAATCAAAAACGATAAAATTCAGCGATGGAGACTAGAGATGTCTTGTTATAGCTTTGATATCTCATATCGTCCTGGTTCTCTCAACAAAGTAGCTGACACGTTATCGAGGATTTGTGGAGCCACAAATCACGATGAATTGTATAATTTACACAAATCTCTGTGTCATCCAGGAGTTACCAGAATGTATCACTGGATCAAATCAAAGAATCTACCTTTTTCTTTAGAAGAAATTAAACAAATCACTTCTGCATGTCCCGTTTGCGCAGAATTGAAACCTAGATTCTATAAATGTCAAGAAAATCATCTGATTAAAGCTACAAGACCATTCGAAAGGCTCAATGTAGATTTTAAAGGACCAGTCCCTTCTAACACTAAGAATACGTATATTTTGACTATTGTTGACGAATATACAAGATTTCCTTTTGCCTACCCCTGTGGGGATATGACCTCTGCTACGATTAAAACAAACCTTTACAATCTTTTCTCCATATTCGGGACTCCTGCATATATTCATTCTGACAGAGGAACATCATTTCTCTCGAAAGATCTCATTAACTATCTTCATACACAAGGCATCGCTACGAGTTCATCTACTCCATATAACCCCCAGGGCAACGGAATTGTCGAACGGTATAATGGAATTTTATGGAAAACCATGTCTTTGGCTATGAAGAATAAGGGATTAGAGACTTCGCGATGGGAAGAAGTTTTGCCAGAATCATTACATGCCATACGTTCCCTTTTATGTACATCTATAAATTGCACTCCTCACGAATGGATGTTCTCCCATGCACGTCGTTCGACAAATGGAATAGCTATACCTTCTTGGTTAGCAAATCCAGGAAAGGTACTAATGAAGAGTCATGTACGAACTTCCAAGTACAGTCCATTGGTAGAAGAAGTGGATCTGATTGAGGCAAATCCAGAATATGCTTTAATCCGACGGGCAAATGGGAAGGAAGTTACGGTTTCTTTAAAACATTTGGCTCCAACAGGGGACAGTTCAATATTTGGTCGTGAAGAATCTACAGGTCAAGATCACAGTTTTGAATCTGATCGAGCTGTTCCTCATGTATCAGAAGTTCCTGTCATTGAATCCAATTCCTTCCCCAACCCAGTATTAACAGAAGAACAAAGAAGATCGCAACGAGAAAGAAAACCACCGTTGTCTCTACAAGACTACATTTCAAAATAACGAGGGGAGAATGTGCTAATATTAAATAGTTCACTTTATATTATATAGACAGCTTTGATTAATTAATGTCATATTTTTTATTTGATTAAAGCCTAAAGTTTGATGGTAAATTTATTACAGTTACGTGACGCTAATAAGTCATGGATAAAAGCCACCTTAAATTAAGTGTGTTCAATCAAAAAATTTGCCGAAGAAGTCCTAAATTTTCCACAATCTTAATTTAAAGTTCATATCATTTCGCGCCGAAAGTGAGGTTATAACTTATATTACTCCAAATTTCCATTGAACTGTAAACAACGTAACTGGCAAGGGAACCGGAATGGGCGTACCGTTGAAGCCGTGGGACAGGTACTTCTCATAATACTCACATACTGCTCACCCAAAGCAACGTTGAAAACCATCGACCTATTGCGATACTTAGTATTTTTTCAAAAATTATTGAAAAAGTTGTAGCTAAACCAGTAGAAGCATATTACAATTACTACAAATTAGTTTTCGACACAATTCTTTGACCGAATCTAGTACAATTGAGTAGGTACGTCTAATTTGTGAATGAAAGATTGGGCAGAGGGGATAATGTCGTGTCTACCCTATTTGATTTAGAAAGAGCATTTGACATGATTGAAAAGTCCTTTGTTTCGGATAAATTGGATAGTCCTGGCATACGTAGGTTTTAACAAATGGTTTGTATCTTGTTTAGATTGTCGAAAGATTGATGTCTATTGCAAAGAATTTAATATTGATTTCGGTAGACCTCAGGGAAGTGTTTTGAGGCCACTAGTTTTCCTTGTTTCTATTAATGACCTGGCAAGGCACATTCCGCAAAGCAAGATTCTTCTGTACGCCGATAATACTATCAGATGCATCTTAGGATGTTTTATTGAATAAAGTTAAAATATCTTTTCATGAATTTAACAATTTTTACAATAAAAACAAATTAATACAAACAAGTTGCATTGCTCATTTTAGCTCACGGAAAAGAGTAAAATACGATAAATTCATTTTCAAGTCATGCAACCCACCCATAAAATGTGTGAACTGTAATGGAATCCACAATTCTAGGTATAAAGACTGCCCTGTATATAAACAAAAAGTGGCCATACAGGAAATTAAAGCGAGGGAAAACTATCCTATATTGAAGCAAAGTAGGTAGTCAGGCCAATTACAATTGGAAATGTGTCTTATAGCCAGACTGTATCATCTGTAAAGAATGTAATAAAAGTCCTTGAATTAGCAAATGTTTGGTAGACACATTAAAATCTGTGTTTGTTCCTAAAAACCACAGCTACACGACCAGGACTCACAGTCGAAATAGATATACAGGGTGGTGACTTGCCTAAGGCACATAGGGATTTCAATGTAAAATTCATAACATGCGATTATTGGCTCCCCAAATCATTTTGAGCAAAAATGTATTAAGGTTTTTTGTAGAAAAAATTTTTTTACGTCAATCAACCGTATTAGTTTTCAATTTTTTGCACAATAAAGACGGAAAATTGGAAAAATAAAATCTCCATCTTTTTCAATAATCTGTGATGCCATGGAATTTTATAATAACAAAAACTAGGCCAATATCCGTCATGCCATGGAATGTCTGCTATAAAACAAATGAAATTCTATCAAAAAGTATTCTATTTAGAACAGCAAATTCAACATAAAGAAAGACCAAATTACTAAAAACCTAATATAACAATTTACAGTAAATGTTCGAATAAGTCACCATTAACAAGACAGTAACTAAGACGATCATAAAATCCATTTCGAACTGCTGCTAATATTGATAACTGGATATCTTTTTGTTTTAGAAAATTCCATGGCATCGCAGATTATTGAAAAAGATGCGGGTTTTATTTTTCCAATTTTCCGCCTTTATATGAAAAAAATTGAAAACTAATACGGTTGATGAGCGTAAAAAAATGTTTCTACAAAAAACTTTAATACATTTTTTCTCTAAAATAATTTGGGGAGTCAATAATCGCTTGTTATGAATTTTACATTGAAATCCCTATGATGCGTTACGCAAGTCACCACCCTGTATAGACCAATAAAAGGAAAGAAGATCAGAGGACGCCCTCCGATGAAGAAAATTTCTCTGAAAGTAGCCAGCTATCGTCCTCTCGGCAAAATGAAAAAAACAAATCTTGCTAAGAGGCCTAGGGGATGGCCGAAAGGCAAACCCAGGATTATTAAACATGCAGAACAAGTCCAAGATTAATCGAGATCTCGATCTACATCAAGGAAATCCACAAAGAAAGGTGTATAAACTGATCTGTGATAATACCTGTGATTACTATATATTTAAATTTATTTATTTTGTTATTTTCTCTGTTTATGTATTTAAGATTATGTATTTACAATTCCATGTTAGTAATATGTCTTCTTGTCCCATCTCTGATCGTTTTATATTCATATAATATACAAATGGAGCCCAGAAATGAAAAAATCGTACAATGGAATTGTAATTTGAACTTAAGTGCCTACTTGTTGGTAATGACCCACTTTGTGTAGCGATACAGAACCCACCTTAAGCTACTGAAACCCTAATCATTGAAAGGCTATAAACTCCTAAGGAGAGATCTAGCCGGTGGCCAAAGGGCGCATGGAGGAGTCGCTATACTTCTAAAAAGAAACTTAATATCGAGGGAAATTGATCTAACAACACACTTACAAGCGATTGCGATTAAAATTAAGACCCCATTTAATTTAACCGTGTGTTCCCTGTATCTCCCTGACCAACAATGGGAGAAAAGAGATCTTGAGGTAGTGATCGCCCAACTTCCTAGACCGTTTTTGTTACTGGGAGATTTCAATAGTCATTATTAATGTAACTATTTCAATTAATTAGTACTCCACATCATAAGAAGTATATTAACGCTTTAACAAATTTTTTTTTATTTTATTTTTTTTTGAGTAGGTATTATTATTTGGGCCATAAATTGTGCCATTGTGTTATAATCTTTTCTGTAATAATTTATTAAATGATGGGGTTGCAGTCGCCCCCACTAACTGAACTTCGCCCATTAAGTTGCATTACTTTAATTTTGAAATATGTCGTTTAGTTTATTTTTTACTGTAATTGTGTGTATGTAACTTAATAAAAGACATTATTATTACTATTATACTTTGTGGGGATCTACCCGTCGAGACATATAACGGGCGATCAAAAATGGGTTGCTGTCGAGTCGCCTTTGGAAGTTCAAGTTAAATACGATTTACCATGTAAACAAAAGTTCCAAAGGTGACTCGACAGCAACTCATTTTTGATCGCACAGTAAAAGGAGAAGAGATATTCAGTATTGTGAATTGCGAGGACCTACTGATACTACATGGTGGTTCGATAACAAATTTTGTGGCACAGACGGGTAATTACTATAGACTTGACCATTGCCACCCAACAACAGCTGGGATTGGTTGTAGAGTGGAAGGTATCGGAGAAGCTGTACGGTAGTGATCATTTCCCCATTATAATTGAGACCAATATTGTAAAAACCCCGGTTATATTACCACCGAGATACCTCTATAAGTTAGCTGATTGGATAACTTACCGACGAGTATTAGATGAATCTGGTATGCGGCGTACGGGGCAAATCACATTGGAACGCTTAACTCAATGGCTCCTTGACGCTGCCGGTGTTGCGATACCTATAACAAAAGAACGGTCACTAAAAAAGTCTGTTCCATGGTGGAATAACCGTGTACAGGAAGCAATTAATCATAAAAAGAAGCTACTTAACAAATTTTTAAAAAAACGCCTACTATGGACAACATGGTAGCGTTTAAGCAAGCTCAAGCCTTAGCAAGGAGAGTAGTTCTACAAAGCAAGAAAGATTCGTGGGAAAATTATGTATCATCAATAGGGTTCAATACTAATATTAGTGAGACATGAAGAAAGATAATTTTCAAACATACATAATAGATAAATGGAGTTTTCAGTTACATGCAAATAACGAGAGGGAAATTAAAACTGACATTTTAGAGATGGGAATAATACAATTTCCTATAGTTGGAGTTTGTTAGATGAATTTCTAGCGATACAATTAGAAATTGAATGTTTAATAAAGGACGAAGACTTGTAAAATAAATATTCTGCCAGTGAACAGTTTGAAAACGAATATCATTCAACAATTTCCCGCGTGCGGGATTTATTACAAGGCAATTATGCAGAAAATGGGGCAAGCTTAGGTTCTAACTCAAATTATAATCAAATCTTTAATGAGTACTCTGAGGTAAATTGCCTGCAATAAATTTACCAACATTTTCAGGTGAATCAGGTGACTGGTTATATTTTAGGAATTCATTTGGCAGCTTAATCAACAATAATAGTCATACTGGTCATTTTCAGCGTTTTCATTATTTAAAAAGAACCTTAGGGCGAAGCTTTTGAAATTATAGCGAATATTCAAGTTACAAATGACAATTTTTCAATAACGTGGGAGTTATTATGTGAACAATTTACAGATAAAAGAGCATTATTACTTTACAAGCTTTATTCGATCTTAAACTTATCAAAAAATAATCTCTAAAAAATCTGTCATTTGGTAGACCATTTAAAATTGTATTAGGACACCCCAGATACATATTTAGTATTTACAAAACTTGATCCAATGATAAACAGGTAGTGGGAATCTAAAGACATTTTAAGTGATTCATCCAATTTAGAGAAACTTTATTTATTCTATGACATTTGAGAATGTTATTTATAATTTATTCTGCTATGTTTTTTTTATTCTTTGCGTAGAATCCCAAACTAAAGACGTTGGGCCATCGGTGTATTTGGAAAATGTGCTTGTACTGATCCCCTCTATCACCCAATTTTTTTTTACATGCGGTCATGTAACACCCTGTATAACGAAACCTTGGAAGTTAACGCCCTTGTAAATTGCCCCGATATTTGATAGTGTAAGGTCTTTCGAATTATTGATTCTTCTTGAGTATTAATTACAGGTTAGTATACGATTGCCCTCGTGTCCAACGTTGGCATTGCTATTTCGCAATATTTTATGTGCAGTGCGATTCACTACCTCGTTTATTTGTTTGTTTGTATTATGATCTGTCACAGATTTGAAGAACGCGCCCTTCTGAATTCAGACGACCGCTATATCGTGAACTTAAACGTAATGTTTTGATTTCGTCAACTCCTTGATTACATATTAGATTTCGATACAATCGAATTGAAATTATTACATTGTTATATTAATATTTTCTCTGATACGTGTTGATTCCCTTTTACTAAAACAGTGAGATACTAAATCTATATATTACAGTGTCCTATTTGTATTATTTTGGAGATCATTGATTGATTCACCCCGACCCACCTCTAGTACACTTTTCTGTTCTGAACAAGAGAAGCAAAACGTTAGCTCAAAGAATGTCTAAGACTTTGTAGTTGGTAATCATTGCATGTTTTTGTGAAATTATTTATAGAAAGCAAAAATTCAAAAATTGCCAAAAGTACCCTGAAATTATTTTTTATTGTAGACTTTTAGAATTAGAGAACTACCTTAAGTTCTCAGATCTTCTAAATAAACTGTGGACTAGCAGTAACAGACAGAAGTAAGTGTACTAATTGGCTGTTAAAAGTTGGAAGTTGGAAATCAAAGAATATTTAATGTTTTGTTTGTACGGAAATTTTCTCAACTCTCATTAAATAATATATATATATATATATATAATATATATACATAAACTTTGTTGGAACTAAATTAGTTACGGTACGGCAGCAATACCATACATACCTATACCATACAGTACAAATTTGACCATGTAAAGCTAATGTCAACAATTTTATCTATTGTGAATCTTTTCAATTAACTTTACAAAATTAAAACGCGTCTGTGCAGACACGGATACCTTTTCTCGGTCACTTTACGTCCTAAAAACTGCCGAACGAAAAATCGAAGCTTTATACAAGGTACGAGTTCCCAAACCCTCCAAAGTTTAGACATTAGCCGTACTTTTCATTAAAACTTCCATTTAAACACTGTCCTCGATCGGTTCGGATCGTTTTTTTATATCGCAGTAACTTTTAATTACTCGACTAGGCGATCATAAAATGTGTTGAAAGAGATTTAATTGAGATATCGTATGACATGCTCGGAAATCCAATTGTAATCTTAGGGTTTCCAATTTCGGATTCCGACGTAAGTATGAGAGATTCGGGAAAATGTTACAAGGGAGTCAAGTTAAAGCGATCAGCGTAAAATCGACAAGTTCGGCTTCTTTGTAGTTGTTTTATTGGTGCATGTCGGTTGTTTGGCAAACAAAAGGATAGGGGCTGACATTGAATTTTAGTTTCACTCAAAGCTTTGAAGTTGATCCATCTGCGATACGATTTTTAGATATTACTTACCTTAAATTCTGTCAGAACCTTTTAATTCCTCGAGATTGTCTAATTATGACTATTTACATGTGAATTGAATGTTGTAAAACATTAAACCGAATGATGGGGGGACCAATTGTCCGCTTTTTTATCAATTCGATGGCGAAACTCCTTAGAAATTTAATCGCGTTCACCGAAATCTTCTATGGACCGTCTTTTTATCAACTTGACTGCTACTTCTGACCAGGTCGACTAACACAACGCGAAAAAATGTAGTGCAAAATAATCTCCCCTCTGAATTACTCAGTAATTTTTTAACGCCCACTAAATGTCGAATTGTTAATGGTGGCAGGCATCAATTAAATTTCATTTGTTAGGTTTCTTCCCTTCAACACTACCAAACGGCGTTTAGGTCTGTGGTTAGCTTTCAAATTTTGCTGAATCAGCAGTTTCTCGCCATTTCCATCCCAATTGACTGAGTTGCAAAAGCAACCAAAGAAGGATAATTTACAGAGTGTAACGTAAAACCATAGCCTACAGTGAATGATATGTGGGAAGATGACGAACGCTCACTTTTGTTACAGTCGTCAAAATAAAAACTTGAAACAACCATGAACAATATTTGTTTACGGGAAAAGATCCCAATAAACTTTTCTCGTTACACTAGAGAGAGAATTGACACAAACTAAAGCAAACAAGGCACCAAGAATTAATTAGAGTACACTAGTGAATAGTGATGGAATACAAAGGCGCAAAAAAATAGAATAGCAACATGAAGTGTACCGGAAATTAGGGAAATTTACCTAAACAAAGCACCAAAACCGATGAACAGAGAAAAACAATGTATTGATTACTCAAGTAAATTTAAAAAATCTTCAAAAAAAGACGATCTAAGATCCCAAAGAGAGAGAGAGAGAAAGAGAGAGAGAAAGCAGTGTTAATGCATAAAAATTAATTGGAAATCAGTAAAGAAAACAGAAGAAGCGCCAATGGAGTTGGTCGCCTCAACGATTACATCTATGTGCTCCTTTAAAAGTGGCGCTCAGTAATTACAATTGCTTGTAAGTGAAAGCTCTTAAATAGCTCGTAAATACAGGGTGGCCATTATGTATGGAATATAGTATACAGGCTGACCATGGTGATCGCGGGAACTGTAAGAGATAGGTAGGTTGGTTTAAGTTTGGTTTCAAGTTGCGCATTTTGATGCTTAACAAAATGCAGTTTTGAAACTGAAAAAATTCCGACTACTTCCGGAAATATCCGGAAAAAACGAAATTTTCCAAAATCGTTTTTATTTAATAAATAACACATTATTATGACCACTTCCTTCCCTCTACAAGATGCTACTTTTAAATTTTAAGTTTCACGTTTCATCTCCAGGCAAACATCATCAACTTTGATTTTTATTATGGAAGTTTTTACTTTTTGTGTCATTTGATAGAGAATTTTTTTTATTTCAAAAATGTAAATCATTACCAAATGAGCCTAATAAAAGTGTACATTGCTACTTAAAAGAATTCAATTGTTTTTCGTTATTCATTTGTTTTCTGAATTAAAAACAACGGAATGCTGCCCTATTATGGGAAATAAAATGTTAAACAACTTTCAATTTTGTATACAGTCGATATTTACCGAGATATACATACAACTATATTCCATACATAATGGGCTCCCTGTATGTATAAAATGTAATCTTAGGAAGGTAATTTCAAACTATGAGGGGAAGGGGGCTGATTCCAAGTAGAATCGGTGACCCAGTTCTGATAGAATGCACCGTTTTGATAAATATAATGAAAGGGTGCCTGCTACAGCTTTTTCATTGGATCGTTTTTATAAACCAAGGGAAAATTGTTTTCAATTAAAATTCTTTATGCATTATACAGGGTGAGTTTTTTTTTTCATTTTAAGGCATTGAGATCTCGGAAACCATATATTAGCTTATTTAAGATATGCTTTTGTTTTTTGAAAAAAATCCACAGTTTTATTATTAAAAATACAAAAATATTCAAAGAACAAAAATCGTAGATACATTTATTAATTTCCATTCTTCCTTTATAATTTTTGAGTTATAACGCAAACTTACATTTTTTTAAATAGCAACCATAGTTGGCTTTGACATTTTTACAAAGTGCATTTTTTCTGTTTATAGTGATACAGTGTGTAAAGCGATGGGGTATACAAGAGGGAATTTTTTGTTAAATATTGATTTATGAAAAAAATTTATTCTTCATATTTTTTACTTGCTTTGAAAGTACCAATAACGTTTCGATTGTTTGTGGTTTGATAGCAATACACTATCTTACACTATTACCTATCTCATTAGATACTGATTTCCATGGCAAGTTTTGTTTATTTACCTCTCAATAATATGAAAATTCCTGCAACGCATACGCCTTATATATCGTTATAAAGAGGAAAATTTTTCCTTTCTAAAAATGTCAAAGCCAACTATGACTACCATTTAAAAAAAAGTTTGTATTCTAACTCAAAAATTGTAAAATTTAGAAGGAAATTAGTACGTTTGTCATGTTAAGCATTAAAATGTCTAAAGCTTTTATTCGTGTCATTTTGCTGTATTTCTAAAACGATTCTACAACAGTTAAAAGAAAAATCACTAAATCTGTTTTTCGCTCGTATCTAGTAAACTGTGGATTTTTTTCAAAAACAAAAGCATATCTAAAATACATAAGCTTTTAAAACGACAACTCTTTCCATTTAACCAAATCTCTCTCTCTTATGGTATCCGAGATCCAAATGCTTCAAATGAGAAACTCATACAGTATATAAAGAATCCAAAAAAAATGCGCTTCGTATATATTCAGAAATTTTAGTATTGGCCCCTTTTTTTCACACCCGTTAAATCAACCCCTTCGTACGAAACGAAAATTTACCACTAGATTCCCTAAGCAAAGCAAAGGACTATCTTCATCCGTTCCCCAAATTATTAAATTCGAATAAACAAATCTGCCTTTCTTTTCTACACGATTTAAAGACACCACCCGACATAATAAAATCTCGTGTAAACTGTTATTGCGGATAAGCTTTATTGATGAGGCACGTTCTAACTCTTAACGCCGTTCCAGCAGAACAAAAATGCCGAATGCTCAATCATATCGGTAGAAACTACATTGGAATACTTGAACTGAAATAGTCCGTATTTGCTATTTACTCGTATCTACGAACAAACGGGACGCCAAAGCACTTTGTCCTTTGAGTAAATGTGCTAAAGGCATATGCAGCAATCGATCGCCACAACCTTCAGAAAATTGCAATATCCTTACAATTTCTTTCCACTTTCATTTTTGACCAAAAAAATAATTCAAAATGCGAAATTGAAAATGTACCTACGGGCGTAAAAACGCAGATAATTAAATATCAACCAAAATTGATTCATAATGAAGAGAACGTTGGCAAAAGAAACGTTTTTATCCTTAAAGTTTGAACGTTATACGTAACGATCTTTATAATTTGGAGGCAGTCTGACTAATTAATCGAATTTAAAACTTGATTATGTTTGATACCATTACCTCACTCAAGTTTGCGAAATTTCGGGAATATTATCAACTTGCGATGTAATTAACTAACGCGAAGGATGTTCGGTCTTTATAACGTTTCCGTTTTGGTTCATTTAAGTTAATTAACACACAGTATGCGCCGTTTTGTATCATCGATTTCTAAACTTATTTGCATATAAAATTCCACACTTTTGAGAATTATTTTGGGAGAAATTGCATTTAGAATAGTTAAAAACAAAGCTAACTTACCCTTTTCCCCATCTCCATAATTCGCAACACAAAATGGATCAAATCGTTATTACAACGCGACCGATTCACAAAGAATTTGAAGCTAGACTGATAACGAAATTTTTGTAATTACCGGTCGTCCTTCAACAAATACATTCAGGTGTCGAGATTATGAATCATGGAATAATGCAGTTTTAGTCGCCTGATGTCAATTATATACAGTAAACGTTTTATTTACAGAATATCTGCTGGGAATTTTCACCCCGAACAAAAATTGTTAGTTTGGCATCAAAAAAAATCGCCATTGGAGTGTCATTTTACTTCTGCGTCAAAAATCGTCCCCGTAAACATAAGAAAACCTGGAATACTCTTTCTCAATATTAAATGCTTTGGTAAATTTTAATTTCAAGCTTCTGTCTATCTTTTCTATTGTGTAAACCTAACCCATTATACAGGGTGGTGTTTTTAAGTTATTATTATTATGACGTTAATTGCCTCCATATAGAACAATAAGGTGGAAACGCAAAAGAGTACACTAGTTTACCATAAATGTCATTACCGAGGATAAGATAAAGTTTCGCTCTTTATAACCCTCGCAGATCCTGAAATCTACAACATATTGAGAAACTTGAGTTACCGAGGAACCCTAGTCAGTTTCCATTTGCGGAATTAAAAAGGTCTCACGCAGGATACTAGTGTTCGGCAGTCAAAGAGATTGGCGAAAGATTCATTTTCCACAAATGTGTACAGAAACCAGGTCAACTTACTTCTGGTTACTGATATAAATGTTTTTGGGTAACTATGGTAGGATACGGTAACTAAGTAACGTTGTTGATATTAGTAAAATTTAATAAATTGACTTGAGAATTGCACATCTTTAATTATATTTGCAAATTGCAATCCTTATTAAATCAAGAGTTATATCGCGCAGTCGAAAACTCAATATTAAAGAAGAAAGAAGAATAATACAGCTAAAAAACAAGTGGCCATCGAATCTAAACCTTTAATCACCATATAGAGGAAGGGGTGTTTAGAAAGCCTAAAGTCCTGGCTTAAAATTACATATCCAAGACATACGAAATGCTGAGTCAAAAAAGTGCACTCAACATTTACTTCCAATTGATAATAATCAACAGCCTTTCATGTACACCGTCTTCTTAAAGAATATTTGAAGATTTCAAAATGCGGCGTAATTTATTAAGATAAAGGAGTAATCATGTGCTTTCTATAGAATTGTTTTAATTACTGACAAGTGTCCGCGATAACAAACCGATTACATAAGGAAGGCTTGTTAGATATGCATACTTACAAAAATTGAATCACACAATTCGATATAAAAGACTAATGAAACAACGGAAAAAACTGAATCACCAATTAATCTAAAAATTAATCGCAATAACACGAGGAGCTATTTTCATGTAACCCACCAAGCACACTTGTTGGTAAGACATTTGCCAGGAAAATTTGAATGATTTAAAACAAATTGCTTTATTGCAATTATTTTTGTTGCGTCCGAAAGATTTTGTCATTTATTAGCCTTTCTGGACTATTAACTTTAGACATTTCAATCTGGGCGAGTGTTCTCAAGATAAGGCTCAATAATTTTAGTGCCGTAGATATTGTTAACTTTCCTTTCAGCATTGTAATGTCTCAATAAATACTTTAGAGCATAGTATAATACTCAATAGAGCAGCCGTCACGATTTTACTGTCCGCACTAGAGAATGCAATACCGGGATCCCGGAGCATTTTTGCGAGATTAATCCCGCACATAAATGGAGCGGGATCCCGCAGGATTTGAGGGACTGAGGAATTTGTCGACCAAGGGGACGACTCGGTTTACTTTGTTAATGAAACTGATTGTTAAACTTTTTTCGTTAAAAATGTACTATGATTTTTGAGGCACTTTAGAAGACCTTTGTGCTTTACAGGTAAGGTTTTTTTGAGTTCTAAGTTAGGCCGAAGGTACTTTTTTGTTAAATATTGTGATAATTAGCGATTTATTTGAATACAGAAGTTAACCGCACAGAATTGCTTATTTGCCAATTTATTTAAGGTTTTGCGAGATCCCGCAAATTCCGGGATCCCGCGGGATTAACATCAAACAATTCCGCAAATACCGGGATTGAGATTTTGCTGCGGGATTGCATTCCCTACTAGAAACCAATTTCGAAAGAAAATTCAAAGGGCTGTAACTTTTGAAGTAGTAGCCCAATCTTGGAACTGTTTGAAATTATGGATTCTACAGGCCACATTCTATAAGAAAAATTTTTTTCCGGGTCGATCTGAGACAATTTTTTTGAGGGCCTCGAAAAAAAGGCAGTGTATAACCTTCCTTTTTTCCAAAAAGCGACTGCACCAAAATTTCTCGGGAAAACACTTTTTCTTATTAATTTTGGTGCGTAGAATCCAAAACAATTCGTACTTTTTCGATCGGACTTCTCAACCAAAAGTTACGGACTAGAAACAAATTTCGAAAGAAAATTCAAAGGGCTGTAACTTTTGAACTAGTAGCCCAATCTTGGAACTGTTTGAAATTATGGATTCTACAGGCCACATTCTATAAGACATTTTTTTTCCGGGTCGATCTTGAGACAATTTTTTTCTCGGGGCTCAAAAAAAGGCAGTGTATAACCTTCCTTTTTTACCAAAAATCGACTGCACCAAAATTTCTCGGGAAAACATTTTTTCTTATTAATTTTGGTGCGTAGAATCCAAAACAATTCGTACTTTTTCGATCAGACTTCTCAATCAAAAGTTATAGCCTAGAAACCAATTTCGAAAGAAAATTCAAAGGGCTGTAACTTTTGAACTAGTAGCCCAATCTTGGAACTGTTTGAAATTATGGATTCTACAGACCACGTTCTATAAGAAAATTTCCGGGTCGATCTAAGACAATTTTTTTTCGGGGCAAAAAAAAGACAGTGTATAACCTTCCTTTTTTCCAAAAATCGACTGCACCAAAATTTCTCGGGAAAACACTTTTGGCGTCTAACCGAATAGTAAGTTTATCTTTTGCCTTTTGCATTTTCGCAAGTTACGTTTCATAAGTATGGTAATTTTAAGCTTTTCTGTAAATTTATTTTGCATTCTTTCGGTTTAATCCCGTTTAATAGAAAACTAAAATTAATAAAAAAATTACTAAGATGTTAAAAACTCGTGGTAAACTTTTTGTTTAAATTTAGACGGTTTTAATTGTTTAACGTTCTACGAAAGCTAGTTATAGATCTTGGCTATATTGTATGAAAATGATTTTTTAAATAGTTTTAAGTTATGGTTAGGAATGGTAATGGAATCTTTCCCACGAACATTAAAATTATGAACATCTGTTAGAAATGTAATTGTATTATACAAATAATAAGGTGATGATCTAAACAATATAATTTTGTGAAATGCAGTGGCAGAGTGGAAAAGTCGATTTTTTTCCATGTTTAGTCATGGTACACTTTAACTGGTGAGAAACCCTTTCAAACCTCCTAATTCCGTAAATTAAACGAACACACGAATTTTGAATAATCTGTGTTCTTAATTCAAGAAATTTAGAAAGACAAAATGAAAAATGGGATAGCACGAGCGACCGACAGAGCATAATTTTTGAAGAGCGAGAAAGTAAACCTTTAATTCGATGTATCTATCTAAGCCCGTTGTGAACAATTTTTGATATGCGTTTCATAATTGAAATTCGCGTTTAAGCTTAGCCCGAGATTTTTGGCTTCCTGAACCAACTCTAATTTTTTATTTCCGATTCTTATATCTAAGAGTGAGGAAACTTCGGCACGAGTAGCTGATGCACCAAATAATAGAAACTTACATTTACTGGGGTCAATATGTAATTAATGTTGTTCAGCGTAATTTAGGAAGGTATTTAAATCTTCGTTTATTTCACCGTTTGCCTTCTCAACTTCAGATTTATAAAATGCATAATATAACTGCAGCATACAGGTGGTAATTGCAATATTTTAATTTGTTTATAATATTAGCAATATATATTGCAAAAAGCAGAGGCCCTAACATAGAACCCTGGGGAACGCCACATCGCAAATTAACCATTGTTGAAGTCTTCCCATTAATGTCAGTCAGTGTTTGTTAAAATCGGCTCAGTCGTTTCAAAGATACAGGGTGTTCTTTACGGAAACCATTGAATACCCCCCACCACTTCATTTTTAGAGATACAGGAAAAATTGTCAAACAAAAAAGGTTCAGATTATCGTCGTCTTCAAAGACCGGGTATTTTTTGTTAGGTTAATATAGCGCCATTCACAGAAAAATCACTTTTTTAGATTCCAGATTGCAGTTACGCCTCCTAGCGGCCATTTCAGAAACTTAAAAATATTTTCCAGGTTTTTCTCGTGGCCGTTTTAGTAATAAATTTTTTTACCGCAAGCCTCTACGATGGACAGGTTCCCAGATACAGTACCTCGCATTCTTATTTGGCCACCCTGTACAAAGAAGATTCATAAAACTGTATTAAATTCAGACTAGTAGATTTACTTAAAGACAAATTAGAGGCAAAATACTGATTAACAGCATTATTAGCGTCTGTTAAATGAGAAGGTAATTTTTTTTCTAGAGCTATTGTGACCTACACCAAGATCCAACAATTTTTTATATAGACGTTACTGCTATTACGTTGGTTTTTAACACTATGCTCCATGAAAGCACGTTTTTCCCTTAAAATTGCGTTGTTGGCATAATTTGTCAAGCTTTTAAAGTAATTCCAATGGCTATCCAATGTTGATGCACAAAACTTGCCAAAGGCATTGTCACGCAATCGTATATTATTGGTTAACCACGGAGCTTGTGTGAAAATTTCTGTATTGATTGACCTGAAATCTAATCTATGCTTTAAAAAGGTAGGTTTCCTGAAAGAGGACATTAAATTAAGCTGAAAAAAAATGATACCATGATCAGAGATAGAATGATTAAGATCCACAGAAGAAGATTTGATTAAATTAGTGTCTGATGTTAGCACATGATCTATAAGGGTGCTACTTGAACTAGAAATACTCGTTGGCATATTGATAACTTGGGTGATATCAAATCTATATAGCATATCAACATATTGTTGCACTCCAGGTTTACTTAAATTCAAGAGATCAAAGTTAAAATCTCCTACACAAACATTTTTATCAGAAATCAATAGCAAATCCGAGTACAGAAGCTCAAAATCGTTTACAAATCCCTGGTATAATATATTTTTTTAATATTGACCTTGTATTTATATGCACTATTGGCAAGTTACTCATACTACAATATATTATTACTAAACTTAATGAAAGGGATGACGGAAATTAGAACGAAAAAAAAAACACACACAAAAAAACAAACAAGAGGGCAGGTATAGACTTCAATACTTTCCCCGCTGAAACTATCACTATATACCTAAAATTACCTAGGTGGTACCTGATATATCAACAACCGCAAAAGGAAAACTTTGAGATATCTGTTTAATTGAAGCAAAATGTTCGTATATTTTAATTAGTCATTTTGGTTGCATAAAATTAGACGTTCTTCAGTAGAGTTTTTGTCATTTAAAACTAGACATAGGAAATCCCTATGTCTACTTCTAAATGAATATCACAATATGATATGATTCACGTTTTCAGTCTATGTGCTTACCCAATCATTTGAAAGTCCCAAGAACAGGATTTATTTCTATTCAACTCCTGTAAAGTACCGATTTCGGAAATTCTGTCAAAATTTGGTCATTTTGGTTGGATGCATCGACCCAGTTATTTTGGGATACGGTCTAGAGCATGTTTTAGGTTACCATGTCCTTATACGTACATAACTCGAATTTTTATATCAGCACTTATGATTTTTAAGGACGTGACTTTGAAGTTTTTTCAAGATAATCGATTATACTGCAAAATTTTGCCGAAATACTCAGATATTTTACCATTCCAAGTAATTAATTTGCATTAGTGCATTCAAATCATCCTCTAAGAAGAACGTTGGGTCAGAGGAAGAGTCGAAAAATTTCGACCTTGATTGTTATGCATTTTCTGCTTGTGTATACGGTCTGTTAGATAGTAATGAACGTTTCTCATTAGCTATAACCCACATTGTACTATTATAGACTTGGTAAATATTTATTTATTGATTAATGCAATCGACCTATAAGGAAATACGTACCCAGGCTTAAATTGAGGTTAACTTATTGTGTGGGCAATTTACTTCGTCTAGAAAATCCCCCGGTACACATGATTCATTTGCAGCAAACAACAATCGAGGGGCATTTTGGGATAGGCATTATCTCAATTGTATTGTTCATGACGTGGGTGATTTTGAATCACAATCCACTACCTCGTCACACTATGGTCGGCAATTTAGAAAAAAAAACTGTTTGGGCTTACAATTACCTTGTATTACATAGGCTGTCGGAGTGGTTTTTGGAAAAATTTATTTTGAACTGTGATTTAGTTACCCCATAATCTTAAATCTCTACAAATTGATTTCCACTGTTTTCGAAATACTTGAGTGTAATTTATTATCTGAAGTGATGTATTTGCTTCATTATAATTTGATAAATGAAAGGTTACCTATATATAAAGCCAGATATGAAAAATGAGAAGTATTTCGTTAAAGTTTTCTATGAAGATGAAGGTAAGTTTTTTCTTGGTTGTTTCTTGTTTCATCTGTAGATGCATAATAAAGTGCACTAAGCGTCATTTTCCAAGAATCAAATTGCTAGATGCAGTTTAGTAATTTCATAGATTAATTGAAGCTTTTTTCGCAGATGAAGGAAATAGCGTACATAATTTTACTATTAGCCATGGGCACATGGGGGTCCACATGTCCCAATGAGGATGCGTTTCAGACTAGGGAGGAAAAGCCGATGGAACGCCTTCCAAAGAGCGTCGTTCCTATAAAATATAATATAACCTTAAATCCAGACATTAAAAAAAGAACTTTTGAGGGAAAAGTAAAAATTGAAATTCATGTAAAAGAAAAAACTAAAACCATAACTTTACACGCAAATCATTTAAATGGAGTCGATAAAAATTTTAAACTTACAAAAGTTACCGATGGAAAAGAGACACCTATAGATAAACTTGTTCTACAGCCTGGCCCTCAATTTCTAGTAATAACTTTTAAAGAGGAGCTAGCTGCCGGAACTAACTACATACTAGAATTTTCAAGTTTTACTGGTACATTATCCGCAACAGATAAGACTGGTTTTTATTTGGCACAATACAAGGATAAATCCGGCAAAACACAGTGAGCATTGACCACCGATGATAGTTGATCAAAATTATTTTATTTACTTTTAGGGAGTTCGCTACGACACAATTTCAGACCATTGGAGCCCGAAGAGCGTTTCCATGTTTCGATGAACCCCACCTCAAAGCTAACTTTACAATTCATTTAGTTAGACCGAAGGACTACATGTCATTGTCGAATGAAGAACTGATGTCCACAAAGTAAGTACTCAAAAACATGCGTCGAACGCAACATTCCAGCCCATTACTTTAGGCCATACGAGAAAACCGACAAGTATATAGACTCTTACCGAGAAACGAGAAGAATGTCGAGCTATTTAATTGCACTGGTCGTAAGCCAGTATATCCCTACAGAAACTAGGCAAGGACAACGTGTATTTGGTGACAAAGAGTCAATCGAAAACGGAGAAGGGGAATACTCGCTTAAGTTGGGAATTCAAGTTCTCAACAAACTCGAGGAATTTACGGGAATTAGGTACACGTTCAGTAAAATGGACCAAATCGCGATTCCAGACGCAGATTTTTGGCCAGGCGCGATGGAGAATTGGGGTTTGGTCACCTACAGGTAAGGTCGAATTTACGTGACACCACCCCCTACTTAAATACGATTTTAGGAAAAGTAGATTGGTTTACCCTCTCCAAGAACAGACGACATCCGGACGTGAGGCTACTGTTAGCATCATTGCGCACGAGTACGCCCACCAGTGGTTCGGTAATTTAGTTACTTGTGCGTGGTGGAAGTACACGTGGTTGAATGAGGGATTTGCCAATTACTTAGGACACTTCCTTCCACATATGGTAGGTTTAACCAAAGATTTATACGATCCCGTTACGTTCTCAATTTTATGCGCCCTTGCGTTTCAAAATATGCCTCAAAAAACTATAAAGGTTCTTTTTCCATGATTTTAAGCATTATTCAAGTTTTTGGGTGCACCTTTGTGTTACTAATAATTTTAGTACGAATTAAGAGCACTTAGCAAATAATGTTGCCCATATCTTCAAAACGCTTATTCTAAATGCCAATTATTGACACAGATGAATAGAAATTGTCAAGGGCTTTGTTTGACACACATTTCCAAAACTTCTTTATTTTACAACCATATGGTTTTTCGATCCAGAGAAGAGAGAAGACACTTTGCTAATCCCTTCCTCAATTCTATATCCAAATTGCTTTCAAGCGCCCTTCCAGCTCCTGGTTAAGTACCTAGGTACTTGAACCAGTCCAACTGCAAACTACTACATTTTCTTCTTCATCTATATACTCATTACTTTCCTCTTTTTGGTGTTTATCTTCAAACATACCAGCCTAACCCCTCTGCTCATAGCAAAACCAATCCGTTGTCTTTTCCCCAATCCTCATTACCACCTACTACATTATTCACAAACCGTATATGTCCCCGATATAGGTACTCCACTTTTTTCAATATTCTCATTAATTACACAATCATAGTCCAGTCATTCTAGGAAATATAAAAAAAATAATTCGTGTAGTTCCAATTTTTTCGGAAATGTGTGGTTGAAGGTCTCCTGATGTTGTCCTGAGCGATTTTGGTGCCGCCGGAGGGTGGGGAGATACATTTTTGCGCTTTTTCGGCTATATCCAGAAAATTGAGTGCGGGGGGGGGGGGGGGGTTGCAAGAAAAACATTTCTCATCAAAATCGAAAGTTTTCTATAACTTTGTTTTTATACATTTTTTTCCATTTTGTTGTCGGGCGAACTTTTCCTGTAGCACATTACCTTTTCATTTTTAACGTAAAAGTGGACAGTTGCAAGGACTTAAATTTCCTTCAAGAATAATTGGCATGTGTGGTGTTTAGGCTTCGACAGTCCACTTTACCTACAACAAAAATGAAGTGAAATTTCTTAAGCGAAGATAATGTCCAATTCAGATGCACGTACGATCCTCTCTATGAGGATCGTCTACCTACGTCCTGTTCATCTTCTGTTAAGATTGGTGGAAAGATCCATTGGTAGTTGGGACAGGCAATGGTGTAAAATATGCCAGCCTTCTTGCAGCCCTGCAGTTGGTAGTAGAACAACGACAAAAAAACTTTTTCTCTGGGACTGGCGGAGCTATGTTCCTTATTGGGTGAAGGTGTCCATCGTCACCTCTTTTCCAACCCCATTGTTCTGGAGGGAGTCATTTCTCCAGTCACTCCTGCACCTACACATTTTACAAGCCATTTTTTGCCATTGTTCTAGAACCAACTGCACGGCTAGCTGTGGGTCCAAGAAAGCTGGCATATTTTACAACATTGTCTGTATCCAATATTTGAGGTTAGGAACGAGATTTTGAAAAACGGTTTTCACTGGCCTCTTTAGATGTTATTTGGCTACTTTTTCATAAAGAAAAAGGCATATCATTCCATTTGATTTTTTTAGGATTTCGGGTCATGGTGTCAACTAGCCCCCTGGCGGAGAAGGATTCAACTAAACTAACTATATTGATTCTTCTTGCCCAAGGAATGCTCTTTTCAACGATATCAAATTTGTTAAAATCGGTCAAACCGTTAAGAAGTTAGAGCAGGTTATTGCAAAACAATTGAACGCCCCACACCATCTTTGTTTTTGAAATAACTGAGTTCTTGTTTTTAGGAAAATGATAAAACTGGTTCTCTTTAAAAATGTGAAAAAAAATTTTTAACTTATGCGAAATTTAAAGAAAATGCAATTTTGAAATTTAAGATGGCAGTTACGCCCTCTGGTGGTCATTTTTAGAACTTGAAAATTGCCCAATAATTTTTTTACCCCTAAGTCATACGACGACCGATTCCCGAGATACGGCCGAGGAACAGTACATCCGGTACATCTGAATTGGAATTTATCTTCATTCACGAAATTTCACTTAATCTTTGTCGGAGGTAACGTCGAACTGTCGAAGCATAAATACCACATATGTCAATTATTCTTGAAGGAAATTTAATTCCCTATACCATCCACTTGTACGTTTAAAATGCTGAGGAAAGCTAGACGAAAAGTTCTACCCGTAGCTTTTGAAAAAAAATGTAGAACATTTTATGAGCTTTCGGTTCGGGATATAGCCGAAAAACTGCAAAACTGTATCTGTAACCCCCTCCCATCCCGCCGGTGGCACCGAAATCGCTCGGGACTTTATTACACCATCATCAGGGGACCTTCAGCCACACATTCCCGAAAATATTGGAACTACAGGAATTATTTTTTCTATTTGTCGTTTTTTGGGATAGAATGACTGGCTTACTATGTCAACACACTTTCAAACTTTTCCTGTTCTCCAAGCATATCTCTCTTATTGTTCTGATAACCACAACTGAGTCCCATTCATTTTCTAAAACCGAACTGTTGCTCCGGTACAGGACAATAACCCCCACCCCATTCCGCTCGGAACAAAACCGCTCTCTATAACCCGCGAAGAAAACCCCCCGACATAAACCATTTTCTACAGTTGAATCCCATGTGGATTCTTTTCTAAAGCTAACTCAAAAATTCTTAAGGAATTCAAAACCTCCCCAAGTCCTATTTCATTATATTTTTTCTTCAGTCTTATTTTCACTTTCGCTATAGGCAACACATAATCACTGCACCGCGAAATTCGCAAACGTTCTGTTTTTAAACCTACCTTCAGTCAGTATTATACGCCCATGTATACAGGGTGTAGAATCGATTTACGCGCTATAGAGATTTCAATGCTAATTTCTTTATATCGAAATATTTTCTCCCCTAATTATTTTACAGCAAATCTGTAAATAGGTATCCTGTAACAAGACAAAATAAATAAATTAGAGATTAGTAATTGCTTAAAAATGGAATTTTTGTTTCAATAATTTCACGGCACCAGTGATTTTTACTAAAATCACTTGTGTCGCGGACATTATTGAAACAAAAATTGGATTTATAATGATACTTATAATTTCCTTTATTTTTATAGCATATGTTAAATTGACATTTTAATAGGTTTGAATGAGTAGACTAAGCCGTTCTTTAACCGTAAGAATAGATAAAGTGAAACAGATGAGTGTGCATTCTAATGACATCTGTCATTCTTATTTCAAATGCACGATATAAAATGACGTTCAGAACATATGACCATTCTGTTTCTATGGGAACGATCGCGACGGCAGAACCTAAGTTTGCTATTTTGACGTCTCTAAATTAAATTCAGAAGCTTTACAATGATTTATACGGTTTCTGCTATAAAATACAGTTTTGTATTATACACAACGATAAAGGGAAACTAACCATCTCGTGAAAGTTAATTCACTCAATGGCCAATCGTCTTGTATAATAAATAACTATAATTTCTCCCATTTCCCTCAACAAAAAACTATAAATGAGCGCATTTACAACTTTGCTGTAAAATAATTAGGAGAGAAAATATATCAATATAACCATTAAAATCCCTATGGCCCTTAAAGCGTTTCTATACCCTATATAGCCTTCTTTTAACCTGTCTAAACCGCGTTGCTACAAACAAACCAACTCTTTTCCCTAGAAAATTCGACAATTCTATCTGCTCTCTCTCGTTTTTGGTACCAAGTTCTAGTTATCCCGCCACTTCATTCCTCTACTATAGCATTCCATTCTATTATGAAAATACAGGCAACTGCGCTGTCCTACGTCTCTCAGGATGGTTTCCATCCATGAATCTCCTCTACCTCCTCTTTGTCATAAGTAGTGGTAGGCATAATAATAATAATAATAATAATAATAATATATATTTGCTGTCAGCAGACATTGATATTGACAAAGTCAATGAACCAGATTTACCTTCAAGCTAAATGCAATCGCGCTATCTCACTCTCCCTGTGCTTTTCATCTAGTTTCATTTATACCATAGTGTAAAAATAGTTTATACCAATCATCTGAGATCATTTTTGATTTGATTCCCAGATAATGTATCTCGTAAACGATGGAGGCAGCTCTACTACCCATTTTTTTTGCATACTTATATGTAACGCCCGGTATATCTGTATACACGGTGTCCATTTTTCGAGTGCCACTATGGGGATCTCACTTATCTTAAGAGATAGAAAGTTGGTTAAATGGGGGCAAAGTTGCCAATTTTCGTGCCGAATAAGAATCTGAAAAGAAATTTGAAATATCTTCAATAGTTTTGAAGATATCGCAAAAAAACGAAAATTTCTGATTTTCGTTTTTAATTTTTTTATGATAAACTAATCACATTATTCGGACACTTTTTAATGGAGATTTCAAATATGGCATCCTGTTTTTAATAACTTTCAAGATGACGGAGAAACACGTGGCAACTTTAGTTTTTCTTATGGGCGCCATATTGAATTTTGACATTTTGGGATTACGTCTTTTTTTCTCTTTACAACGATATATCACACATGGTGGTTCAGTATCACATTTTTCCTAAAAATACAATTTTTAATTTTTTGAGAAGAGTGCTTTGTAAAAAGAAAACGTTCATTTGTTGTGAACAAATGTTTGACAGTTTGATCCATCTGTCTGGTTGCAGCGTTGTCAGAGAAGTAGAAATTCGATTTTCATCTGAACAGAATTGAACTTTCGTTTTGCAAGAATTATAATTAAAATTAGAACAAAATACATAACAACATGTGTTCAAATTGCCCACCTCCTAATTCTGAGCACAGTGCCACTCTCTTCCTAAGATTTGCTATGGCTCTTGAAACATCCCTTCTTCTAATCTTGTTCCTGAGAGTGCTCACAATTCTATGACGAAGTTCATCAAGGTCGGCTGGCAATGTTTTGTAAATTTCATTTTTCATTGTTCCCCACAAAAAATAGTCCAAGGGAGACAGGTCAGGTGACCGCGCCGGCCAGCGTACGTCGCCATTATTAGCAATAACATGATTGGGAACAATTCCGATAAGCATTCCCCAACCCTCCTAGCATTATGGGGCGGTGCGCCATCTTGCTGGAACCATATCGAGTTCAAACGATGAAGAGGAACGTTATTGTCAATAAAATCGGTTAGAAATGTCCTCAGGAAATGGAGGTACCGATCAGCATTTAGAGTCTCTAAGGACCAATTATTGTATCGCCCAATAAACCGACCCATACGTTAACGCTAAAACGTATTTGTGGTCGTCGTTCTTGAAATTGATGAGAATTTTCAATTGACCAGTAATGTTCATTGTCAAAATTTCAAAATTTTTACCGCTTGCAAAATTGCCTGCTCCTATTCATTGGGTCTATCACCATATTACTGTCTACATCTTTTAAAAGAACCATATTCGCCCAAGTTTTTGCAGCAAAGAAAAATACCTCAAACTAGATTGTTGCCGCTCTGGATAACGCTGGAAGTATGTTGCAGCAGCCATGTGGGCATTTCGATGAGAAGTGTAGTAAATTTGGATCATATCTGTTTGATCTGCACTTGAAAAAGGCATTTTCGCATACAACTAGCATAAACCTAGTAAATGGCACTACATGAAATAAGTCAACCTTTTGTTCACAACAAAAGAACGTTTTCTTTTTCCAAAGCACTCTTCTCAAGTAATTAAAAATTGTATTTTTAGGAAAAATGTGATACTGAACCGCCATGTGTGATATATCGTTGTAAAGAGAAAAAAAGACGTAATCTCAAAATGTGAAAATTCAAAATGGCGCCCATAAGAAAAACTAAAGTTGTCACGTGTTTCTCCGTTATCTTGACAGTTATTAAAAACAGGATGCCATATTTGAGATCTCCATTAAAAAGTGTCCGAATAATGTGTTAATTAGAAATATCTACTACGATTAGTTTATCATAAGAAAATCAGAAATTTTCGTTTTTTTGCGATATCTTCAAAACTATTGGAGATATTTCAAATTCTTATTCGGCACGAAAATTGGCAACTTTGCCCTCATTTAACCATCTTTCTATCTCTTGAGATAAATGAGATCCCCATAGTGGCACTCGAAAAATGGACACCGTGTATATGGGTCAGTTTTCTCTTCGTACAACCGAAACGGTTTTGAGTAGGGAAAGTTTGGGCCCAGTTCTATTTGCAAAAATAGTGGAGGTATCGGGAAAAAAGATACAAATCCAATATCAAAATAGTTTCGCAATAATTTCAATTTTTGCAATTCTCATAAGCTCGTGAAATCATTGGTTTTTTTTACTGCCCTTGCTATTGAAATCTCGTCTTTGCAGTTAAATTGGGATATGGAAGGTTTGTACATTCTGGATGCGGTTCAATCGGCTTTGGTGGGTGATAGTAAGAAAAATATAGTACCAATGAATACCGAAAGTGCTCCTTCATTAATTAATTATCAAAAAGGTAAGTCACGATTTGTAGTTTATGGTACGTATGTGTAATGATCTAATTTATAGCTGGTTCTGTCATAAGAATGTTGAGTCACGTTGTAACAGATGACGTTTTCCGTGTTACATTAAAGAACTACCTGGAGAAATAGTAAGCGTTTTCCGGAGTAAACCACATCACCCTTAATTGAATCTATTTCAGCTCATACGAAGCTGTAGTGCCCTCAAACCTGTATGATTCGTTCCAAAAAGTTTTGGAAGAGAAAAAATTGACCAAATTAATGAACAACGTCGATGTTAAGACCGTGATGACCTCTTGGGATTCACAGTCCGGTTATCCCCTCCTGACCGTCACCAGAAACTACGAAACAGGCGAAATCAGCCTGTCTCAAGTAAGGCCCATTCAATTTCTAAAAGATTACGTAAACTGGTTTTACTTTAGAAACGATTCTTTACTGACGAAGAAATTGCGACTGATAAGTCCAAATGGTATATCCCGATTAATTATGTCATAGAAGGAGACTTGAACGATGAGAGCTATGCGAACACTACTGCTACAATTTGGCTGAAAGAAGATACTGGAAAGCTCGCTAACATGCCGAAGGGGGGGTGGATACTATTTAATAAGCAACAGACCGGTACGTTTACAGAAGATCTTTCGGATATCACTCACTTTCAATTTTAGGTTATTACAGAGTCATGTATGACGAAAAAAACTGGAATCTTTTAAAACAACAGCTGAATGAAAAAGATCACACCAAAATTCACATATACAATAAGGCCCAGCTCATCGACGACACCTTCACCTTCGCGAACATTGGCCAAATGAAGTACGGTGACGCATTTAATCTAACGAAATTTTTACGAAACGAAAAGCAGTACGTGCCCATTGCCACATTTTTGAAACACGCGGGGATGTTGGAGGAAAGATTAGCCAATTCGACGGCGCGTGCTAACTTAAAGGTAAGCACCTTAGATCTTCGACACGGATTCAAAATTCATTGTAGACATACATGAATCACATTTTGAGTGGAGCTCCAATGGAGAGCGTTGGTACCACAGACAATAACGATGAGGCAATAACAAGAACGCATATGAGAGTAACCTTGTTGCGGTGGTTGTGCAAAATTGGCAATGAACAGTGTAAGTATTACGTAATGGACACCTTTAACACCAACACGTCGTCGATCCCACCAAACTTACAAAGTGTTGTGTACTGTGGGGCGGCACGCTTCGGGGCAACTACTGACTGGGACAAGCTCTTTGAAATGTTTAATTCAGCTACACATGAGCTACCGCGTAATAGGCTATTAACGGGTCTTGCGTGTACGGAGGATAAGGATAAGTTGGACAAGTACGACTAAAGGCTGTGTACATCAGTTAGTGATGAACGTTTGTTGTAGATTCTTTAAGACTTCACTAACCAATGAAAACGTTAATCCACTTACTGCCTTTAGAGCTGTTATTAACGCTGGTGATTTTGGAGTAAATTCCACTTTTAAATACATTACAACCAACTTTGACAAAATAAAGAAACTGTAAGTATGCTTGAAATGGTTTAGTTGGCATTACATTTTTTTTTATTTTCAGTTCTTCTATTGGGGACATTCTAAAAGCTATTGCCACCAGATTGTACACTGCTGAACACGTAAATGCGGTAAGTACATAGTATGCCTGTGTTTATATTGGTATTAATTGACAGTCCTGTCAACTATAAAGCCTATAAGGTGTTGCATGCCCGATCAAATATCAAATGAAGTGTAATTTACAACGTAACTTTAACCAGACCGCGATTTAAAATTGTCTACGTATAATTTCAGTTCACGAAACTGGCAGCTGATCACCAAGACACGAAAGACAAAATTAACACTGCAAAGGACATCATTCAGAAAAATGTCGACTGGAATACAAAATATGGGAAGGTCGTCCCTGAATGGCTTCAATCCTACGTCGATAGTTTGAACAAAGACAAAGACAACAGTGCAGTCAAGTTTGGTTTCAGTCTGAATCTTCTTCTTGGAACTGTACTTATGTATGCCATCACTAATCTCATGTATTAAACAATATTATTAGGATATTTTTAAGATATTTTTAAAAGTAAAATAGTAGATACTAAAGATACCTATGCAACTGTAAGCTGACAGAATACTTTAGTCATACCAATAAATGAATTTAGGTACCCAATTTCTTTATTCCATATGATTGCACCGTCAAAATTAAGTATCGCTTAAAGTTAAGTCGAATGGATGTTGTCATTGTCATTTCACTCAACGAAACCAAGTGTATTCTATGTAAAAAATTCCGCTGAATCCGAAAATCATAGTCCCCCTGGCCGGAAACTCCGCGAACATATTGTTCTAAACAAAAAACAAAACAAAAATGACAAAATGTCGTTTCTTTTCGCATTTGACTCGTTAACTATTGCTCTGAGGGAAAAAATGATTAGAATCGAATTTTGTACCCCGCTGGACCTAGCCCCCCCCCCCATTGTGAATCAATTTAAGAATGGTATCCAATTTATGAGCTATTTAGGAGCTTTTCATATCGCAAGCTTAAAATTTTAGAGCTCGCTTAAATCCCTAGGAATCGAACATTCCTTATGGGGTGGCCAAGTCTACTTGGACTCAGCCCCCCCCCCCCCACTGATCAGAATTACTTTTTCAAATTAAATTTTGTACTGGAATTACGAGCTATTTAAGAGCTTTCATTTACAAGCAATTTCGATTTTTGAGCGCCACCCTTAAAAGAGCAAATAGATATAATCGATGGGTCGGCCAGTTCCACTTGTGACTGTGTTACAGCTTCCTAGTGCGTTTAGTACTTGTGTGCATCCAAGGAAAAGTCCTGAATCGACTACATATGAGTCTAATTCTGCAATCGGTGCTTTGTTGTCTGTTACTCTAAAGATTTTCCTTTTAGTAAGGTTTTCTGTTAATATAATTGAGCAACTGCCGTCAGGATTGCGTATACCTCGTCTTGGAGCAAGGGTGCTTTTTGTCCTAGTTTATGAAGCCCTGTCAATTGCTTCCGTACACTCCACAGCCGGTGCCCTCCGCCATTTGTGTAATACACGATTCCATTCAGCTTTACCTTACTAGTATTATCCTGCCTCCGTATCGAGCGGGGATTATCATCTTAAACAGTTTTTTTAAATCACAAACTGTTTTGGTTATCCTCTCAGTTATCCTACCGAGCTATTTTACTTTTAGATATTTCATCAAAGATTAAGCGAATGCATCACCCTTGACGATTCCTCCTCTCCATTAACTCTCAGCCAGTATGCCCGTCTGAGTGCCTCTGCCATAATTACCAGGTGTAGTGGCGGTTCATAAGTTTCCATAGCTACTGTCAGAGACGTTATCATTGTCCTCGTAATTCTAAGGCAAGCTTTGCGCTGCAGCTTGATCAGTATCTGTATGTTCTTCTGGGCAAAGGTCTGATCCTACCACACCAGTGACGCATACGTAATAACTGGCATAATTATTTTAGTGTATATTCAGGGACCTTGTGACGTTGTTCGCTATTTTTTCCATTTGTAATTTGAAATTAGGCGCTTGGGCGAACGTGATGCGCAAGTGTTTACCTTCTCTCACTACCTGTAGCTTGGTGCCCTACATTGCAAGGTCCTTTAGCTTTGTCGGCACTTTTGTACGTGAGAAAAGTTAATGAGGTTTGTTTCTGTTGAATTAACAGACAAGCCCTCCTCTTCGCACTATGATTCCACTAGATTTAAAGCTCCTTGCCTCACAACTGATACGATCTCCTCAAATCCCCTACGTACTACAATCACTATGTCATCGGCAACACTGTGGTGTAACCCGCATCATTTAATCTCCAGCATTTTGGCTTTCGATCCTTTTGGGGTTCCACTTGAGGATCCAGGCGTGTGCCCTTCCGGTCTTCGTTTCGAAGAATCAAAATGTCTGCCCCCACCCCCCTGGAGCTGCTCTCGCTAGCTCTGACCTCAAGCAGTCCACCGATACCATGGATTGCGCATGTGATCAGCAGCGCTCTCCCTTGTGGCGACATTCCGTAAATTGGGGAAAAGCATCGACTCTGTCAAGGATCCAGGCTTTGATTCGCCATATGTCCTCTTACCGAGAGTCTCCTGGTTCCTGTCTCATTCCTTATTAGCTTCCGGTGCGCCGCTCCGGAGAGTTAGGCTCTTTAATACCGGTGCTCTCGGAGTAGTTTGTTGTGTTTTCTGTTTTTTCTTGGGCCATAAGAGTGCCACGAGTATGGGGGAAAGAAATGTCCACTCACAGTCGTATGCAAACACAGAGAGTACGTACTGATGCAACTAACCGGTAGCTCAGAGGTAAGGCTACTGTGAAATGGACCTGGCCGCCCTCAACGATTGACTATTTGACCTATTGAGGGTGGAGCTCCAAAATTAAACTTACTTATTAAATGAAAACTTTTCAACAGCTCGTAATTCATGGACAAAGATTAATTTGTAATAAATAAAGAAAAACAGATTAGGGGCTACGCCAGAATAGACCTGGCCGCTCCCAGGATGACATCTATTTGCTCTTTTTAAGAGTGACGTTCTTAAATTGCAATTACTTGTAAATGAAAGCTCTTAAATAGCTCGTAATTCATGCATAAAAATTAATTTGAAATAAGTAAACGATAACACAGGAGGGGCTACGTCCAACTGGAGCTGGCCGCCCCATCGATTATATCTATTTGTTCTTTTAGGAGTGGCGCTCAAAAATCGAAATTGATTGTAAATTAAAGCTCTTAAATAGCTCGTAATTCCAGCTAGGTCCAGCGGGGTGAATTTTGTATAAGATACAGTTGGTATAGACCGTTGATTTTCATATGTTATTGTTTTTTATGGAAAAATATAAAAAAGTAATCCCGAAAATTAACAAATCCATTATTACTAAGTAAAATTCATCGATCATTTTGAAAATCCGTATTCGGTCACTTCTTTTGATAACAAAACAATATGACCAGCTCGATTCTCCTAGGTTTTATAGTTATTGCATAATTAAATAAACAAATTTGGCACTCTGATTAATAAAACTCATACATTTTGGTCAAATAGAAGCATTAAAAAGTTCACGCTTTAAAGAATCGTTCGATGCGACCCGATTTGCAAAATTATTTTTGGTTGTCTCAAAAACAAGCCCAAAGTCAAAAGCTGATTTCTCGATTAATCAGATTTTGACGTATTTTTTTTTAATGTAGGTCTTTCCGGGAACTTTCGATTAACCTATTATCGATTTACATTTCTTGTTGTATTTTGGAAATTATTCCATTTTTTGTATTTTGTAATATATTTATAAAAGTAAGCCGTGGTAAGGTTGTTTTATACAGGGTGTTAATTAATTGAGTGCCGATAATACAGGGTGTGAATCCTCGCATGATTTTAAGGAGAAAAGTTTATATCAACATAATGTCCTAAACCTTAAAATAAAATTGTCAGTTCAAACCTCGTACGGACGTCACTGGTAAAAATTAAAAAAAATCTTTTGTATCAACAAATGCTCCTTAATGATAAAATGGTGTGTACAAAATTTCATAAAAATATCTAAGAGTGATAAAAAATTTACTTTTTCCTTAAAATTGTAACACCTACAGCTCAAAAACTAAGAGGTGTAGGACATAGTTGATGTAAACTTTTCTGCTTAAAATCACCCGAGGATTCGCAGCCTTTATTATCGGCACTCAATTAATTAACACCCTGTATAATGCCAAGCAAGAACTAGTTACAGAACTAGGTAAACTCTGACTTGACTTTCCCACTACTTTTAATAGAGGTCATAGTACAGCATTTAGAAAATGCCCTCTGGCACCTTTATTTTGAACCCGGCGCAAAAAGTGTACTTACAACACTTTTTTGTAGATCTCATCAAGACACATCTTTTTTGTAATTAACATTTTTCGCTGTGATGCTTACTTTTCGAGAAAAATACAAATTTCGAAAAATAAAATAAATAATTTCACTTTTCAATTCAAAATTTTTCAAAAACTAAGAAACTCACGAATGAACTTTTGGCAAGTTTTTGAAGCCACCTTGGCCAGTGTATGTGAAAAAATGGAAACAAATTGTTTCAAGCCGTCATGGCTCTTTTAAACATTTGACACCTTCAACAACCATGAATATGGTTACGCATCAAAACCAAAATTTTATCCAAAAAAATCGGTTCGGACGTTTTTTAGATATCGTGTTCACAAAAAAAAACGAACCACATAGGCACATACACACCCACACGCACACCCAGGCATCAAGGCCACTTTTTTGGGGTAAGTGGGCTTCAAACCGTCCAGAAAATGCAACATTGGCATTCCTTTATACATAGTTTATAATATGTACTCGGAAAGTAATAGTGACAAGTACGTCGCTGTATGAAATTGCCACTGTAAATAGTTCTTTGCGATTACATTAAAATCCTAGAGGGAAACAACTTTGAATGTTTGGTGTATACCCCTCTGAATTAATTTGCATTAACGTGCATTAATTTGAATTAACGTGAAATAATTTGAATTAACCTGAATTAGTTTCATTAACGTGAATTAATTTGAATTAACATGAATTAATTTGAATTTGAATTTTTGCTGTACACCAAAAATGGTACTTGTTTCCCCCTGCAATTACGGTATTTTTATTTTAAAACTAAAACCAAACGTTCAACAAATCCAACTCCACTACCTATCATTAATCAGATTCTAGCCGATCCAGCAGGTTCAATTTCTGATGAAGACGACGGGGCGATTGGGAAGATACATATGACGATATAACGGACTTCCACTTTGATCACGCTTCTTCAGGAGTGAATATCCAACTTTGGTCGCACAACCAAAGAAGACCATTACAAATGTATTGTAATTTCCATCCAGATTTATAATCAATTTACATTCATACAGTCCACAAAAAATCGAAGCTTCATTTGTACACGCATCAGCACATGACGCATACATTACTTTTTTGATAGCACAAAAAAATAAAAAATTTTAAAAAAGATTTTTGCATTTTTTTAAATCCTTTCTTTAATCTTCCTGAATCAATATCAGATTTTTTGAAAAAGTTTGTGCTATATTTTTGAAAAGAGAATTTAATATGCTATCTTTTTGGATTAATATAGAGAGGGTGTTCCATTAAAAAAATTATGTTAGGACCAATAACTTTTTTGCCTGACCCGGTATACTTTTTTTGAAAACGGATCATGTAGGATCATTCTGAATATTTATTTTCTGTATCTCGTTTAATTAATAAAATATAGGGTCACACTGAAACTGACAATTTTTTATGTTCCCTCGTATCTCTTAAGTCAGCGAATATTTTCAAATTTTGACATTTTCAGTTTGACCCACATATATTAAACAATTTTTGAATTTTTTAAAGTCTTTTGTGCTATATTTTTGGAAAAAATAGAGTTTTTTTAAATTATTTTGTGCTATACTTTTAAAAAAGAATTTACCAATATAGAGAAGGTACTCCATTAAAAAAAATGTGATTAGGTTCGATGATGGCTGAATTATTTCAATCCTTTTTTATCTTTCTGAATCAATATTGAATTTATTAAATTTTTTGTTCTATATTTCTGAAGAGATAATATGCTATCTTTTTGGATAAATATATAGAGAGCGTTCCATTAAAAAAGATGAGGGTAGGTCCGATTACTTTTGTCCTGACCCCGTATACTAATTTGGAAAACGGTAGATCATTCAACAATAATTATAAAGCTAGTTTTGTAATAAACATTTTAAACAAGAAATGCAGAATGCAAATGCATATTATTATTTTGAAATTGGCATTTTCCCGAATATTTTCAAACTTTGATTTTACCATTTTAAGTTTGACCCAAAAAGAGCATGTGACGCTTATTTTTCATAGCACAAAAATTTTGAATTTTTCTCGATCAATACTGAGTTTTTTTTATTTTTTTGTGTTATATTTTTGAAAAAAGAATTTAACATGCTCTCTTTTTGGATTAGTATAGAGATGGTGTACTAAAAAAATGAGGTTAACGACAGATCATTCAACATCATTAAAGACACTTTTCTAATAAACACTTTAAACAAGAAAATATAGGAGCGCATTTTCCCCCCACAGAATCAGTAATAACAATACGATGGTATAAAAGGGTATCTGATAGATGTTACGTACTGTTAACACTTTCCTTATCTATCGAGAGTAACTGAGGTGCAAATGAACATTCTCAGTTTTCGAGAGGCCATCATAAAAAAGGTCTGCTTGGAATTTCACCTCATATCATAGTTTGTGAATTAGACAATTAATTTTTGATTGATTGATAACATAAAAATCTGGAGAAGGTTTTTGAAACTTAAATAAAGTAATACCTACTAGTTACCTTTACCAGTCGGCTTCCACAATGGGAATCACTTATCAATTTCGTTAGAAAAATGACAAACAGGAAGACTTTAACAACGGAAAGCGATCCTGGAGTTGCGTTTTGAAAAAAATATATTAATCTAAATGGGTTGTAACAGAGTTGAAGATAATCAAAGTTCGCATATAAAGTATACGTATATATCTCAACACAATCAAAGTACCTGACAGGTAGATCTATGACCCTCTCTAGAATAATTATCTAATTGATAACGAGATTCGTATTTATCAAATTCGATTAAAAAAAGTTATATAAATGGAGATATGAGGCTTGAACATCACGAGATTGTAGTTAAGGTTATAATTATTGCATTTAATATATGTATTCTTGAAAAATGAAAAACACGGTATGGAATATTTTATTGTTGATTACGGGTGTATGGTGTTATAAAGAGTACAAGCATGAGAGGCAGATGGAACGGCTTCCAACACACATCATTCCCATTCGTTACACTATAACCTTAGAACCGGATATAGGCACACGAAAATTTGTCGGGCAGGTTCAAATTGAAGTTGAGGCAAAAAAACGAACCAACGTCATAACTTTGCACTCAAACAAGTTAGATGGATTTAATGAAACTAATGTAATCGTATCCGCCACCAATGGAGGGTCAATTGGGACCAAGGAAGTTGCCCTAGATGCTGGTCGGCAATTTTTAGTAATCAATCTTAAAAAGTCGCTAAGTGAAGGAGCGAGGTACTTAATAAACTTCGCAAGCTTTACTGGTCAAATATCGGCGACGGATAAGACAGGATTTTATTTGGCAACGTACCATGACAACGCTAATAGAATACAGTGAGTACGATTTGTGGATTTACGATTTAACTTACTCGATTTTAGCGAATTTGCGACAACGCAATTCCAAACCATTGGAGCTCGAAGAGCTTTTCCGTGTTTCGATGAGCCGCACTTTAAGGCCAACTTTACTATTCACTTAATTAGGCCCAAGGAGTATATGTCGTTGTCCAATGAGGAACTAGTTTCCTCCAGGTAAGTGCAAAAAAGCGGTTCAGAATTTTAGTATATACGTCACTTTAGGAAGTACCTTCAAACCGAAAAGTACATAGACTCTTACCGCGAAACGAGAAGAATGTCGAGCTATCTGGTTGCATTTGTCGTAAGCAAATATATTTCCACGGAAACGCGTCAGGGGCAACGCGTGTTTGCTGACGAAGACTCGATCAGGAATGGTGATGGAGAATACGCGCTGAAATGGGGAATTACAGTTCTTAAAAAACTGGAAGAATTCACTGGGATTAGATACACGTTCAGTAAATTAGACCAAATTGCCATTCCAGATAAGGACTATGCGTTTGGGGCCATGGAAAATTGGGGCTTAGTAACTTACAAGTAAGATCATCTAGGATCTATGCTCTTTCCTTTCATACTGCTATAATTTCAGGAAAAGCTCGCTGGTGTACCCACAACAAGAACAAACTACAGCTGGACGCGTACGTACTGTTTCACTTATCGCGCATGAGTATGCCCATCAGTGGTTTGGTAATTTGGTTACTTGTTCTTGGTGGAGTTACACGTGGGTGAACGAAGGATTTGCGGAATATTTTGAATTTTTTCTTCCTACAATGGTATGTATTCATTAATCTATTGTCGGGAATTGAACAAATTTCTGTGAAGAGTACTTTTCTCCACTATATGACTGCCATTGATACAATATTGGTCTTCTACTAATAAATTCAAAATACTCGTGTGTTCAAAGAAAAACATTAGAATTGACGTTTTTCGAACTAAATTGGGTGCACTGGCACTCTCTTGGTTTTACATATAATGCTGGCCAGGAGAGAATGCCGGTGACCTGATTCTGGTCTGCAATCGTATGTTTTTCATATTAAACCTTACGATCTGTAGACCAACATCAAGGCCTCTGTGACCGGAATTCTCTCCTGGTGAGCCTAATATTAAAAAAATCATTTTTCGAGTAGGTATCACATCTATTTTCTTAGAACTAATCAAAATAAGAGTGAAAGAAAAGTGAACGGTTCGAATCAGACGTACAACCGTTACTCATTTGGCGCTGTAGGCGGTTAACGAAACTCGTTCGTAAAGTAAATCTACACTACTAATAAAGTTCGAATTGGGCAGTAATGCAAAATAATATCTTTAATTTACCATTGATTAATTAAATTAAACATAATCATTTGCATGTGGTCCTTTATAATTCACGAAACTTGCCTGTCGTCTAACTTATTCAATTTTACTTGTTTCTCTTGTATTTTACTTATTTTAATTTCATTTCATATGGAAAAATGTGTGCCGGTTTAGGGGTAGTTGTAAAAGTGTACCTTAGCTGTCAGTAAGACCGGAATTGAGTCTTACATTTATTTCTGTAAACCGCAGGCCATTTCAACCCTTAAAATCACTTCGAGTTTCCGTAGCCAATCAGTTCTGAGTACTGTCACTTATCCGTGCGCGCGTAGTAGATCGAAAATTAAGAACTCAGTCGACGAAAAAGAAGTGGATAATGCCCTTCTACGTCCGACTACACAATTACCACAAAAGATGGCGAGAAACCTAACACTGTTCCAGGCATCCAGTTGTTTTGCTATCACGATAATTGAATAATCCGTAATATTCGGTTGTATTGTCCATCAAACTGCCTTTGCTTATACACGGTGTTCATTTGAAAACTTCCCACCACGAATTTATCAAAAACCGCTGATTAAAGGAAAAAACGCCGAAGTCATAAGATTTGTCAAGGAAGACAACTTCCCTCTGTCCCTCAGGGTCATTCCCTTAAAATTTTTAAAAGACAAGTGGTGTCGAGCAATAGCTTGTTTGAGAGGTCTTTCGAAGTTCTTTATTTTGACGTTTGATTCTTTAAAATCGGTCGATTCGTTTTCGAGAAAATTAGAAAAATCTGTATTTAATTTATTTAATCGACCTATCTTAATTTGTTCAGATACAAAAACAAAAACAAATGAAAAACAATTTTTATTTCAATAGTGTGTCAAAATGTTGGCCAAACAAAGATATAGGCGATGTTCAAATTCGTGACGGACATTTTCAAAAACATGTTGTTCATCCAAACTTTGAGGATAATATAAATTAAATTAACTGACAGCAAATTAAATTCTTTCTTTCCAATAGCAACAAATAAGTGATATTTTCGTTTGTTTTGTTTTCTATCTGAACAAATTAAGATAGGTCGATTAAATAAATTAAATAAAGATTTTTCTAATTTTCGAATCGACCGATTTTAAAAAATCAAACGTCAAATAAAGAACTTCGAATAACCTTTTAAACAAGCTATTGCTCGATAGGTACCACTTGTCATTTAATTGTTAAGGGAATGGCCCTGTGGGGCTATAGACTAGAAACCAATTTGGAAAGAAAATTCAAAGGGCTGTAACTTTTGATCTAGTAGCCCAATCTTGGAACTGTTTGAAATTATGGATTCTACAGGCCACATTCTATAAGAAAATTTTTTTCCGGGTCGATCTGAGACAATTTTTTTTTCGGGCCTCAAAAAAAGGCAGTGTATAACCTTCCTTTTTTACCAAAAATCGACTACACCAAAATTTCTCGGGAAAACCCTTTTTCTTATTAATTTTGGTGCGTAGAATCCAAAACAATTCGTACTTTTTCGATCAGACTTCTCAATCAAAAGTTATAGAGTAGAACCAATTTCGAAAGAAAATTCAAAGGGCTGTAACTTTTGAACTAGTAGCCCAATCTTGGAACTGTTTGAAATTATGGATTCTACAGGCCACATTCTATAAGAAAATGGTTTTTCCCGGTCGATCTGAGACCATTTTTTTTTCGGGGCAAAAAAAGGCAGTGTATAACCTTCCATTTTTACCAAAAATCGACTGCACCAATATTTCTCGGGAAAACACTTTTTCTTATTAATTTTGGTGCGTAGAATTCAAAACAATTCGTACTTTTTCGATTAGACTTCTCAATCAAAAGTAGAGGGTGAAAATTTGTTTTGATGAGACCTTTCATTAGACTATCATGAAAAATAGTACGTGGGTCTACCACACCACTACCCCCCTCCTCCCACCTCTAATCTTTTACACTAGAAGCAGAGGTATAGACTACCTATTGCAAGAACATTCCAGAACTCTAGAACAATTCTCCTAAAAGTAGTTTACAACCGTAGACGTTGACCCCGACGGACGGATGGAGGGACAAAACGCAAACAATTGCACTATTATTTTCTTAAAAAATGCGCTAAAAACTTATTATTGGGACGCATAAATCGCGCGAAACAAAAAACCTCCCAGGAATTCATAACAATGTTTGAATAGTTGTGAAAAAATACTTGATAAATACGCGAGGAATCCTTGAGGAATTTTGAAAAATATTTTTCAAAGAAGCCGAAAATTTTTCATGAGTGAAAATATATTATGGAAGTTTTTTGAGGATCTTTAAAAACTCTCAGAGTGAGTCAATGTCAAAAACCTGCTGGAATACATCTAAACGCGGTTTGTAATTATCCTTGAAAATTTTATGGTTGAGTAATCCTGAGAACTTCAGAGCCTTCCATGGAATTGTATGGATTCCAAAAGAAATTCTGAAAAAAACTTTTGGATTTTCTGAAGAATATTTTAAAAATCTATAAAAATTTCATTTGTAAACGTGCTTTAATAATTTAATTAATAAATATACTCCTCAATCACTTAACACTTCTGACATCGATTTTCAATTCAACCTGAATCCTAAGGTTTCGGTCTTTTCAGGCTTCCGCCTTCAGTGACGTACTAACCATGCTTTCCATCAGTAGTCCACTCTTCGTTTCCTTTTATACTCCTCCTTCTTCGTGACATCTGTTTGACTTCCTTTGCCTTCTTGGGGAATATTGCTCCGAATATAACTCACAGAGGTCATAGCTTTAAATACATCTGTGGCTCTAGGAGCTATAAAAAAGTGAAATTGAGCATTTATTCCTTTCAGCTAAATTGGAACATGGAAGGTCTGTTTGTAATGGATTCGGTTCATGCAGCTTTAGCGAAAGATAGCGCGAAAGACACAGTGCCGATGAACACTGAAACGGCCCCTTCAATAATCAATTATCAAAAATGTAAGGGCATTAAGTAGTAGACAAATTTACAGTTCTGCTTTACAGCCTCGTCCGTTATAAGAATGCTGAACCATGTTGTCACAGAGGACGTCTTCGTAAGTGCACTGAAGAGTTACTTAGAAGAACAGTGAGTGGTAAATGTCTCAATACGACCCGTTACATTGTAAACCGATTTTAGCGCGTACACTCCAGTTACACCAACAGATTTATATATGTCATTCCAAAAGACCTTAGAAGAGAAAAAATTGACAAACTTAACCCATGGCGTTACGATAGTAAAAATGATGGAGACTTGGGACTCCCAGCCGGGATATCCCGTACTGAGCGTTTTCAGGAATTACAACACCGGGGTGATAAGTCTATCTCAAGTAAGTCATCGTTTAATTAAACCCTTGTAAATTCACTGATTTTTTTAGAAACGGTTCTTCACTGAAGACTCCACCGGTACTGATCAATCCGTCTGGCATATACCCATAAACTTTGTTACGGAAGTGAATCTAAATAGTGACAGCTATACAAGCACCGTTGCTACGAGCTGGTTCCATGAGAAAACGGGAGAACTACACGGTATGCCGACGAAAGGGTGGATACTGTTTAACAAGCAGCAAACTGGTAATGACTCCAGTGTATTTGATAGAGCGTTTGCTAGACTTGGCCATTTTAGGTTATTATAGGATCATGTACGACGAAGAGAATTGGAGGCGCCTAACTGAGGAGTTGATTAACAAAGACCATACTAAAATTCACACGTACAATAAGGCCCAACTGATCGACGACTCCTTCACTTTCGCTAGCGTTGGCCAAATGAAGTACAACGCGACACTTGAACTAACCACTTTTTTGAAGGGTGAAAAAGAGTACGTGCCCATTGCCACATTTTTGAAACACGCGGGAATTATGGGAGACAGATTGGCGAATTCGACTGACCGGGAGAATTTTAAGGTGAGGCTTTCGACTGGGTTAGGCGAGGTTAAATCCGAAATCGTTTTAGATTTATTTGAACAACATTTTGAATGGAACTGCACTTCAAGTGCTCGGTATGACTGAAAAGGGCAATGAGGCGATTACTGCCGAATATTTGAGGGTAATGCTGATGGAGTGGTTATGCAAGTTTGGCAACAAGCATTGTAATAGCCATGTGACGGAGATGTTCAATGGTGCCTCTCAGATTCCTCCAAACTTACAGAGTGTGGTATATTGTGGTGCGGTACGTGCCGGTACTCCGGCCGAATGGATCAAACTGTATAAATTGTATCATTCAACCAAACACGCACTGCGGAAATCCAGAGTATTAATCGGCCTCAGTTGCACGGAAGACAAAGACTCGTTGGACAAGTAAGATTTTGACATTTCCTCTAAATGAAACTAATCCCTGGTTGGGTAGGTTCTTTAATATGGCGTTGACTGATGAAACAACTGACACGGCTGTTGCGTTTAAAGCAGTTGCTAATGCGGGAGATTTCGGAATAAAATCTTTATTCAATTACATCGTTGCCAATTTTCCTAAGATAAAAACACTGTACGTATGACTATAGAGGGTGCCTATTTTTCGTATTTCAGTATGGGGATCTTGTGGCAAATTTTAAAATATCAAACCGAAAGTTCCTTTGGGAATTGAACTAACCGTTTCAGTTAGGCAGACTGGCAAATTATACTTGATTAAATTGTACGAGTTAGTATAACCGCACTAAAAGGCATAGCGAGGATAGAAAGAGCCCGAAGATAATTCTGAAATCCCCCCCCCCCTCCCCAAATGCACAAATAATTTCAATTTACATAATTATTTCTAATTTTGGAAGGCGCAAAATGTTGAAGAAAAACGATATTTGTGAAAGCTACTGCATTGCTAAAAAAAATTAGTATTCGATGAATGTTATGAAACTCCCCCCCCATTCCTCGCTACGCCTCTCTAGTGATTCAGTTTTCACGTGCTACGGAAACAAAAAAAAAGGTAACCGAGATCCCCATGGTGAGACGTAAAGCAGGCACCAATTTCAATTATTTAAAATTATTTTACTTTTTAGTTCTTCCTTGCCGACCATTTTGAACAATATTGCCACTAAATTACATAGCGTTGAGCACGTAGATGCGGTAAGTGCAATTTTGTTTACTAGATCAAATCAATAAGTTTTAAAAATTATCTAAATATAATTACAATTAAATTTCCCAAAATAGTCACCTATCAAATGTACAGGGTGGTTCAAATTCGTGACTCCCCAATGAAATCTCCGTAACAGTGGGAGATACGGTGTAGGTTAAGTGGTAGCAAACTTGCTTCTATTTGTGACTAAACAAACCCTTTTGAAATTTTTGAAAAATCTGAGAATAACTGAAATATCACCGAAAAGCTGAAAATGTCAAATTTCGTTTTCATTTTCCTACCCGTTGGCACTTTCTATGGGCACCTTTTTTCGTAGAACCTGAACCTGTTATGAAAATAGCACGCTAGATTTAGAAACTACAAGCTACTACTTTATTATTTCTTATGAGCGCCATATTGAATTTTTACGGAATGAGATAGAGGACAAAAAAAGAAAATTAATGACGTGTCACACTCCATACTTTTACATAAATTTACAAAAAGAATTTCAAAACCAACAGTGGCGATGCATTCAAATGAATTTATTTTTTTGTTCTCTATCTCATTCCGTAAAAATCCAATATGGTTCTCATAAAAAATAAGAAAGTGTAGCCTGTAGCTTCTACATATCTAGCGTGCTATAGAAATTCTGATAACAGATTCAGATGCTCCGAAAAAAGTGCCCAGCGAAATTTGATGTTTTCAGTTTTTCGGTCATATCTCAGTTAAGTACTTGCGTAGGTTTCTTAAAAATTGTCAAATGCGTTTTTTGGTCACAAAAATGGGCAACTTTCCCCCCATTTAACCTAAACTGTATCTCTCACCGTTACGGAGATCGCAATGGTAAGCTACGAGCCCTGCACATCCGGTGGCGCTCTTGAAAATGGCGCGTTTGAATGCATGGTTCAAAAGAAACCAGAAAATTCCAAATACTTCCGAAAATATGCCAGAAAAACAGAAATTTGCCGATTTGATTTTTATTTTTTCCCGATGTTATTTGAACAGATACAAAAAAATTAAAAACACTTTCTCATTGTCACTGTGGGAGCTCTACAAGATACTATTGAGAGATTTGTAACCCTTTTTCTTTTCATATGGCCCGTAAAAAAAGTACATACTGTATTTCCTTTATTTTGCCTTTATTTTTGAGTGGACTGGATACATTTACAAATATCCAGGCCCGAACCCGGATTCGAACCAGGGACCCTTGGCACCACAGTTTAGCTTTAACTGAACTGCACCACAGGGCTATTGAGTAGCATTTTTTATTATGAATCCAACGATATATGTCACATACAAAAAAAGGAAAAATTGGAAACCGTTGGTTTCAACAGGATGGTGTACCACCATAGACCCTTATCAAGAATGCTCAGAAGATTCATATTTTAGAGTTTCTTGAGACACTATTCTTTGCAGGTGTTCATATTTAGACATCTCCTCAGAGTTTTTCGAACCTATGTAAAAATATAGTATTTTTTATCTTTTGATTAGTCTTTATACAGGGCGCCCATTATGTATGGAGCATAGTATATCTCGGTAAATATCGAATGTATACCAAATTTTTCTATATGACAGTTGTTTAACATTTTATTTTTTATATATTTAAGTTTTTTTGAAAAATTTTCTTCTATTAGGGTGCTAAAATGTTACATCATCGAAAAGAGACAAAAATGAGTCTAATGAAAAGGTGCACTGCCATTGAAAAAATTCAAAGGATTTAGGGAGAATTAATAAATCAACACCTTCCCCATGCGTCTAAATTTAGACACATGGGGAAGGTTTTGAGTTATTAATTCTCCCTAATGTCTTCGATGTCCACCCCATTTTGAGTTCCAGAAAACATGGATACCCTCAATTAATTTAAAAAATTCAATTGTTTTTCGTTACTCATTTGTTTTCTGGAATAAAAACAACTGAATGCTGCCTTATCGATATTTATTAGAGCAAAAATGTATTAAGGTTTTTTGTAAAAAAAAATTTTTTACGTCAATCAACCGTATTAGTTTTCAATTTTTTGCATAAAAAAGACGGAAAATTGGAAAAATAAAACCCCCATCTTTTTCAATAATCTGTGATGCCATGGAATGTTATAATACAAAAACTACGCCAATATCCGTCATGCCATGGAATGTCTGCTATAAAACAAATCACATTCTATCAAAAAGTATTATATGTAGAACAGTGAATTCAACATAAAGAAAGACCAAATTACTAAAAACGGTTTCCTAATATAACAATTTACAATAAATGTTCGAATAAGTCACCATTAACTGCAAGACAGTAACCAAGTCGATCATAAAATCAATTTCGAACTGCTGCTAATTGATAACTGGATATCTTTTTGTTTTAGAAAATTCCATGGCATCGCAGATTATTGAAAAAGATGCCGGTTTTAAATTTCCAATTTTCCATCTTTATTATGCAAAAAATTGAAAACTAATACAGTTGATTGGCGTAAAAAAATTTTTTCTACAAAAAACCTTAATAAATTTTTGCTCTAAAATAATTTGGGGAGCCAATAATCGCCTGTTATGAATTTTACATTGAAATCCCTATGATGCGTTACGCAAGTCACCACCCTGTATACTATATTCCATAATATAATAATGCGGGCACTCTGTATATATTCTTCAGAAATTGATTGAAAGTTACCTAAAGACTCTTCAGAAATACTTTATAAGGTCCGAACAGGTTCATCACAAAGTCTTTATAGAGATCCTCTCCAGAGCTTTCAAAAATATATTAAATCAATCCTGCAATATTTTCAAAACTTTTCTGAGATTTGGGTTATTTCCTAATGCAATAACGGAAGAATATCTCAATAATCTGTAAACATTTTCTGAAGAATATTTTTGCAGAATACCTAAATATAAATCACCAAAAAGCCCGTAAAAATCTAGTTTTTGAAAAACCTCCAAGGAATTCATAACAATGTTTGAATAGTGTGAAAAAACACACTTGATCAATAAGTGAAGAATCCTTGAGGAATTTTTTGAAAAATATTTTTAAAAATACCAAGAATTTTTCATGAGTGAAAATATATTTGGAAAATTTTTGAGGATCTTTAAAGACTCTCAGAGTGAGTAATGTCAAAAACCTGCGAGAATCCATCCAAACGAGCTTTGTAATTAATAATCAGTGAAAACTTTGTGGTTGAGTAATGCTGAAGAACTTCAGAGCCTTCCGTGGAATTCTAACGTTTCCATTTCTTTCCATTTAAACAAATCAGTTGCAGTTGAATGTATTTGTTTGCAGTTTACGAACCTCGCTAAGGAAAATCCAAAACAAGCAGACGCCATTAACTCTGCCAAAAAAATCATCCAAGCAAATGTAGATTGGAATACGAAGTATGGAGACATCGTTCAAGAATGGCTTAAATCCTACGTCGATAAAGTGAATAACACGGAGAATGGTGCAGTTAAGCTTGGTTCCAGTCTTAAGCTTCTTCTAGGAACGCTAATTGTGTATGCCGTCACTAATATCATACATTAAACAATTTTATCTAGTGTATTTAAGATCTCTACACCTAATTAAGACTTTTTTGTGATAAGATATGCTAAAAACATCTCACACGTTAATTGAATAATAAATTAGTTTTAAAATAGATTCGTGCCAGTGAATTTTAAAAATGTTTTCTACTGCCGTTCTGGCGCTAGCACTGTTAAGAGAAGTGCATGGCCAACAAGACATTGTAAAACCAATCCATTACAATGTCACTTTGGATCCGGATTTCTCCATGGGTCTTTTCAGCGGTAGTGTGACCATAGATTTCTTGGTACAGGCCAACACGACAAACATCACCGTGCACGCCGATTCTATACAGATTGTCACGGAGAAAGTGGGAATCGTTAATTCGTCCGGGCACAATTTGAAAATTCCGTCAATTGATAGGGATGAGAAAAATGGCGTCTACGTGATACAAACAGAAGATACCCTAACCGTAGGAAATCTTTTCAATTTGACTATAAAAGATTACACTGGAAACTTGCGTCATCAAGATAAAATGGGATTTTGCTTGAATAGCTATATTGACCGTAACGGAAAAGAAAGGTACACACTTAAATTTCTTCTTCTTTCCACGTAATTTTTATTGATCTTTGATCTATCTGGGGTGGGGGAAGCTTTAGATATAACTGATCCCATTATAAACACAAAAAATTCTGGTTTTCAAAATAACTGAAAGAGTTAGCTGGTCCAGTAACATAAACGTATATTTAATATACAGTATGGTGCAAATGAAAGGACGAAATTAATCATTTATATTATTTGGGGGCCATACGCCATAAATTTTTTTCGAATATCCGAGTAAACCCTATTGTTTTGGGGTTTTTTTGGTTGGCGCAATGAGAAAACTTTTTCATGTAAAAACCATTTTTTTTTTCAAATTTTATCAATCGGACCAAAACCGTTTCAGCTTTGCAAGTCCTTTAGGTATTAATATTAAAGACGCTGCAAATGTTTGTTCACCAATTTTACTCCAAGAGCGAAATATTCAAACAATATAAAATCAACTCTGACCATCGTGTCGTTCTCAAAGATAATTAAATAATGCAGAACTTTTACTTCTTTCTGGAAAAATTCCTAGTGCAGCGAATTGTCTAGAGCGATATCAAGGCGGCATGGCATCAGCAATAAAAAACGATTCTTTCTGTGGCATATGATATGCCTTCTAGACTTTTTGTGAAAATTTATTATTTGCTATATAAACAATTAAATTTTCTTGACTTTTTAGTCTCAATATCGATGCCGAAGTGATAAATAGTGAAATTCGCGCTCGTGTTTTATTTTATTTTGACTTCATTTTTCCATTTGCGTATTGAGTACAAAGGTGTCCATAATATAAATGTAAATGTGTTATATAATTACGTGTGAATACAAGTAAGTGGTAAATAATAATTAACTGTTATAAATCAGTCGTTATTAGTGTTAGCAAAGATATAGTATTATCTTTGGTCTTAGTAAATAAATCAGGTAATCAAATTTACGATACTCTATATAAAACCTTACACGCTCTAAGTGAAATTCTGATATTTTTTAAGGAAACCTTTCTGTTAAGGTGAGGCAGTAGATTTGAAAAGCCCGAAAGAAATTATAGAAGAGCCGGATTGTGGAGTACAAAATTATTGGTTTTCTGAAAATTCTCGTTTTTTTCTGTAGAATAAAAATGGAGTAAGATATGGTCGTTTAAATGTTCATAAATGGTAACTTGTTCAAGCCCTTTCAAAAGGATTTTTTTCTGATTCTAAGCTTAAAGAGCGGTAGTACTAGCGGTATAACGGCAATTCTGCATTTTGTGATACCATAGAGGTCCTCTATGGTGATACCAAGGTGCCACTTGGTACAGCTGTTCCTTAGAACCCGTGTGGGTAGATTTTAGAAGGGGTTGGGGAGATTTACCTTAAAATTTTTGAAAAAACTAAATATAGCCTAGAGAGGAAACCTGGGTGTCAAATTCGCAATTGTTATGCATGTTTATCGAAATAATTAAACTGCTGCTCCAACGGTGGACTAAACGTACGGTGCGTGCGTAAAAACCCCCCCCCCCCCCTCTTGACACTTGGGCTAAAATCAAGTAACGATTAATGTGTGTACGTCGTTCGTCTAGTCATGTCCTAAATTCTATCATTTTAAAAAATAAAAATAAAACAAAATAAGATAAAATAGTAATAATAATAATAAAAAAATATTATTATTATTATTTTATTATTATTTATGTATGTATTAAGATGGTTGCTACGTAGAGAAATATTTTTTTTTATTTATACGTTTCCTCCCTAATTCAAGAAGAACGCCCAGGTACTTTAACAAAAAGAGACTACGAATACTGAGAAGATTCCAAAATGCTAATAATCCTGAAGATTTTAGAAAGATCCTCAGAAGATATTACAAAGACATCGAGAAGTCTTCCATGATCACAAGGAGAATCTTAAAAGATTATGAGATTATAAAATTCTAAGACGACCCCAAGATTCTGGGAGGATTTTCAAATTCCAAGGCCACTTAAGCAGATTGTGATTTTTTTGTGAACTTCGACCGTTTCAACAGGGGGTTTACAAACACCACCTCTCTTTATTTAGTCGCATTCTCTGTATTATTTTTAAACCGTCAAGTTACCAACTTTAGGCAAAGTTACTGCAGTGACATACTCCTATAGTTATGCAACACACTTACAGCGCAATTGGAAGCTTGAAGATATTATACAGGGTGTTTCATTATTGAATGTCAACATTTAAGGGGGCGATTTTTGGGTTCATTTTAAAAAGAAAACATGTCCTAAACGTCTTAACTTTTGAAATACAGGGTGGTAAAGTTTTCAAAAATAAATCATTTATTATTAATACCACTTTAGATATTTTAATGAAATTTGCCATGTACCACATTTTTTTAATTTCCACCAGTGGCGTTCGTACATGCCCATTTTGGCAGACATTGATGGTACGCCACTGATTTCTCTGAAAATAAAAATTATTCTTGAAATCCCCAATCATTTCCAAGCAAATTTGATCCCTTTGTTTTTTTTAATCCGATGCACGGTAAAAATAAAAACCGTTTCTCTGCATGATCATGGCAATTTCATGCAGCGAAAAAGATTGTCTTTTTAAAATCGTACGTCGAATTGAAAAAATCAAGCGCTCAAATCTGCTTATGCTTCTTACTTCCAATTTTGAAACTTTTCCAATAAAACATTAAGAAAACTACTTAAGTAAAAACGAATTATTACTTATCATTGTAGTAGGCTGCGCCTGAAAAGTTATTTATTCTGTTGATGCGTTTTTATTTTTTAAGCGAAAACCATGCATCGGATTGAAAAAACAAAGAGATCAAATTTGCTTAGCAATGATTGGGGATTTCAAGAATAATTTTTATTTTCAGAGAAATCAGTGGCGTACCATCAATGCCTGCCAAAATGGGCATGCGACATTCCGTACGAACGCCACTGGTGGAAATTAAAAAAATGTGTTACGTGAAATGCCTCTGGTTACATAGTACATACATGCCAAATTTCATTGAAATATCTAAGGTGGTATTAATAATAAATTATTTATTTTTGAAAACTTTACCACCCTGTATGTTAAATGTTAAGACGTTGAGGGCATAGGTTCATATGAAGTTTTCTTTTTAAAATGGACCCAAAAATCGCCCCCTTAAATATTGACATTCAATTATGAAACACCCTGTTATGTAACCATCAACTACTCTATAAGTAGTAAAAATTATTATTCAACCACCACGTTTAATTAATTTCGTTTACGTAATTTCTCCCCTTGCGCAACTTTGCCATTTTTTAGGCAAAAAAAAAAGAAAATTGTTAATGGACCTTAAAATGGTCTATAACAAATACAAAAAAAAATAAATACGTGAGCAGGGGAAGGGTGAAAACGACTGAAAATCGTATGATGGTAATCTCCGGAAAAAGTTGAGATCAGAGAAAGTATTCATTAGAAAAATTTTAGATCGTGAAAAACTCTACAACTTTCTTTCCAGTAACTTCCTCACATAACCACAAAGTAACAGAAAAATCGCGGAAAACCGTGTTTTTTGTTATTTATTTCCGCAAAGATGATTAGATTAGAACTGAATCTTCATCATTCTCAAATTGTCCCTGTTCTTCAAGCTCCCCTGCGTCATCACTGAATTCCACAGGTAATTGATGTTCAGCATCCAAAGAAAAACCAGGCTACTCCATTTCAGAGAAAGCGTCTTCAGATTCATTTTTCCGAAGGATATACTTGCAGAATTTTAAATTTCCCACTACTAATAGTTTCACATGAATAACGAGATGGCGCTGAAGAGCTGGTAAGCATCTCTAGGAGTACAAATCTATAATACGTATACCTAAAGTGTATGCGAGCGTGGGCCTTCTTAGAATGGCACTAACACACTCCTGTCTGGGTTCTAACGATTTCGAACTCTGGAAAGGGGAAGGGGGGTTTAATTCTATTGTAAATATACGGTAATTCCGCTTTCAAACATTCCACAAAATTATTTCATATGTTTCTAATAAATACTATCAAGGAACAAAGTCTCTTGAAACAATGAAATGTAGTTTCTTTTATATTTTTTCCCGTAGAATCGAATGCTGATATCCATTTTTGACAAATTTCTAAAATTAAACAAATTATAAACATTTACTAGAAAATTCCATGTTACTGAAGTGTTTTTTGGAGTTTTTTCGTTTTTGGAGCTTTTTCCCCAATATGGACTATACTTTTTTTATTCTGTCAAAAAGTATAAATAAAAACAAAGAAAATGACACTAAATGGAACTCCCTACGATAATTCTTTAAAGGACAGTTTCATTTGAAAAAAAAGATTTTTGCCGAATATTTCGGAAACCTCTTAATTTTTTATATTGAAAAACTTTGTAGTTCTTTAAATGAAAAAAGTATATTTCAACCAAGTGCCATTAAAAGAAAATCATTTTTGTGGAAATGAACAATAAAAAAAACAAAAAAGACAGTTTTCCACGATTTTTTCGGATATTTGAAGTTATGTGAGAAAGTGACTAAAAAGACTTTTGTCTCTGATCGTAACTTCGGCCTGAAATTGCCGTCATCTGATTTTACCCCTTTTCACCCTCTCCAAAAACTTAGTCCCACTCCCCTGCTCACGTGTTTATTTTTTTTATTGGTTATGGATCCACCTGGCAAAGTTCCATTAACAATTTTCTATTGTAAAAAGTTCAACCTAAGTCATTCTTTTTAGAAAAATGGCAATAGCTCGATTCAAACCGCAAGGGGCTAGAAGGGCGTTCCCATGTTTTGACGAACCACACCAAAAGGCGAAGTTTTGCATCAACATCATCCGACCCAGTACTCACCAGGCAATTTCAAATCAACCCCTACAGAATACCAGGTAAGACATCCGCTTAATTAGTCATAATCTACGCTTAAATGCCCCAGATATTTGGGCGGAGGTCGATTTCTTGACGAATTCCAGGAATCTTTAAATATGTCGACCTACTCAGTCGCGTTTGTAATTACCGACTATAAATCGTCGATGAGTCATGGGCGACATAGAATTTTTGCCGATCTTAATATGGCTAATGAGAACGTGAACTTGCGTTTGGAAGAAGGGGCCGATCTTTTGTCTAAACTGGAAGACAACATTGGAGTGAAATACCCGCTTTCTAAAATAGATTCAATTGCTCTTCCAGATCATGAGGTGATACGAGGAGAAGTGAACGGTTGGGGCCTACTGAGTTGCAAGTAAATCTACTGTTAATTACCTTACGTTGTTATCCATTGTGCTACTTGTAGAAATTCAAGTCTGGCGTACAACCTGAGCGATCCTGAGCTCCAAACCAATGCGTTGGAAATGTCTCAGAGTTACGCCGAACAATGGTTTGGTAACCACATTTCCCCAGTGAGCTGGAACTACACCTGGTTAAATGAAGGTTTGGTTTACTACTACGGATATCTCGGAGCGTCTTTGGTAAACACCTTATTTTTCGATGAGCACGGTAAATGCTTAAGCGTTACAGATCGGTTGGGATGCCATGGATCGATACGTTTTGGATTGCACACAGCACGCCCTCGCACTTGACAGCTCTGGAGAGGTCACATTAAATTCCATAAGTAATGGTACAGGGTTACAAAATTACAAAGGTAATGTGAGGCGATCAGATAAATTAACTTGTCTGTCAATTTTTTTAGCTGGTGCCATCATGAGAATGCTTCAGCATTTCGTGACTATGGATGTATTTCAAAAAGCGGTTAGGCTTTTTTTGCAAACCAAGTAAGTTAAATGATGTTCCCTTGTCATTATATCGAAAAAATGGAAATTTTCGAGAAATTTAAAAAAATTGTCAAAAATTAAATCGGGTGCGTAAAATTCGCAACTCTATTTGTTGAGATATCGACTGGCTGTTTCTTTTGTTGGAGAGAGAAAGGACTAGAGCGTGTAGTGTAAAAATTTGGCCTGTCTGGTCACTTCAGGTTATAGAACAACCCTGCCAAAAATGTTGAGGTTACTTTTCTCAGGTACCGTGGGTCACAGGTATTTGATATTTTAAGACTACTCTCTCATCTCTAATTCTCAACAACTCATGTAACGGATACAGATTTACCTTTTCTCCTAATTCTGCTGGTTGATTACATTGGGGGTGGTTCTTATTGTATAATTATATTGATACGCCTCGGCTGCTCGCCGGTTAATAACCCTCTTTTGGCCTCAACGATAAGGCGTAAAGAATAAATAAGTCAATATCTACTCTTTGTTAACATTTCTTTCTTAAAATATCGCATTTACCGTAAGAGAACACATAGTAATAAATGGGGTTGAGGCGGAACGATCTTGTAGTAAATAGTTAAACCACATTAATTCGCAAGTGGTAGAAAATATTCAACCGCACAAATCGAAAATTTCAGTTGCTTATTTTGCACCTAGTTAAAAGTACACGGACCGACTATAGAATTCTACATTTCCCTGCCTCTGGTGGGGATGGGAAAAAATGACCAGCCGGAAGAAAAGGATTACCAAAAAACGAAGCCTAGCTAAGCTACAGGACCCAGTGACCCAATATACTACACCTGCAGCCCTGCAGTGATCGGGGAAACCCACCTCACAAACCACACGATGCTCTAACAAATTACCAACGATTCGGCCATTAGTCAACGCGAAAGAGACAGTTCTTAAGAAGGCACTTCAACAATACACGTCATATTATTATTATTATTATTATTATTAAATCGGCAAAGTGCCGAAGGGAAAGGAAACCACCCGCCTACCCTCTGAAGACTCCTGATGCCAATTCGATCTCGATAGACGAATTCAATTGCGATTATTTTATTGCAATGACTCATTGATTTGCCTAATTCCGAATATACATACCTACGTAAAGCAGTATTTATGATCCTATTCTATTTACATGTGAAATAAAAGCATTTCTAACAGCGATTATTCTTTAGCTTCCTCACGGTTAAAATAATAATATACCAACTTGGGTCTTGGGTCTTTTCAATGCTAGCATACATATTTAAGTCGCCAGGAAAAAATGCCGGTCACAGACCATCTGATACCGGTCTACAATCCTATGGTTTAATGTGAAAAACATACGATTGTAGACCGGGATCAGGTGTTCCGTGACCGGTATTCTTTCTTGGCGAGCATTATACAGTGTGATTGATTTTGGGCCTCCACGCATATATTTCATTTATTATTGGCAAAAATGCTCGACTTTCAATTTCTGGTAAAGCTACATATTCAAAAGAACAAGTAATATCAAAACAAAAGAGCATCAGAGAACAAAATAATTTGTTTAAATATAACGGTTACTTTTTTCTGAAATACTCTTAAGAGGAAATTAACACTAAAATGTGAGGTTAATATAAAAATTAAAAATAAAGGCAAAATAAAATTAAAAATAAAATAAAAAAATAAATTCAAATTTCAAAATATTTTTACTTTTTTCGTAAAAAATAATTCGTAACACCTTCATCCGAGACAACTACATATTTCCCATTAATACAAAAAAAATGTATAATAATACACTTATAAAATATAATTTTATTGTATTGTGGTTCTTATAAGTTATATTGTTCACTCAACTAATTTTGTGACAGACATGACAAATGAAACACTCTCTCTTGTTTTTGGTTAAATTTCCACAGCTACTGCGATTGGTTTTAAAAACATTACTGTAGCTTTTATTTCTAAGGTAATGATTACCCATTTGATATAATTGTAAAGAAAATTTCGAGCTCTTTAAGTATATTGCAGAAAAAAGTAACCGTCCTATTAAAAAAAATGATCATTTTGATGAAGTAATAAACTAAGGCGGCTACTATTTTGTTTTCTGATGCTCTTTTGTTTTTGTATCTCTTTTTTTTTTAATATGTAGCAGAATTTGAAAGTAGGGTATTTTTGTTCTGTACAGTTTACTCCCATCTCAAATAATAAAAGAAATCTATACGCTTGGACACGCAAAATCACTCACACTGTATACTATGTGATCAAAAATGAGTTGCTGTCGAGTCACCTTTGGAACTTTTGTGTACATGGGAAATCGTACTTAACTTGAACTTCCAAAGACGAGTCGATTGCAACCCATTTTTGATTGCTTGTTATTCGCTTTCGCTAAAGATGACATTCATACCTAAATTTAGGTTCCAGATTCTTATCAATTTAAGAATTCCTGCACAGGGTGAGTCAACGATTGTGCGGAGTGACTTAATGCCTTGAAGATAAGATTTCTCGATAGAGTGCTTTTGTATTATGATATGGTTGAACATTCTCCTCATTTTAAAAATATTTGGAATTATACAGGGTGCGCTCACAAAGTAGGGCGCCAAAATGGTACATTTTTTAAATAGAATGCATTTTTCAATTCTAAATATGCCATTTTGGCGCCCTACTTTGTGAGCGCACCCTGTATAATTCCAAATATTTTTAAAATGTGGAGAATATTCAACCATATCATAATACAAAAGCACTCTATCGAAAAATCTTATCTTCAAGGCATTAAGTTACTCCGCGCAATCGTTGACTCACCCGGTACAAATCCAATTGCTGAGAAATATTTTTTTACTATTTTGAGTCCGAAGAGCCCTAAGGAAGAACCTCTGGACGAATCTGTTGTGACCATTTTTTAATTCTACGCACCCGGTTCATAGTAGGTAGGTGGGATGTGATTTTCCTGCAATTCTGAAAAAATGTCACCTCATTAACGTATATTGGAAAAATGGAAATTTTCGAAAACTTTCCGAAACTGGCAAAAACTTGTTTCTTTACCAAGCGGGGTTTTTTGGGCCCTTAACGGCGAAAAAATGGACAATAATTCGACATGACCTCAAAAAAAACTCGCAATTCCCTTATTTGTTGAGATATCATCTAGCGATTTCTTTTGTTGGACAGAGAAAGGATTAGACTATATAGTATCAAAATTGGAGCCGCCTGGTACTTGCGGTACCGGAAGATCCCTAGGTTAGAATGTTTGTAGGGGGAGGGGGGGCGTATCCGTTAATTTGACTTTTTTGTGCATTTTACTAACGGGCGATCAAAAATGAGTTGCTGTCGAGTCGCCTTTGGAAGTTCAAGTTAAGTACGATTTGCCATGTAAACAAAAATTCCAAAGGCGACTCGACAGCAACTCATTTTTGATCGCATGGTATTTCAGCGCATTCGAAGCCGTAAGCCCACTTGATCTGTATAACGCTGTCCAACGGATTATCGACATAGAAAATTGTCACGATCTAATTGGTGATCACTCAGTCAACACCATAATGGCAAGTTGGGAAACGCAGGCAGGTTATCCTATTGTTAATGTGACCAGGAATTATTCAAGTAGCAGCTTAACCGTGACACAAGTAAATAGCGTCTCCAATCCACCTGATGTTTGGGTTAACTGACAGTTTGCAGGCTAGATTCTCATCAAATTTGAATGGATCATCAGTAGTCGATAATCTCTGGTACATTCCGTTAAGTTACACTGCGGAGACGTACAGTGATAAACAGTTTTGTACGACCAAGACCGATGTTTGGATGTCTCAAAGGAATATGACGATAGATGGTGTTCCCTCCAATGGCTGGATCGTGTTTAATAAACAACAGACTGGTAAGAGGCTACGATCGCATACCCTCCAGTGAATGCGCTTTTCAGGTTTGTACAGAGTAAATTATGACTCGGAAAACTGGAGGAGAATCACTGGGTGCTTGCGCGAACACAATATTAGTGAGATTGACACACTGAACAGAGCCCAATTAGTGGATGACGTCTTCAGTCTAGCTCAAGCGGGCCAATTAAGCTTCGACGTAGCTTTTAACTTAAGCACATATATTAGTAGAGAACACGCATTTGCACCAATTGCTTCATTTTTAAATAACGTAATGGCGCTGTACAACAAACTATCACCAGAAAATGGTCATGAGCAGCTTAGGGTAATTTGACTATTAACGTACACCTAACTCCCTCAGTTTTTTACCAGACGTACTTGGGAGATATGCTTAATGGAGAAGCAATCAGTTGTTTGTCAGATGAAGAAAATGTGAACGATACCTTATCAGAAAAATTAAATCGGGTACAGATTTTAAATGCCATGTGCATTATTGGAAATGAAAAGTGCGAGAGCTACGTCTTTAAAAAGTTCCAACTTTGGAATCGAAATCCTGAAAAGCACAGGATTCCTCCCAACGTGGAACCGGCTACTTTATGCGGGGGAATACGCTTTGGCAGTCAATCGGAGTGGGATTCGCTGTTCGCGAAATACAAAACGAGCACAGACGATAGGCGTAAAAAGCTATACTTAAACGCGCTTGGTTGCGCGAACAGCAATAGCACTGTTAAAGGGTACGTTTTTGGTAATCACACCTTTGTATGCTAAGGTATCGACTAGGTTTTTGCAAGAAATACTGAAGTTCCGAGATATTGACTCGAAGGACAAAGTTGACGCATTTAAATCGCTAGTCCAAAGCTCTTTGGACGTAACTTTCATTTTTGATTTCGTAACTGCAAATTTTGATAACGTTATAGACACGTTTCCAGATGCCCTTCCAGAAATTTTAAAAACTCTCGCGAAAAAGCTCTCGACAAATCAACATCTTGAACAGGTACGAACAAAACCTCCAAAACGCTTTACTAAATACTTCTTTAAGATGGAGAGATTAAAAAACAGATTTCCAAGGTGGACTAGTACCGCATTTGAGGAGCCGCTGCAAATTGTCAAGGGGAACGTAGAATTTAACGAGCGATTTGGTAAAAGTATCAAAAATTGGTTTTCTGGTTATCTTGCCAGTCGAAAGAGTGGAAGTTGTGTGAACGAATTTAGTGTGACGTTAAAGGTACTTTTGGTAGGCTGGGTTTTTGTAGGTATAAACAAGTATTGGATTTGAAAATTCGTGTCAGGATCACTTTTTTATGAATATAGTGCTTTTATTTTATTTTCGTAATATCAAGTATCACAATGTATGTAAGTTGAAGAGTACAAGGTCAGTTGTGTGTTATTAAAATTCATCCCTAAAATAAATAAACTTCTAACAGCTGATGATTTTTATTTGAAATCAGTTCCAACAGAAACAAAAAAGCGAATGCACGAAAGATCATGAACCTCTTGAGGGAAGTTTGAAGAAAAATAGCATCAATACCCTTACCATTTGTCTCCATAAATAGATTTTTAAATAGCAACCCTATGTATACGCTACGTCATTGGAATCCTAATGCTAACCCAAGCAAATCTTATAAGAGATAAAATTCGGTCGGGGATTATCTTATATTTCAACCCCGGTACGTTACCAACAGTTCGAAGATTGTTAACAGATAATGTTTTTTTACATGCTATTTATATCACAGATATTACGTCCGTAACCTAAGTCAATTACGTTAGTATGCAGGAAATGCTTATACGGTTTTTTTGCTGAATGAATCGCAATTCACTATCTATGACACCGAGATTCTTAGCAGATCTTTGAATTGATAATTCATGACCACCCAGGCTGATTCAAATGCGAGAGTCACCATGGGGATCTCGGAAATTGTAAAAGATAGGTAGGTAGTAGGGAATGCAATACCGGGATCGCGGGATCCCGAAACACCGGGATCCCGCAGCATTTTTGCGGGATTAATCCCGCACATAAATGGAGCGGGATCCCGCAGGATTTGCGGGACTAAGGAATTTGTCGATCAAAGGGACGACTCTGTTTACTTTGTTAATGAAACGCATAAAGGAGAAGTTATTTTTTAAATAATTGTTAAACTTTTTTCGTTAAAATTGTACTATGATTTTTGGGGCACTTTAGAAGCTCACCTTTTTGTGCTTTACAGGTGAGGTTTTTTTGAGCTCTAAAAGTTAGGCTCAAGGTACTTTTTTGTTAAATATTGCGATAATTAGCGATTTATTTTAATATAGAAGTTAAACGCACAAAACTGCTTATTTACCAATTTAGGTATTTAAAGTTTTGCGGGATCCCGCAAATACCGGGATCCCGCAAAACTTTAACATCTAACAATCCCGCAAATACCGGGATTGAGATTTTGCTGCGGGATTGCATTCCCTAGTAGGTAGTTTAAATTTGGCAAAGTTGCGTATTTTGATGCTTAACAATGCCGTTTTGAAATTGAAAAAATTCCGACTACTTTCGGAGATATCCAGAAAAAAACGAAATTTTGCCAAATCGTTTTTATTTTTTATTGTATTTATTTAAAAAGTATTTCCAAATAAATAACACATTATTATACCCACTTTTTTCCCTCTACAAGATGCTAGATTTAAATTTTAGGTCTGACGTTTCGTCTCCGATTAACCATCATCAACATTGTTTTTTTATGGAAGTCATTTTTACTGTTTGTGCCATTTGATATAGCATTTTTCAAAAATCTAAATATCACTATTTTTTAATAAGAAATGGCGCTATTAATTCGGAAAAACGCAAGAAACTACGAACATACACTACTCAAAACAAAGTTTGCCAGGTAAAAAAGAAGATAGTTTAACAATATTGAAAAATTAGTGACGTGGACAGTTTTGAAATCAGAAAAAAATTCTCTATCCAAAAGGAGCCAGGTTTTATTGGCTTTGTATGCCATTTTATGTTTCCCGGGCACCAAACATAGATTACCAGGCAGGAAGGCGGTGAGTTTGAGGCCGAATGTGGCCCACTTCTATTTCGTTCTCTGAGGCCCTTAATTTTCGATCTAGTTACGAACGAGTACATAAATGGCACCGATTTGCCACGGAACGGTGGTATTAGGGGTTGAAATGGCCTGAGGTTTACAGAATTAACGTTAGAGAGCAATAATAATAATAATGTGTTTATTATAAGTATAGTTTCGCTTAGGTCTGCTTCTTACAGAACCTAAATTTAAGGCACTATTTGACCTTACTGTCAGCGGCAGTAAACATTTTAAAACCAACTTAAACCAGTATGACTTTATATTATCACATATTCTTGGATTATTGCAGGATTCAGGAAATGATTAGCACTTATTACACAGTTATTATCGATGTTAAATTATAAGTTTATTGAAAACTATACGAACAATGACTTTTATTATATCTGACATTAGAAAAATTACTTTTAGTTACTTTATCCGAATTCACGTATCAATCATTTTAACAAATTATCTTCAACACTTCCCCGTGATATGTGAATTATTCTTTATCGACTATTTCACATTGAGAAATACCTAATATTTCTAAACATTTTTGATGCTTTGGCTTCGGTAATCCCTTTGTCATTATATCTGCAGCCCATTTCCTTCGTAGATAAGTATGTATTCGATTTTTGGACCCTCCTTACTTTGAATAATCTCTCTTATCAAGTGATGTTTCACATCAATATGTTTAGTTCTGCTGTGAAAAACTGGGTTTTTCGACAACTTTATTGCTCCATTGTTGTCACAGAACAATATTTGCTCAAATCCGAGTTCTGTAAGAAATCGATGTAATGTAAGTAAACAGATTCCTTTGCAGCTTCGGTTAACGCCATGCTTCAGTAGACGATAAAGCTGGGGTGCTCTGTTTTCTCGATTCCCATGAAATTGAACTTCCTCCTAAAATGAATGTGTATCCAGTATACGATCTTCTACTGTCGACACAATTTGCGTAGTCCGCATCCACGTAACCTTTTAACGAATCTGCTGTCTTCTGATATTTTAGACCAATGTTTGACGTACCCTTTAGATACCGGAGTACTCGTTTTGCAGCTATCCAATGTGTCTTGGTGTAACAGGAGTTGTACTGACTAAGATAACTGACTGCGTGAGCTATATCAGGTCTCGTAGAAACTGCTAAATACATTAATGATCCCACGAGTTCTCTGTATGGGAGATGTTCTGAACCTTCTAGTTCTTCCTTGCTTGTAGGTTTTTGTAATCTGGTTCCCAATTCAATCGGTCTACTGACTGGTTTACAATCTTCAATTTTGAACCTTTCGAGGATATCCTTCAGATATCCTTTCTGGCACATTATAATTCCATCGTCAGTTCTTGAGAATTCTATTCCTAAGCAATAGTTTACGTTCCCGAGATTCTTGATTTCAAATAAATTTGATAAATAAATTTCAAATTCCTTTATCCGTCTCTTGTCCTTTGAGATAATTACAATATCATCAACGTATACCGCCAATAGGAATATTTCTTCCCCTCGTCCCAAATAGAACACACACGGATCATAATTTGATGGTATGAGACCGAATTTCTTCATATCTTTTTGAAATCTCTCAAACCATGATCTTCCAGATTGATGAAACCCATAAAGTGCCTTTAGCATTCTGCACTTTGTTTCCTTCCAAGAAAGATTGTAGCATTTCTTTGGTCTTCTTGCTGATTGTGTTGTTACTTGGCTCTGTTGTGATAATTTTTCGCAACATGTCCGCCAAGTGTTCCGGGGTTTCCATATATGTTTCTTCTTTTAATACTCCATTTAGATATGCAGATGCAACATCATATTGTTTCATTTCCATCTGATGTTGAGCCGCTAGAGGCGTAATCAATCGTATTGCTACTGGTGCATACGTCTCGTCGTAATCTATGCCGGGACGTTGGCCAAAACCTCTGGCGATGATTCTTGCCTTCCTCTTATCAAGTGTTCCGTCAGCCTGGTACTTGTTTCTTAAGATGACACGACTTCCAATAATTCGTTTGTTTTTCGGTCGATCTACAAGAACCCATGTGTCATTTTTGATACTGGATTTTAGTTCCGATGCCATTGCTTCAATCCATTCGTTCGAATCTTTTCCGTTGAGTGCTGTTTGAACTGGTATTTCTGCCATGTTTGCAAATTCATTAGGTTCTTCAACGACTCTTATCATATTGTATTGCTTTTGAGGCCTTCCCCTGAGTCCAGTATGTATAAGATGAGGTCTTCCCCTGCCTCGTTTCATTATTATCTCTGGTTCAGGTCCATCTATTTCATCGTCTGGCACATCGTCTTCTGCTCGATAATTCGGTTGCTGATGATTGAAATTTCTCTCTCTTCTGAAATTTTCGTCGTTTTTACCAACATTTCCTTCTCTATGTGCTATTTCTTGATTTCTTGGATTCTCGTTGTTGACGTCTCCATCTTGCTGCATCATTAGATTTTTAGGAATTCGGTTGTATTCTTCATCAGTTTCTTCCGCATCGAACCAATTCTCTTCTTCATTAATTTCGACATCTGGAACTTCTACTGCATGTGATTTCATCGGTATTTCCATTATTTGTCTACTTTTCTTAATTTCGAATTTACAATTTGTTTCTTTTCGAATTCGTTAATAAATTTGATATCTCGTGTGATGTCAATTTTTCTCTCTTCTGGGATCCACACTCTGTACGCCTTGGATATTTCTGCATATCCGACAAATATTCCCGCTTTAGATCGAGCTTCGAATTTTCCTGAATTTTGTTCCCTGTTTCGAGTATATACTGTGCATCCAAATTCCCGAAAATAATTAACGTTCGGTATTTTTCCAGTCCAAAGTTCGTGTGATGTTTTTCCTCCCAAACTTCTCAATGGACATCGATTTCTAGAGTAGCTGGCTGTGTTGATTGCTTCGCCCCAGAACGATTGAGGTAATCTAGATTGTATCAACATACATCGCGCCATTTCTACCAGTGTACGATTTCTTCTTTCGGCGATCCCATTTTGTTGTGGTGTGAGTGTGACGGTTAATCGTCTATTAATTCCATTTGTTCTCAGATATTCATCAAAGACTTTATTTACGTATTCTTTTCCATTATCGGATTGTAAATATTTAATTTTCTTTCCTGTCTGATTTTCAACCAGTACTTTGTAATGTTTAAATGCGTTGAAAACGTCACTTTTATTCTTTAAAAGTTTACCACACACCATCCAGAATACTCGTCGATGAATATTACAAAATATTTTGCTTTTCCATTTGATTCTACTCTGGCTGGTCCCCAGACATCGGAATGAATTATTTCTAGTAATTCTTCTGATTTCTTTTCTCGTATTGGAAATGGAGTTCTTGTCATTTTTCCTTGAATACAGATTTCGCATTCGAGACCATCCCTGGCTGCATCGATGTTAATACCTCTAATAGTACCCTTTCTTGAACCTTCTTGAAGATCTTTAAAGTTTACGTGACCCAATCTCCGGTGCCATATTTCGATTTTATTTAGTCTCGATTCTTTCGTCGTCACTTCTGGTACAGAATTGCATTCATTCGTTTCTTCTTGAATTATGTACAATTCGTTTATTCTCCTTGCTTGGAGAATCAACTTCCCAGTTTTCTTGTCGGCGATATCTGCGGTTTTAGCATTGAAAGTGACTATCATCCCCTTGTCTGTTATTTTTCCCACAGATAGGAGATTCATTCTCAAATCTGGAACGTAGAACGTATCTTGAATTTTTATTTCCTTGACTTTTCCGTTAAAATTCGACTTAATTTCCACTGTTCCTTTTCCTTTGATCTCTGTCGATGAATTACTAGCGAGTTCTAGTTTCCCTCCATTCGTATTCTGCAGTTTTGTGAAACTTTCCTCATCTTTGCATAAATGTGACGTACATCCGCTATCAACACACCAATTGTTTTTCCCATAATTGAGTAATCCTCCAAAAGCTTCTGGTACAACTTCAGAGTACATTGTTGTAGCTTCCACGTTGTTTGCTTTAGCGGAATTGTCTGGCTTTTCTTTTCGGTTACAAAATTTTGCCATGTGTCCTTTCTTTCTACAGCGGTTGCATTTATACGGAAATTTCTTTTCCTTTTCAATTTCCTCCGATGACTTTTTATCGAAATTCTTCTTTGCGACCATGGCATTTTGTATTCCTGTTTCTACATGGTGCTTCCTTGAATCTCGACATTCAATGATTTTGATTCTCAGTTCTTCGGGGTCCGGTAATGTGTCTTGAGACTCCATTGTGGTGCAAAATACCTCCAAACTTGGCGGAAGGCTTAGTAAACGAGATAAGAAAATAATTCCTTACTAATTTCCAGTGACAGTTCTTTGAGTTTCTGCCACGTTGTAAACATCTCATTTAAATGTTTCCTAACATCCTGTCCGTCTTCTAGTCTCGTTACCGCTAATTTTCTGATCATCATTGATTTTCTAAGTGGTCCTTGCGTCACATGAATTTTCTGAAATTTGTCCCACATTTCTTTTGATGTCTGACAATCATTGGTTAATTCAATTTGCTCACCGGTCATTGCAAGAGTCATCAAGGATTGTGCATGCTCATCCTTTTTCAACCAGACTTTTCTTGTAATTGTTGATGCTGCTGTTGAATTTCCATTTTCTTCGATTTGTAATTCTGGTTTCACATTTTCTCCTGATGTGAATTCCCATAAGTCATTCAGATTTAAAATTGCCTTCATTTGACGACACCATGAACGATAATTTTCGTGTGTCAGTGGTGTCAATTTTTGCTGGTCCATACGATGTCAATTTTTTTCTTCAAATTAAAAAAAATGTTTCCCACGTATGTTCGTCCAGTTATTATGATGTAACTAATTTATTTCCACAACTTCCTGGTCTGGGCCCATAGCCTCTTGGAGTATTGCAGGATTCAGGAAATGATTAGCACTTATTACACAGTTATTATCGTTATTAAATTATAAATTTATTGAAAATTATATGAACAATGACTTTTATTATATCTGACATTAGAAAAATTACTTTTAGTTACTTGATCCGAATTTACGTATCAATCATTTTAACAAATTATCCTCAACACATATTAGTAAATTAGACAAGAAACATGTTAAATTGACCAATTACCCTTCACACACTATTCCATCTAAAATCTTTTCCAAATTAAATTTCTTTTTATTGATCAATTATGTGTCAATTTTAATCCCAATTTGAGAACAAGGTAGAGTCAGTGTCAGATTTTTCTAATTTCTTTTTAATAATAATAGTAATGTTTTATTGAGCTACATACCCACAATTACAAACAAAAATCAATAATATATTTCAGTATTAAAGTAACTTAACAGAGCGAAGTCAAGTTATTGTTAATAGAACACCTCAAAATGGTTTTACTACTATTTTGCACACAACCGTAACATATTCATCAGCATCAATGAAGGAAATGGATATTTAACTGATAAAGAAAGCGCTCAGTAGTTAGTCAAGCATACCCGTTGACAAAGGTGCAACGTTGTTAGTAAAAAAGCACGTGGAATGTGAAATGTAATCTTAGAAATAAGGTAAAATTTATATTGAATAATTGAATTGAATACGTAATTTAATATCGCTTTTGTTTATAAACACACAGTCACAAAACTTATTGATCTAATTAATGGGGGTACAAATGCCGAGGTTGGAGGCGTGGTCCGAAGACCGACTTAATTACATTTAACGTTGTCGAAATGATTAATTTAAATTTTGACTTTGTGAAACTATACGTTTGGACGTCAATTATTTGTAATTGCAATTAAGTTTGCTAATTACGTAAGCTGCTAGTAAATTCTATTAACTTAGCTGAAATGATTAATTAATTCCTCCTCTTATAATTGACCCATATGTTAATTTTATCACTTTGGAAGATGAATTGAAACGTTTCAAAGAAAGTTCTACTGGTTTAGGTGGATTTTGGAATGGTTATTGCGGGTGACAGACTACAGGACATTTTGACCCTAATACTGGTCCGGTGCCGAGTACTCCCATTTATGCAGTCGCTCGTAGGTAGATCGGCAAAATGTCATTTGACTATGCTGTATGCTTTCTAATTGCGGAGGGAGATTGTTTCTTCCATAACGCATTTATTGTAAAATGTTTGTGTGGAGTGCAAATGAATAAGAGTTTATTTCCAAAAATATTCATTAAGGAATAAACCTAAAAATAAAGAATCGACAGATGACGATCTCTAAAATTTTAACTTAAAATACTACAAGACAACGTAAAAATCTAGGGCTCTGACACTAACATCTAGGAGGTCAGGTATAATAAACAAATGCAATTATCGCTGTACAGTACAGTACAGTGTTTTAATGATTAGAGCTTAATGGTAAATGATGTGACGTGCGTGAAGGGAGCCAGTACACGATAGCCAGTACGCACCAGTACATCAGTACTCTGTAGTACCGTTTGAGGACGGCCAATCATTTTTGATCGCATTGTATTAAAGCTATCACACAACTAATTCTATTTACATTTACTACCTAGAAAGTACAAACTCGTATGCTTATTTATGTACCGTAGGTACATCAATATTCCATGTACTGGCTAGCGGGATTTAGACAGTAGACAGTACTAGTGTAATCTTAGGTATCTAAGAAATGAACCGCAGGTTGAATCAGTCATCAGCAGTACTAAATGGTCCTGCTGTTTGCTTATGCCCTGGTTATTAATTTCCCGTGTACTGGCTATCGGCATATGGACGGTGGCCAGTACAAGGTAATCCTTAAAAGTACCACTCAGTTGATTGGATATATATTTGCTACATAGGAAGTACGAAATCGTACTATCGCTTATTTATGTCCCGTACATCAATATCCACTGTACTGGCTATCGAGATTTGGAAGGTAGCCAGTACTAGTGTAATCCTAATGGTATCAGAAAACTGATTTTACATTTAATCAATCCTTAAGCAGTACTAAATGGTACTGCTGTTTGTTTATATCCTGGTTATCAATTTATGGAGTACTGGCTAGCGGAATTTGGACAGTAACCAGTACAAGACAACTCTTAAAGGTACCAAGAAACTGATTGTGTATGTATTCAGTACCCAAGAAGTACTAAATAGTACCGTTGTATATTAATGTGCGGGTTATCGATATCCAGTGTACTGGCTAGCTTCCAAATTCCGCCAGCCAGTACATAAAAATATCGGCGTTCTTCATAGGTAGTACATTTTTGCTGTTGTTTTAAGATAGTACTCAAACAGTACTACAGAGTACTGATGTACTGGCGCGTACCGGCTATCGTGTACTGGCTATCTTCATGTGGTGCCAAAATCTGGTAGGGCGCCAAAACCACCGCTTCGAAAAGTACTCAATTACGCCACTGGTGCGTGGTAGGTGTTAATACGCAACAATTTAAAACTGAACGCGGAATAATTTAGTAAGCGATAAAAATTAATGTGCATCGGCGCAAGTTTTCGATGATAATTCCTGTTTGTTTATTGATAATTAGTTTAATGTGGGAAGTAGCTTCGTACGTTCTGTAAATAAAAAACGTCACTGTACTGTTGAATAGATAATTATTACATAATGATTCTAATACATGTACACTACGATATTAAAGGTCAACTTCTGGTCAATCAGTAGAAAACCCGATAACCTAGTAAAATGTTTTTATAACCAATCAAGGCTGTGGATTTTTTTTGGACACTCTCGCTTCAGTAGTGTGGTGAAATTTTCCTAAACACGTGCCCGCCTCCTCGATTAGTAATCATTAAGAGCTAAACATTTCGGCGGTCTCCACTGAATGGCTACGTTAGTGCTGTGTTTGTTACTAGTGTTATATGCAAATGGCGCCCTGTGCCAAATGGACAGTTATTTTCTTCCAAAAACTATCAAGCCGATACGGTATAACTTAACGGTGGCCCCCGATACGTATAATACGGAAGCGGGATTATTTTACGGCAATGTTAATATAGACATCGAAATTTTGGAGAATACCAGAAACGTTACGATACACGTGAAATCGCTAACTATTTACACAGCTCTACTCACGATTACCGATATGAAGCGAAGAAAACGAGTTGGAATAGTCGGAACCTCTGAAGACACCGAAAGGGAGTTCTACATAATTTACTTGAACGAGGAGCTAGAAAAGGGGAAACGGTACATGTTAACATTCGGGAAATACACCGGTACCTTGCACAATGATATGGAGGGGCTGTTTTACGCAAAGTACATTAATGCCCAAAACGAAACAAAGTAGGGTGATAGGTGTAAGAGGTCTCCCTGCAATCATTGAATTCTAGGTATATGGTTGTAACAGAATTTGAACCGTCAGATGCTCGTCGCACTTTTCCATGCTTTGACGAACCCGCACTGAAAGCCACTTTCATTCTCAACATCATCAGAGAATCAACACTCATGTCTGCGTCTAATGAAGAATTACACTATACCACGTAAAGCTCTCTTGTAAATGTCGATATCCGTGCACAGTTGTTTCAGATACTTGGGTCACGGGCTGTATAGGGACACGTACAAGGAAACCGTGCCGATGTCCACTTACCTTCTGGCGTTTGTCGTTTCAGAGTTTAGGTACTATCAAAAACACCCCGGGATACGAATGATAATGAGACCTGACGCCATTGCCGAAGGCAGCATGATCTACATGCTAGACGAATCGGTTAAGTTGCTCAAAGTAATTGAGGCATACACGGGAATACCGTATGTGTTAAAGAAACTGGACATGTTAGGCGTTCCGGAAGAATATTTCTTAGACGGCGCAATGGAAAATTGGGGACTGGTCATCTACAAGTAAGTAAGTATAGGGTGTGCAAGGTCTAGTTTGCTTTGGTTTAGTGAAAAATACCTAGTCTGCACGGATCGTTCACACACTATGGACATACAGAAATGCGCCACATTTAGCGCGCACGAATTCGCTCACCAGTGGTTTGGAAATCTGGTCAGTCCCAAATCGTGGCATTATATGTGGCTGAGTGAGGGATTTGCCGCTTACTTTCAGTATTTTGTAACTGCTTTGGTAAGTTTCTCGCTCTGTTAGTGGAGTACATTTTGACTAGAACGCTAGGCTGAACCGACATGGAGACTCGATGAGCAGTACGTAGTAGAGGAGTACCAGTCCAGTCTGCGGTCCGATACCGCTCCACTAACCGAACCGATCAATTTCGTCTTTACGTCACCCGAAATGTTCCCGTCCTCTCAAATATACTATTACAAAGGTACTACCCCTCAAAATGCAACACGCATAAAATTTCTATTTTAGCTTCCGCAGTAATACGAATGACGGAACACTTTTTGACGAATCGAATTTTCGTGCAAAGTCTGAGATCTTACTTGAACAATCAGTAATCGCGCGTGAGATTCATGATCAGAACTACAAATTGTTGTTTTAGCAAATTTGGGGCAACCGTACCAAGTGATCTATTCCGCGAGTATCAACGGGCTATTAATAGGGCACGTAAAAGTCATCTACTGGGAGGATATACAGTCAACCAGATTTTAAACTCGTGGTATACCAACGTTGGACATCCACTAGTTACGGTTACCCGAAATTATCATAGCGGCACCATAGCGTTTACTCAGGTATGAATTAACCCGATCGTTGGGGTCCGTGAAGTTAGCAGAACATTGAAGGCACAAATCTCGGGACTGGGTGGATTGGTTAGTGCTTCATTTGTGCCGATTTGTGCCGTAAAAAGTTTGCCAGAAAAACATACGGTTTGGAAATTATTTCGATTTTTAGAGGTTCTGCTAATAGGCCAGTCATTGAGGATTTTTACCTGGAAATAACTCGGGAGGTACATAAATTATATATATGCTTGAGTGCGTAGAACTAAAATTCATAAAATGCACAATTCTAAACTGTCCACCGGGGCCGCCATCTTACCAAGATGGCCGTCAAAAGCGGTTTTCCGCCGATATCTCCAAAACTGTGCATTTTACGGGAAAATATGTGGTGAGCAAAATTAAAGAGACAAAAATTTCCTACAAAGAATGTAGTTAGCATATTTCCACTAAAGTTAGCCCTTGCGCAGAAAAGCAGAAATTTTTAATAACCAATGGCGTGTATTTTATCACAATAATTCATTAATCATTTAATTAATTAATCAAATTGATTAATCATTAGTCTATGATCAATTAATTTTAAGTAACATTAGATTCTCTATTTACGCAGGCCTGACGGACCTGGCGGTTCGTTAATCTCACTGTCATTTCGGGATCAACGTTGGCTTCTTTGAATTCGTCGGATTCTCCTTCTTCAGTCGATAAAGGAATATCGATACATATTCCACAAATTACGTTTGTGCCGGTTTGTGCTGTATCGCCAGGAAAATATTTTCCTGCAAGAAGTTATTTCGATTTTTAGATGTCTGTAGATGTTTTGTGAAAATTGTACCCTGGATCTTATCTTGATACATCCATGCTCAAAATCAAAGATATTGAATAAAATTGACAAGCTTTTTTTAATTTGTTTATAGAATACAACTACTTCAATTATTTATCAAACATTCACTCCTTGATACTTTAAATACAAAGTTTGTACAGAACACTTTTCAACACCTTCCCTCAAACTTTGCACAACAATGTTCATCACTTTCAGTTCATTAACATATCCCTAAACTGTTTAAATTTAATTGGCAATAATGGCTTAGTAAGTATGTCGGCTATTTGATATTCGGTGGGACAATGTATCAAATCAAATACACCTTCACTTAATTTTTCACAAATGAAATAATACCGCACATCAATGTGTTTGCTGGGCTGATTAAACTTCCCATTTTTTATTTATTTATTATTTATTGTGCTCGTGTTATCAATTTGAAATTTAAATTTTTAAATTTTCGCCTATCAACTCTTCAATCAAGGCTTTCAAAAATAAAACTTCCTTCAGAGCTTCAGCTGCACTTATGAATTCAGCTTCCGTAGATGCGAGTGCTACGATGGGTTGCCGTCTTGAACACCAGCTTATTGGTGTTCCATTAAGGAAACAGGAATACATATCCAGTAGTACTACGTCTACTTTCTAGATCATTAGCATAATCGCTATCCGTGTACACTACCATCTCATTCAAATTTCCATTCTTTTTGAAGAACAAACCTAAATGTTTGGTTCCTTTCAAATATTTTATTGTACGTTTTACGTTTTTTAACATCCGAGTCTGATGGATTTTCCAGGTATCGAGATTCCTTCCAACAGCAAAACTGATGTCCGGACGTGTTTTTGAACTGAGCTAGAGCAGATTTCCTACTGCTTCACGATATGGGAAAATACCTTTTAAATTTGCGATCAGTCTCATCTTTTGTAACGCGACCCCCCCTTTCGATTTAAACTTTTGGGAGCACTTGTCACTCCCGTTTGGGCTTTGCCCTTAGGGGGGCGAAACTAGCAAAAAAATGGTTTCCCCTTGAATCAAAATTGACGGGTCCGAAGATTTTTTTCGTAAATGTTTTGAGGTTCCCAAAATAGGCTCTGTTTCGTTTAGTTTCTAGATCAGCTTTTGTTTCACATCGCCTACTGTGGTTTAAAGTAGTATATAAAGTGTATATAAATCGCATATATCATCTATGATATTACTTTTCCGCACCCATATATGGGTAAGTTAAGTATTGTTTTCATCACAGAAAAAAAGTCCGTTGTCGTTGTCCGAGTTGTAATTATAATTAGCACGATAACTCAAAATTGAATGGGACAAATTGCGTACATTTTTTCAAACCTTGCCGTGTGGAGAAGGCACCCATTAATTTCCAAACTGGTAGGCCGTAATCTTCTGCACATGCGCAAAAGTAACTTTGTTACTTATGGACCGATCTTACTGAAATTTTAACATTAGCATCCTTTACTAAAGGCAAATCGATCGATTATTTCAAACATATCAAAAGCTTCTTTCGCGCATGTGCAAAAGTAAATTTCTTATTTGTTGACTAATTTTTGTGAAATTTTAACGGTAAATCAAATTGAACATCCATGTAGTTATTTGCCAAATCGATTAGATACTTCGCTCAATAAAAAGTGCTGGGTCTCAACAGATGCTACGGTGCGGAAAAGTTAACCTTTGATTTTTTGATATTGATATTGAAATTGATTAAAGAACAACTTCAAATACTCATTTAAAAGCTTTAAACTGGAATCCAAACCGTAAGGTTTTTTTGACGGTGGATCATTATCTGAAATTTTTTTACTGTCACTTCTAATTCCTAGTCTATCATGGAAAGCGTTTATTCTTACCATTCCATGCTATAGTAATTTATTTTAAAGATTTTAGTCCATAAAACAATAACTTCAAGGCAGTATTTTATTATTATTAATGGAAAAAAGAAATTTTCCTTTCAAGCGACTGTGAGGTGGCGCCGCCTAACGAAGGTAACCAAAAGTAAGTGCTAAGTGGTCGTCATTAGGGATAGAAAGAAAAACAGTGATGCATGGTTTTCTTGCGTAGGAGCGTGACGATGTGGTTAGAGCTGCATATCAATTAGTCACGTGCAAGGTCACGTGGCGCTCTTAACGTAAAATTAACATAAATAATCACATACCAAACAAATAAAGTCCATAATGCTGGCTAAAAGGAATTGAATATAACAATTTATAACTGATTGATTTAACTAATAAAATTTAAAAATTGACATCTCTATCACCATAGAAGATTGCGACGACTAAAATAAAATCTTAAAATTAATTGATCATGGACTAATTTATGGAACGCCGTTTTAGTATTTATACCAACATTTTATCATGTATCATTTTAAATAACAGTCAATCTTATGTCTCTAAATTTTTCGTTTGTTGTTTTTATCTTACGTATTAAGAGATTGATTAAAAAAATGTTGATTAATTAAGATGATACATGAATTAAAATGTTTGTTGATAATTTTAATTAGGCGCTAGTATACACGTAGTCAAATAGACTAAACTGTAGTTCCCGAAACTTCCGCACAATCAGAGATACGAATTAAAATTATCAACAATCATTTTAATTAATGTAACATTTTAATTCAACAATCACTTTAAATAATTCTTGCCGATTTTAACAGCATGAATTCATATGATTGTTGAATTAAAATGTTCTCTGAAAATATTTGTACAATTTTATTCCAAAATTTCACAATGTGCCATTTTAAATAACAGTCAATCGTATGCCTCTACTTTTTACGTTTGTTGTTATTGTCTTACGTATTAAATATGATTGTTTAAAAAATGTTACTTAATAAAAATGGGAAATGAATTATATTGTTATATTGAATGAGTGTATATGAAACTGTATTTCAACAAACAATTAATAACAAACAATTAAATTGAATTGCAAGAAATACTTCGATTAATAAAACGATTTTGTCCAACAAATATAAAATTCATTCATTTTAAATGTGGAATTAAAATTATCAACAAACATTTTAATTCATCAGTCATATAAATTCGACGATTTGAAAATTGAAGCCGAATATTTTCAACAATCACTTTAATTCAACAAACAAATAAATTTTTATTGTTAGACGTAGTAAAAGAATCTTTTAAAATGATTGCTGAATTAATATGATTGTTGAATTAAAATGTTACATGAATTAAAATGTTTGTTGATAATTTTAATTAGGCGCTAGTATACACGTACCCAAATACACTAAAGGATAGGTCCTGAAACTTCCGCACAATCACAGATACGAATTAAAATTATCAACAAACATTTTAATTCATGTAACATTTTAATTCAACAATCATTTTAAATAATGCTTTCCGATTTCAACAGCACGAATTAATATGATTGTTGAATTAAAATGTTTGTTCATAATTTTAATCCCACATTTAATATGAATAAATTTTTATGTTTGTTGAATTAGTTCTAGTTAGTTATATTACTGTTCGTTTATGTATTCGTTTTTTGATTTGTATTGTTAAACTTTCGTTATACACATTGCTATATAATTCATACATCATTTCAATTAAGTGAAGTTTTTTAAACAAACATATTTAATGTTTCACATAAACACAACAAACAATAAATCGGGAAATAAAATTAACTGTTGTTTATAATGTTACATTCTAAACTTTCGCAATAAAAAGTAAAACGGCGTTCCATACTAATTGATTAATCAATTTGATTAATTAATTAAATGATTAATGAATTATTTTGATAAAATATATGCCACTGGTTATTAAAAATTTCTGAATTTCTGCGTAAGGGCTAACTAGTGAAAATATGCTAATTACATTTTTTGTAGGATATTTTCGTTTCTTTAATTTTGATCACCACATATTTTCTCGTAAAATGCGCAGTTTTGGAGATATCGGCAGAAAACCGCTTTTGACGGCCATCTTGGTAAGATGGCGACCCCGGCGGCAAGTTTAGAATTGTGCATTTTATGAATTTTAGTTCTACGCACTCAAGCATACAAAATTTCTGTACTTCCCGAGTTATTTCCAGGTAAAAATCCTCAATGACTGGCCTATTAGCAGAACCTCTAAAAATCGAAATAATTTCCAAACCGTATGTTTTGCTGGCAAACTTTTTACGGCACAAACGAAGCACTAACCAACCCACCTAGTCTCGACATTTGTGCCTTCAATGTTCTGCTAACTTCACGGACCCCGACCGTTGAGCTACTTACACCAACTTTTAGCAAACGTTTTATAAAAATGGAGATACCGACGGAAATCTATGGTATATACCAATAACTTACTATCTGCACAAAAGTGGTCCACGTAGCTTTTCCGATACCACCACCGACATGTGGCTCGTCAATGCTACCGGCACGATCAACAACAGATTCGATGACGATTGGATTATAGTAAACAAGCACGTAATAGGTACCCACCTATCACTCGCTTCCCCATTTTCTAACGGTTTCGTTTAGGGTACTACAGAGTAAATTACGACTCAGAAAATTGGAGAAGGGTAACCAATTTTCTACGCACGCAGGATTTAAAAATAATACCGCCGACAAACCGTGCCCAATTGTTGGACGATGCCATCTACTTAGCTCAGTGTTCAAAACTCGATTTTGAAGTCGCCCTGAACGTCACCACGTATTTGTATAGAGAAACTGACTATATACCAATTAAATCTTTTCTGACGAACATCGAGGATTTGGATAGAAATCTCGCATCTAAACCGGAATATGACCTTTTTAAGGTAACTGAATTCCCTATGTCTATTTTTAAATAGCAAAATTTCTTCTGAAAGGTGCTTAATTTTATGCAAAATATCTTCTTAAAACAAATAAAGATCTAGCAGTCGAAGTTTACAATGTATTCCTTATGGAAATAATTCCATGGCCGATTATGATTGAATCCAAATTCGTTCGTTTATTGTCTCGCATAGTCACCATCAACATGGCCATGGAATTATTGCCATAAGAAATACATTGTAAAGTTCGAGGAAAAAATGTAAAGTTGATTCCCAAATGAAATACCAAATGTTTAGTATCACTGGTTTTGTAATTTTTTTCTCTATTGAGTGACGTAAAAATCCAATATGGCGTCCATTTAAAATAAGGAAGTTGATGTCAATATCTCGGAAACCGCCATTAAAAAAAAATTCTCTACGTTCATTGAATTTATGCTATCCAATCATGATTTTTTTCGATAGCTCTCTGTTACCAAAATATGCGAACGCGATATGCAAAATGGCTGCCATCAAGTTCACGACAGCGGCACCTAAAATCGAATACTTTTGATCTTTGCTAGCTATACGATAAATATATTAGTGATTGGCGTACCACAAAGGTCATTCAGTCTATTAGTTAAAGCAACCGCGCTTGAAGATAAAGGTGAGGAGCAGTTTGGGTTGGTAGAGACCGCAACACCATAACGAACCAAATAGCGAAAAAAGTAGAACAAGAGCTTTTAATCTAGTAGCGACACCGTTGTAGAGACGGATAGACGTATCATATGAGCCATGTTGCCATTTAAAAACCTCAAAAACAACTGGTGCTAATTAAGTGCCCTATCCCCGAATTAAATGCTCCTTTTTTTTAACATTATTACATGTTCTGCCAAGTTCATATGAACTTAGCAGAGCACTACCTTAAAAACCCAAGAAAATGAACAGTGAACTAACTATAATTAGGTGCTAATTAAGTGTCCTATTCCCGAATTAAATGCTCCTTTTTTTTTAATTATGAACCTGGCAGAACATGTAATAATTTTTAAAAAAAGGAGCATTTAATTCGGGAATAGGACACTTAATTAGCACCTAATTATGCAATATGTTTGATTGTATTCTGCTGACCTTGCTCTGCTAGGTTCATGGACATGTTGGATATCCTGCAGAATTTCCCTATTCGGCGATCATTACTTTTGTTAAAGACTGTACTTCTTGCGCTAAATTTATATACTTTTGAGAATTATGAAATTTAATTTAAGGACGCCAGAGGCGAATTGAGAAATTTGCGACCTAATAAATTGAACACTTATACGAGCACATTCGTTTTGTCAAAAAAGTCACTTTGATTGCAGTCAAGAGAAGTATCAGGGAGATGATAGCTACTATTAAATACCAGGCATTAGTATAGATAGATAATCATCCAGTTTCATTCTCTGGTGTTCTAGCCAACAGTACACTAGTAAGAAATACATAGTGTAATGGATATTCCAGAAATTTCGATAGACATCGAGACGCCATGAAAGATTAGTCATCGGCGATAAAGAGAGATGGCGGATATGATGCAATCTATCGGGAAATATGGCGTATTTTGTTCGAGAACATTCTAGAATACTCTGGAGCGTTCGGAATCGTTCGAGGACCTTCGAACAAGAGATGCGTTTGTTATATAAGCAAATCGAATTGCGTTTCAGTTCTGTTCCAATTTCAACGCCGCTGTGATAAATTGTGTAGATATATGCGAGTGATAAATACTATTCCAGCTACTATAAATCAATTCATTTCAAGATTGTTATACATTTATTGTTAATTAATTGTAAATAAATAAAGCACGTAATAAAATGTACGTTGCACTAGTACCTTTTTCTCGTTTTGCAAGTCGGCACTTTCATCAGCTTTTCCTTGATACTATTTGTGGCGAAAATCCACGTCTCATTTCGTATTTTACCCTCTTCCTTAAAATTAATTTTGCACGAGGGTGATTTTTATTCTGTGGATGAATGCCACCCGGAGACCAAAACTGTTTCGTTGAAAATAAATCCGAGAATGAATAGATTGATTAGATTTAAGCCACTTTTGTTCTATAAAGTGATTACTTTTCGAGCTATTAAATAACCAAGAAACAATGCATTTTCGGGGAAAACTCATAGAACCTTTTTAGAGTGTTTGAAAAAAACGTTTTCGTTTTCTGTAAAATTTATTAATGTACTTGTCATATACTCTAAAAGTTTGAGCCGTTTAAAGTGATTAGTTTTGAAAAAAGTGAGCTTGATGTGAAATGAGCGTTTTTGTAATTTTGCAAAAAAAAATGAGTTCAAAATAGTGCAGTATTATTTAACACGCACAATTTATAACATAACACGAACGAAAGCATAATATTTCACTTAGACCTCGATGTTAAAACTGATTGACTACACGCGATACAAAATGCTTCCAACTGTACATTTCTAAATCTTTTCCCTATAAACGGGTATGCTTGACTGCCTCCCGAACGCTTTCTTTACAAGTTAAATATCCATTCTTTAAGAACACCAGAAGCCATGCTAGACACGTTAATGTTTCGCCTTTATTGCTTTTTTAGTTTTAAAGCTCTTGAAAAAGTATGTGGGTCTTCCCATCAACCGTTTCGAAAAACACCCTACAAATATTATTTGGCTTCATCGTATTTCCTAGAATACATACAGCTATACCAACTCTTTTAATTGTAGACTTACATCAAGTGGTTACTACGAAAAGCATATAAAAAAATCGGCCTTCAAGAAAGTCCTCACGACGGCCATGTTGATCGTTTACTAAGAAGACTTTTAGCGGAGTGGATGTGTAAATTTGAAGACGAATCTTGCCAACAAGTTGGAATACAGCATGTGAGAAGGTGGAGATCTAGTGGTGTATTGCATTTATCGCCCGATTTGCAACAATTTATTTTGTGTGGAGGAATACAAATCGCAACGGAAGATGAGTGGAATTTTGTGCTTCAGCGGTACTATCTTACCAAAGATTCCAACTTGAAAACTCAATTGATACGAGGTTTGAGTTGTATTGACAAAACATCAATGATTATCAAGTAGGTATTCCGATAGCGCACAATGAATTATCACCTACTTATAGCTTCTTGGACATTATTTTTACGTTTAAAAACGCGATTACTCCTGAAGACAGGTCGATAGCAGTTGGTAGCATGATGCAGTTTAGTGATAATGGAATGGATACAGCACTCAAGTATTTCATTGAGAAACGTTACCCAAAGTCGACGTAAGCTACCGTTATTCACTAATATTTTATTTATTTATTTATTCAGGTATAAGGCGAACTTTAATGCTGTCAGTATGGTAATCGCTCTACCAAGTCGCTACCAGTACCAGGTTTGTGCTCTTTGCAAGGAAAGCGCACATAATTCTCTTTTTTCAGATTGACATACTGAAACGTCAGCAGGGCTCTATTAATCTTCCGGTTTACTTTTACAACGACGAGGCCCTAACCGATGACGAACTTTTCTTCGGGATTCAAGTAGCGCATTGGTTACAAATTTATAGCAAAGATGTCATTCAGAGTAGCCATTTACACTAGGAACTTATTAATACAGTGTTATAGGAAGAAATTTTTGAAAATTATAATTTAAATTGAACCGCTGTTTCAACCCAACGCTCTTAATATAAATGCGAATAGATTTGTGGCTATTTTTTAAAAAAGTACCTCGCGGTCGAGCCGATCCCCGACCGAGTTTTGTATACAATTTTTTATTGGCCCGTAGCACAATCAACGACTTTTTCCCATCTGGCAAATTGCACCGATTTTCATAAAAATTTGAATATCTACTTACTTACCCTTTTCTTCGAAGTTGAACCTGCACCGGGGGTTCTTCTATCGTATGGGTGGTTGCCACATTTTCTGAGGGGTGAAAAATATTTTAGTTAATACAATCGGAATCAATAGATCGGAATACATTATAAACAATTAAGAAATTTTTGTTTACATCTATAGTACCTACATTGATCTACAAGTTTAGAAAAGTGTTACTTTTCTGGTGAGTGTAAATGTTTGAATTCACGAGTGAGCGCAGCTCACGAGTGGATCAAATTTGCACGAGCATAGAAATTCACTTTTCTTACGTGTAGATCATGCTATTTTTTCGTGTAGTTTACAAAAATAACTCTAATTGTAACGTTTTGTTTTGATGTCGAAGAATAATTTATTATAATATCAAAGTATGTTGAGCATTTGTTGACATGGTAATAAAACAGACGAACAAGTAAATAATTTGTGAATAACGCTCATTTAAAATGAGTCAATCAAACGGGAATAATGAAGAAATTTTACAATTGGTATTAGAAGCAGAGTCAAGTTTATTACCTAAAAAGTCCAAAGTAAAGTACGAGAAATGTTACCTACAGTTCTGTGACTGGAGAAATATAACAAAAAAATCGAGAGTTCTATCTTTGGATAACGTAAAGGAGTTTTTAGAAAAGTCTCCTGATGACAAGTTTCTGTTTATAAAGGTCGTGTTGGTAATTGCCCTGCAAGGAGCCTGTCGGGCGGAAGAATTACGGTTACTAAAAGTGGATGATGTAGAAGATTGCGGAAATATTTTGGTGATAACATTACACGACACAAAATCAAAGAAAAAACGAGTCTTCACAGTTACATCGGAGGATGGAGTGAACGCAATTGAGCTTTACAGGAAGTACTTAAATTTAAGACCGAAAAATGTGGACCATCGCAGACTATTTATATTTTATAAACAGGGCAAGTGTACAAAGCAACCAGTTGGTATAAACACTTTCTACAGTTTGCCAAAGAAAATTGCTGCGTACTTAGGTCTACCGGAGCCGAACAGCTTTACAGGCCATTGTTTTCAAAGAACATCAGCGACTTTTTTGGCCGACAGTGGAGCGGACATCCTGGTTTTGAAAAGACACGGTGGCTGGCGTAGTAGTGCTGTTGCAGAAGCATATGTCGAGGATAGCATTGAAAATAAAGTAAAAATTTCAAAAAAAATTTTGTGTAGTTCGAGCGAAGGCCATTCTTCAATCTCTGAAATATCAGGCCATTCTTCAATTTCTGAAACGTCGACTACAACAGAAGCAACAAGCGAAGTGGTTAACTCTAATTTGTCACTGACTGCGTTGCAGTCACTTTCCTCATCTTCTGGTGTAATATTTAATAAGTTAACAAATTGTTCATTTATTATTTACAACAATAAACAAAATGAATGAAAAAAAGTGTTGCTAACTGAAATCGTGAAGAAAAGTGTTGCTAACAAGAAAAGTCTCACTTTTCTTCACGATTTTGGATTTAACAATGCGTCACTTTTCTATTAACTACACAAAAAAGGTTTTTTTACCTATAAATTAAGTGTCAATTTTTCAACCCAAAACCCTTCGTTTTCAGACGATGCTCTCAGTGGAAAAAATTGTTAGTAAAAATGTGGTTCACAAGAAACGGAGTGATAGCTTGTTGAAAGTTGTATACGGATGTATACGGTGTGGTATAAAAAAGTCCACCCTTAATAATAATGAACATTAAGCGTAATATTGTTCTGCGGTTTTAATTATACCTATACCTATACCTAATAGAAAAAGGTCGGACGTTAATGAAACTTTGGGGTGTTGTTTAGGGATTGGTTATTACATTTTCTGAACTTTTTTACCTCAAGGACCCTGTACAACAAAAAATGTTTGACGTTCTCCCGGTTTTTCTCAATAACTTTTTAGCGCATTTTTTTAAGAATTAAAGGGGGGCACCCATGAATTATTTCGTGAGATGCTGCTATTGAAAGTAAAACATCCATAACTTTTACATACGACCATTGAGTAATATCCTTCACTCAACGATTATTATGCAGTCTGTTTTTTACGGTGGGCCCGGAAATTTTAAAAAAATTTATCGTTCTGACATCTAACGTTAGTTTGTTGAATAGAATTCTATTTGAAGTCACTACGTGCAGGAAATGACTACTGCGTTAGTTGCAGTTTTCTGTCATAAGGTGGCGACGTCTGTGCGAATACTATGGTAATAATGAAGTGCCCTGTATTTATTGGCAACAAGTAGCATAATCAATCTACTATTTTCACGGCAGATGTCATAACTATGTTCAAGAAAATAGCGTGAGATGTCAGGACTATACATATTATGAAATTTGCCGCCTACCGTAGTTTTGCTGTATGATGTTACATTTAGGCGGTCCAAGAATAAACAATTACAAATCACATAAACTTCAGCATTTATAATTGGTTGCTGTGTACTTGCTTACAAATCTGTAGCAGATATTCAGTAATCACAAGCAGAAAATACGAACATTTGTTCGTTATTTGTAGTATCAATTTGTTACGATTTGTGTTTGCTTATCCACAGTATAAGTTATGCACAGAGCTGGACAGAATACTTTCAAAAAGTATTTGAATACTAAACACTTTTACGCCCAGCACAATCAAATACTAAATACAGATACTTTGAAAAGTATTCAAATACTTTAGAATGTATATTCGAGTACTATAAAAAGTATTGGAATAGGTACTTTGAAAACTATTTCATTAGATTACTTTGAAAAGTATTCAAATACAGTAAAATACTATATATATAAAAATTTAAGGACATTTCTTATATCAGTTATATCCTTAAGAACAAGTATACCAGTTTTTAAAGCGATCGTACGTCATGCACAATTGCACATGACACATACACCTTTCTGAAATTAATCCTAGCTTTTGATTCTTTTGTATCCGTCCGTCTGTCCGTGTGCACAGTAACTTGTTTAGAAACGTTCGATCGCTTTGAAAATTGTTACACATGTTCTTAAGGATAAAGAAAGGTTACTAATCTTTTTAAGTTAAGTAGACTATTGGGTCAAAAAGTTTCACTACAGGATCGATCGGTATTCAGTTGTATCGGATTTTTATATTTGATTTTGTGATAATGGAAACTACCCCTAAAAATGTCTAAATAGCTCTCATATATTTGAATAACTTAAAGGTATTCGAATACTTCGCAAAGTATTTCAATACTTGGTGAAGTATTCGAATACTAAATATTTGCGAAAGTATTTGAGTTACAAACACAAATCCGGTTTCCTGCGCATATAAAGGTTTTATATAGTTATTTACATTATTAGTGCGGGAACAGATATTTTGCAGATGAGCGCGAAGTTTGGTAAAAAAGGAAGGTTATACACCCCCTTTTTTTTCGGGCCTCAAAAAAAGGCAGTGTAAAACCTTCCTTTTTTACCAAAAATCGACTGCACCAAAATTTCTCGGGAAAACACTTTTTCTTATTAATTTTGGTGCGTAGAATCCAAAACAATTCGTACTTTTTCGATCAGACTTCTCAATCAAGTTATAGACTAGAAACTAGGGAATGCAATATTGGGATTGCGGGACCCTGCAGCATTTTTGCGAGATTAATCCCGCACATAAATGGAGCGGGACTGAGGAATTTGTCGACCAAGGGGACGACTCTGTTTACTTTGTTAATGAAACTGATAACGGCGAATTATTTTTTAAAAAATTGTTAAACTTTTTTCGTTAAAAATGTACTATGATTTTTGAGGCACTTTAGAAGACCTTTTGTGCTTTACAGGCAAGGTTTTTTTGAGTTCTAAGTTAGGCCGAAAATACTTTTTTGTTAAATATTGTGATAATTAGCGATTTATTTTAATACAGAAGTTAACCGCACAGAATTGCTTATTTGCCAATTTATTTAAAGTTTTGCGAGATCCCGCAAATACCGGGATCCCGCGGGATTAACATCTAACAATCCCGCAAATACCGGGATTGAGATTTTGCTGCGGGATTGCATTCCCTAGTCCGCACTGTTAAAAGCGCCTTAAAAATAGGCAAACCACGTAAAATACCCTAAATAAATTCTCCCTGGGTATTTGACAATTCCCTTCAACCTTCCTAGATGTAAGAAAATACAAAACAAACCCTGGACATACATTTTTGACCCATTTTATGGGCGGGTATTGAAATGCTACCTTGCGCTTAAGAAACCCGCTATAGCAAGTGCCGTCCGGGGTTGCGGGGGTGGCGGCATAGCTGAAATTGAACCTTAGGGTGTCTAGAACATCCTCTGAAAGTTTCATAAAGTTATCACAAAATGCAAGGTTGAAACCTATTTTGGCTCTTAACCCCTGCACTAGTAGGCAGCCATAAATGAAATATTTAAAAAAGCAATTTAGGTATATTTTATGAATTACAATAAAGTACAGATACGAATTGAAACTATAATAATTCCTATAATAATAGACAATTTTAAACTTAACTATGTATATCTAATTTATTGTTCATTTATACCGATACCAAACACTTCTTCACACAAAATACACAGTTCTATTTCACTATTCTAAAATTGTACACTTGACAATCAGATTTTCGAAAATCCGATTTCGTGCCGAATAGTAGTCTAAAAAATGTTTTAAAGCAATGATATATGACAAATTACAAAATAACCAATAATAGAAAGTAAATCGTTTTAAAATTATATACATACGTAGGTATGTAAAAACGCTATGTACACAACATCGTCAAGTGATGAGAGTAATGTTCACTTTTCTTGCAAATTTTGACTATACAGTTATATACAATTCAATAATTAATATAAATTCAGTCAAACTCCTTACGGTCATTACTTTCATCGTCCTCTGTTCTTTTTGTCGATTCAAAATTTGAGGTATCCATACTGTCGAATGTCGATGACGTTAGATCGGTAACAATTTGCGGTTGCACCGGTATCTCGCAAGAATTTTCGTCAATATGAACTGCGGGTGAATCGACGGGGGATCTTAGAGGCGCGTCATTGTCGATTTTATTTTCTTCGTAACTTTCGAATTCTTGACTGTTTTCATTCACTTCTGGCGTTGTCGATTTCGGAATCTCGATCAATTCCGTTCTCTCGGGAGTTTTGATATCGGTGCCGGTTACAAAGTGCGAACTAACTATGGACAAATCAAACATGTCCGGCGGCGGCTCGCTGAGCGAACTGCACATGGCTCCTCCCAAAGTACATAACCCTTCCTCTGACGTCATAGGCGTTCCCAAAAAGCTTCTCGCCGTAAGAGATTTCGCGTCGTCCTTTATAATACTATCCGTACTTTCTAATAACGATGTCCGTTTAATTTTCTTCTTCAAGCAGTCATCTTCCATCATGTCCTCCTTGTCGATTTCTTCGCTTATTTCGCTACACTCGATAGTGACCTCGGACACACTTGATTCTTGAGGGTCGTCTTCCGTTAAAAGCGGCATGGAAATCGGTCCGCTGAACGATTTTTGTACGTCCACGCCCGTTACCGAGTCTTCTAACGACGATAGAGGAAAACCGTACGAGGGACTGTGCATTTCGGTTGCGGGTACAACCACTTGGTCGGCAAGCGGTAGGGGTAATTCCAAATTAGCCCCCAGCTCGTTCGTCATCAGCGAAACGACCTGCTGTTGTGCGACGGTCTGCGAAATGTTCGGATCCGTAATAGTAATCGGTAGATCTACATTTTTCGGTACTTCCGTAGTAAGAATGTCCATTTCTTCGTCGGGAATCTTTTTATTGTTAGTGCTAGGAACTTCTAACGGTGTCATTATCGGGGAACTGAGACTGAGGGTGGTTTCCAGAACGTTAGCGACACCGGTTGGGTATAACCCACTGTTCGGACTCAGTTGCGACGGTCCGAGCTTATTGTGTATCGGAGATACGGTTTGTTCTTGTTGGAATACGTCGGTATCGGCCAACGCCGCTGCCAGAATGTCTTGATTTTTTACGGGCTGAGTGGCGAAAATCGGGTTCGAGTCGCTCTCGGGAGCGTCGAGTCTTTCCGAACCGAGCGGTAGCAGGACTTGATTCTCAGAGTCGGTGTTTATGAGTATCTGTTGTTCGTCGGTTTGAATTAAAATGTTGCCTTCGGCGCTCGCCAAAAGATTCGCTAGGTCGGCGTTGCCCTCTGTTAGCGATTCGATGAACTTCTGAGTGCTAATCGGATCGCCCGTTATTATAAGTTGCTGATTGGGGTCGTTATTGATGCTGCACGTGACCGTTTGCACGTTTGGTTGCGGATCGACGGAAGGTAACGGTTCAGTCTCCAATTTTGGTGTCGCTACCGCCTCAATCAAGGCCTCTGTCTTTGGTAATTCGGGTGTTTCGACGGATTTCGACGCTTCACTGAGCGCAGGCGACGGTTCCAGTTTCGTTAGACTCTTTTTCGCAGCTCCATCGTCTAATTGCAGAACCATATTGCTTAAATCGCCTCCTAGCGTTAAATTAGGATCTAAAGACAACAAAGCTTCATTGTTTAAAGGTGCCAAATTTCCCGATTCGTCAAGAGTGACGAGCATATACGACTGAGGCTGGCCATCGACCGTTTCTCCACTTGGAAGCGCCAGTATTTGCCCTTCCATGATGGTCGTTTGATTACCAAGGGCGTCCTGAATGATCAATTGATTCAGGGGTTTTTGCTGGACGGCTTCAGGTTTTTGTGAGGGGGCATCACCTTTCACGACAGTTTGCGGTAGCAAAAGTGTATCCGTCCTCTTTGGTGATATAGGCGCGAGGGGTGGAACGCTTTCGCTTTTTACAATTTTAGTAGCTACCTTCGTACTTTTTTGAGCTTCCGGTTTTTTAATGTATGTACGTTTTACCGGCGGCTTTACCTTGGTGGTCAAATTCATCGGACTAAAACTACCGCTGTTCGCTTTTATCGCTTGCACTTGCTCCGCAACCTGTTGCTCTAACAATGCATCGTCGGTGCCTTGAAATCTTTTCACGATCTGACCTTGTTGATTTTTAATAATGATCATCTTCTGCTGGCTGGGTAGTGTACTATTTTTAAACGTGCTCAGCCCTTCCTGAAGAGGAACCTTTTGATGTTGCACTTGAAACTTGCGATTTTTAGAAAGATCGGATTTAATTGGTCTCAGGGGGGAACTTTTAACAGAAACCAACACCGGCTCAGTACTCATTATCGTTTGAGACGCAGTTGTGATCTCACCGCCACCGTGCGGTTGTATTTTAGTTATGGGAGACGACGTCCTTGCGCCGGTCTTCTGCAGAATGTTACCTTTGATTGTACTTTTTACTAATTTCGAACTTGTGTTAGGATACCCGAAAATTTTTTGTTGCGCGGGAGTTAGTAAAACGCGAGATTGTTGCCCCTGTTGATTTGTCACGATCATAATTTTATTACCGGAAGGTTCAGTTGTAGCTTGTAACTTCGACGCGACACTTGGAGTCGGTAGTATGACCGGGGTCATCCTTTTTGTAGCCCCGGGCCTCTTAGCTACGGCATACTTAGAAGTGGCCGAAGTAGTGGTACCCGGCAGGATGATATACTTATCTTGCTTCCCGGGTCTGGATATAATCGTCGGACTCGACTTTATTAATTTTGTTGTAGTAGTCGGCGTGGGCTGGTAGATGCGCGATTTACCAACTTTCTGCGAAGAGTAAGTCTTAAGAATAAGAGGCTGAGGTGTCACCGCCTTGTTTGATATTAACACGTGCTGTTCCGTAGTTTTTGGAGCTTGTTGCTCTTCGGATATAACGACGGGCATTTTTTCAATACCGTCGGTCGTGAGAATTTGATCCCCCAAGACGATGGGCATCGAATTGATATCAAACATGGCATCATCTTGAGACTGTTGGGTCAATTCGGCAGTTGCAGGTTTGATGATGGTTTGTTGCAATATTTTGGCCTTTCCTTTGGTAGGTACCGCTTTCTTAGTCGCCGGTGGATCGGTAACCTCCTCCTCTTCCTTTGGAATAACCTTTTTCAAAGGTTTCTGAATAATGTACGCGTCAATATCTTCAAAATCCTGAGCATTATTTGACGTTACTTTCCGCACAGAGACCCCCTCTTGTGTTTCGGGCATTCTTTTAATTATTTTTTCGGAAAGTATAACGGGCTTACAGCTTTTATTAGACGAATACGACTTAATGCTCGCTGTCGGCTTTAAAATGAATTTAGAATTCTTGCTGTCGTACTTAACATTTTTAGCGATACTCAAATTGTCCTTGGATATGCTATATTTCTCGTCCTTCGGTTTGGCCATGACTTGACTTACATTAATTTCTTTCGGGATCTCTTTGCCCTTGAGCAAATGCTTGGTGAAAGGAACAGATTCTTTTGTAGAATAAAATTTTTCACTTTTGCACTTCGACAAAAGCGTACTCGAAGGAGATTCCACACATAGTGCCGCGACAGTTTTCGGCAATTGCTCACCGACATCCGAATGCAAAGATTTCGGTTTCGAATCCGTCAAGATCTCCAATAACTTCGAAGAACTAGAATATTCGGGCGGTTTAAACTTCTCGGACACACTTTTTCTTGGTTTCTTTAAAAATGGTTTAGAATTGCTCGAAACTACGGAGCTGCACGTCTGCTCTTCGCCCTTTTCCTTCAATTCGCCGCCTTGCGAGTCGCTTTTCGACACCTCACTCTCGCCTTCAAACACCTTACCCAACGACATCTCTATCGAATCCGGCTGATGAATCTCCTCCTCGCTCACATTCGAAGCGGGAGACGCCACCTTTCCGCTAGACACCGGACTACTCGAATCACCGAAATCGACGGAGAAGTTCATCAAATTCATCGGACTCGATTTTACCTTAGAAACGCAAACGTCCGAAATTTCCACTTGTCCTTCGGCTAAATCGTCCATCGTAACAAAATTGAGATTACCTTTATCGATCGATGTCAAATTGTCCTCGATAATTTTCGATTTCTCATTAAGAGCCGTCGATACAGTTAGATTGGTTGATAGTTCGGAAACGGCCGCCAAAGTCGTTAACGCGGACAAATCCTCGACCGTGTGTTGGCCGTTATCAAAAACATCACCTGCCAAAGAAGGCACATCGTCAACTATCACAGATTCCTGAAGAAGAGGTTGCTCTTCGATCTCCTCCGAAGTCACAATATCAGTCGTAATTGACTCCTCCACATTATGGCTAACTTCTTCGACCTCAATCTCTTCAATTGTTTTACCTTCTTCAATTACTTCCGATATTTTAATCTCCGCTTCAGATACTTTTGGTTCTTCCATTTCTTCCGGATGATCAGATTCTTTAGTTTCCGCCCCTAATGCTTCGACTTCATCAACCTCGTGCGACTTCTCCGTTACTTCGGATCTATGCACAGCATCAACCTCTAAACTTTCAACTTCTGCACTCCTGCTATTTACGGTTTCAGTTTCAATAAGAGGCTCCACCTCTGATATGTTAACAGATTCTTTACTGATGTCAAATACTTGAGTCGGTTTTAAATGTAACGTTTCTTCAGTTTCAACTTCGAGTAGTTGAGTCGTTTCTTTGAGTTCAAAAGGAGTCTCGTTAATTTCGGACATTTTTATCGACAGTCTTCTCGGTCTGGTATGCTCATCTTCAATTATAGGTTCTTTCAGACTATCTTCTTCATTAGTAACAGATAATTCCGTTGGGGGACTCTCTTTGTCATCACTTGTGATTGTGTACGATGACTCTAACAAATCATCGGGTACAGTACTTGTAGCACGCGGTAGTGAAATAACCGAACTATAATCGCTAGTAGTAGTGTGGGTATCGATTAAATCAAATTCTTTGGGAACTTCTTTGTGCAAATCCTCGAGTTCTTCTCTATGACTCGACAAAATGCGATCCCGCAACAGTCGCGGACGTTTCGGCTTACTCTCCTCGACATAGTCCGCATTATCTAGCTTATTTTTCAGCTGCGTTTTCAGCTTGGCTACTTCCACAGTCGCTTCTAGTTTACCCAACTCTTTGACTTCCTCATTTTTTTCCTTGATGGCGGCCACAGCCTGCTCTAATTGCAGTTTCTTTTGTTCGTTATGTATCTGTTGTTCGAAATCTTCGAAACTTTTGACAAAGCGCTTTTTCGGGTTGATTAACCGCGCAGCCATCTCCGCATCGGTCGATTTCACTTCGGATACGGGAGATTTTTCCGGAAGTTTGGTTACTTTAGGCTCGTAAGGATTCTGTTCGAATTTTAAGGAATGTGGTATTTCGGGTAAATCCGGTACAACAGTCGCTTCAAGAATATCTTTAAAGGCGAGATCCAAGTCTTCCATTTTATCTTTCTCTAACAAATCTTCGCTCTCCTTGTCTAAACGCCCGGGTAACTGTTCTTCGCTACTTTCGTCTACTTGATGTATTATTTTCAAAATCTCATTCCGATCCAAGGTACTATCAACGGACAACTCCATATTGCCACTTGTATGCTCAACTGGACTTTCTTCGACTATACTGAAACCATTTTGCGGACTGCTCGCTCCGACATTCTCCAACGACGATATGGGATTTTCCAAATCAATACTTCTCGGTCTATCTGGAGGTGGAATAACTCTGGGAATTTTTCTTCCGCCCGACGCACTAACTATTTCATCTTCATCTTCGTCATTAAAATCAAAACAGGACTTCTCTTTTACCACCCCCGCCTCTTTGACCTCGTCATTCTGCTCTATCGGTTCAACAGGCTGTGATATATTTAAAGGTGGCGTATCTGTCTCATTTTCGCTATCATCTTCGTCCCACTCCGCCAGCAGATCACCGCGTATATCGATAACAGTTTCACGTTTTTCGGCTGACGTATTTTTCGAAGGTTTGCGTTTAGTCTTCTTCCTTTTGCGTTTCGGTGAACTTTCTGCGTCTAAACTATCATCTTCGCTTGACTCGGAGTGGAAGAACAACCCTTGCTCTATCAACTGTAAATCTTCCATAATTGACGTCGTTTTAGATTTGGTCATTTTCGACTTTCTCGGCCGTTTGGTCTGCGTTCGTTTTTTTAACTTTGGCGAACTTACAGGCGCCGGGAATAATCCTTGTATGTGAGACTTGTGATGCATAATAGAGACATCTACACGTTCCGTCGAAAAACCGCACGCCGCACATTTGTACATCACTTTTTCCTCCGGTTCTTCTTGTGGTACATCAACTTGTTCGGATGACTGAACAAGAATTCTCACTTCGTGGTCATCGTATCCGAGAAATCGGGGATGTGTGATTACTTTCGTTTGTTTCGAAGATTTTGCTGAACTTGGAGTTGATTCTGGAAAAATGTGTATGCTTAGGTAATCTCACAGATTTAAACACTACATACAGGTCAGTTGAACGGAACTACTATTTTTAATTAAATTCACTAAAAACAATCAAAATACATACAAGGGTTTCCCTCTCATTAATATAGGAGTAGCTCTAGGGTCTTCGTTGTTTACAAGGAAAGAAAAAGAGCTACTGAAAACCTTCCAAGCGGGATACTCACTTACTTCCTTATTTCGTTTCCGATTTGCATTGTACAATTACATTGTAATAGCTCTCAACTTATACGACATCTGGGCATTTTATTTCCCTCATAATTTCACAAAGGGTACACATGTTATCTTAGAATTAGATTAGAGCTCAGGTGCCTGCCATTTTGGCTGAGACATGACCTGTCTCATTATCATATAGAATTATGTTTTGAAATCCATTCCATAACAGTATTGAAGTAATATAAATATTCGCGAGTTATGAAAGATCATGCCATTTGGTAGATATATGCAAAAAAACCATTATAAACAAATTCAACATATAGAATAAACAAAAACGCCCGACCCATCGCACAAGCCGATAACAAAAATCGTAATTAATTGAATTGAGTTCAAAGTCACCTTCAATTGTTATAATTATAAAACGCTACAATGTGGAATAATTTCCTACTCTAAGTTACGTAAACACCCTCTTATACCTACCATCCCCTAACGAATCACAAATCTCTCTGTAGTCAAAACAGGATAATAGTAGTTAAGCTAAAGGAGATTTCCCAACTACAGAAATGATTGCACAACATTTAAAATCGCTAAAACGTAATTGAAGATACAGTCTAGACCAGGGATCGGCGAACTGTTGCAGCGGAAGACCCAAAAGTTACATATTACAAAATTTTCCAGTTTTAAAAAGCTACTGAACATTTTCGATTCAATATTATAATATTTGATTATATACAAGGTCCTGCAACATTGCGTCGATCTTCCCTAGCTCATACCTGATAAAATATATTAAAAAAATCTATTGCGTAAATGGCAACTTACATGGTTACGCATCTACAGAAATTATTTTGAATGTAGAAGGTGGTCCAAATTGGACACCCTCTTATTGAAACACCATTCATTTTAAGAGACAGACAAAAATGGACCTCAATTTTAAAGAGAAAAAAATCACTGGCGCTATCTTTTAATCATTTGGCCGATAGGGGACGTTTCTCGAATTTAATCGATTTCTTTAATGCCCCATAACTTTCTTATTCTTTTGGAAAATTCTCTCTTAGGGCACTTTTTTATGTGGACCATCGTATTATACAGTTTTTATACAGAGTGTTTAGTTTTTCTTATACGACCCTAAACTACATTATTTCGTAAGGACCACCCTATATATTTTGGAGTTTTTTAAAATTTTATAAATTTTGATGTATCACTTGTTATATTTATATTAAATATTATTTGCAGTATTGCATTTTATACATAGTAGTACATTATATACCAATGTAGAGAAGTCTAGTATTATTGCTTGAGCACCAAGATTACATCCCGAGGCGTTCTGCAATGGTATATATACTATTTTTTTCACTATTAGTACTGGAAGTCCTCTAAATTAACATATATTGTTATGTCAATCAAGTGTGTGGAAGTAAAAGTCAAGTAGGCCGTATTTTGTTCTGTCATTGAGATGCTTTCAAAAAGTTCAAATTTTTTCAAAATGTAATAATTTTGAGTATGTAATTTCTCTGGAAATGGATGGTGGCACCACTTTGAACCACTGCCGAGAAAGCCTACTTTATAAGTGGAAAAAAGGTTGATAATCATGTCATCAGACGCTAGTAATGAAAAAAATATTTTTATTGCAGACATCTAGGTTTCCATGGCGAACAAAAGCTGGCAGGATTGTTTAAAACTACAATTTCTTGGTTATCTGCATTATTTTTTTAACATATTATATGATTTTGTTTAATTCACGTGTCACGCCATAATAATGTGTTATTTATTTCGAAATATCTTTTTAAATGACTTCAGTAAAAAATAAAAACGATTCTGCAAAATTTCGGTGTTTTCCGGATATTTCCAAAAGTAGTATGAATTTTTTAAGTTTCAAAACTGCATTTTGTTAATCATCAAAATACGCAACTTTGCCAAATTTAAACTACCTACCTATCCCTTACAGTTCCGAGATCCCCATGGTGGCCCTCGAATTTGAATCAGTCTGTATATTAGTATATTTCAAATAACACACAAAAAACAAAGAACATGGATACTCGTGAATAAAACAAATAAGTCATATAATAATACAATACAAAACAAATAACACAGATACTCAAAAAATTGTAGTTTTAAACAATCCTGTCATCTTTTGTTCACCATGGAAATCTAGATCTAAATATTTTAATGTGTAAAATGCAATATTGAAAATAATATTTAATATAAATATAATAAGTGAAGACATCACAATGTAAGAAATTTTACGCTCTTTTCAATAACTCCACGATATATAGGGTGATCTATGAAAAAATGTAGTTTAGGGTCGTACAAGAAAAACCAAACACCCTGTATAAAAACTGCGATCGCGATGGAGTCTACATAAAAAAATGCTCTAAGGAAGATTGTGCCAAAATCAATGATCTCTAATAATAAGGACGTTATGGAGCATTAAGGGAATCGACTAAATTTCGAGAAACGCCCCCTAGTGACCCCCACGATTAGAGATAGCTGCATTTTGTTTACGCCAGTGATTTTCTCTTTAAAATTGAGCTCCAGACACCTAGGCCTATTTTTTTCTATCTGTTAAAGTGAAGGGTTTTTCCATAAGAAAGTGTCCAACTTGGACCACTGTGTCAATAAATAACTCTTGTTTCAATATCATTTGTTAACCTCTACATGGAAACCTATTCACTTTTTGATTTTTTGTCAAAGTTGTCATCTCATTAATTGTTTTCCGAATGATTCGCCATAAGCAACCCTCACTTTGATGAAATCGTAGCTACCTTGATTTTGAAGTTAAGAAATACATTTGATCAATAATGTTAATCCGAGAAAAGGACAACACTTTGATAATGAGAAAGTTGGATTTAGCTATACAAGGTGGTCCAAATTTCAAGTGCCAAAACTATTGTTTTTTAAATGGAACTACTATTTTATTTCGCTATTCGATTGTCTTTTGTGTTCTCTTCAATTTTTATAAGGGGTGTACTGTGCTTAACACGTGATAGGGCCACGGCGGTCCCTAGGGACCACTCGGTAGTTGCAGCAGTTTTTATTAAATTTATTATTTTTATTTTTAAATAAACAAATGTACAGTGTGTAAAGCGATGGGGTATACAAGAGGGAATTTTTTTTAATATTGATTTATGAAAAAAATTTATTCTTCATAATATTTTTTGCTTGCTTTGAAAGTACCAATAACGTTTCGATTGTTTGTGGTTTGATAGTAATACTCTATTTTAATTATAATGTAGAATGATAACTTTCAATAAAAAAAAATTAATTTTATTATTTTTCCAAATTTTTATAAATAAATTTTAGATTATCGAAACGTTATTGGTACTTTCAAAGCAAGCAAAACATATCATGAAGAATAAATTTTTTTCATAAATCAATATTTAAAAAAAAATTCCCTCTTGTACAGGGTGTTTTTTTGGGAGCTTTAGTTAAAAGTTTCTGGTAAAGTAAAATAGGTAGGTTTTTGAATTTGTACTTAGGAGTTACTCTGAAGGCCGAATCGATGTAAAATATTTTCAAAATGGCCGCACTTCCGGAAACATCGGAAGTAGATAGTAACTTCGTTATTTTAAATGGCAACCCCTATTTTTTATTGCATTTTTGGATTCTACGTGAAATTTCACTTCTTTTGATACCCATATGTCGATATCTACCATTTATGGTTTTTAAGTTATTTTGACTTTAAGAAAAAAAAATGGCGGATGCAGATGGTACCTTGATAATTGATTACTTGAAAACGGTTGTAGTCATGGCAACCTATTTTTATCAGTGCATAGAGAATGAATAGGGCTTTCTTTTAGTGCACTTAAAAAAAAGTTAAGTTGCGTACGACCGCCCCTATGGATATCCAAATTTATGAAACTTCAAAGACTAAAAATTCAGTTTTTTTAAATGGAATGACCATGTTCTTACTATTCCATAAGATAGAGAATCGAAATGGGCATATTTTGACAATACATGTTCCTATAGCTATCTTTAACAGTTTCTGATTTATTCCCATTTCATTGAATTGATCTCGGAATTGATGCCATTTTTTTTCGCAGTTTCTTTTTAGTAGTTGGCCATGATTTTATAACAATCGAATTTTAAACAAATCAAGGTATGGATTCTTTAATACCATTGATTCTAGTTCTAGTTTAAAAAAAATTTCAAAAATTTCTCGTGGCACTCAACGTGTTAAACCCCGTAGTTTTTAGGCTATTTAAAATTTTTTCACAAACATGTTTATACACCAGAGTAGGCTGTGATAATAAAAAACAAAAGAATGCCAAAAATAAACAAGTGTTACAAATTAATTAAAAGGCGAATTTTGAAAAAGATGAACTAGTTTTTTTAGATAAATGCAGAGAGCCTCAACTTATATCAAAAGAACCGCATGTGGCTCGCTTTAAATGTAATTTAATCTATGTAAATACGTAAAGGAATGTGGAGTAGGTCATGGATGGGATAATATAATACAGCTCGTGTGTCGAATACGTACGACTACGACTTCTTTGCAAAAGCCCCCTATATTTTCTTTACAGAACTAAATAAGAGGTTAACATCTTCCATTTACGGTGTCTATCTAGTGTAGTATTATCTTTACTAGAACTTAAACTGTGCTATAAATTACTACGCATTACATGGTAGGTAATAAATTAGATAACAAAGTTCATTGGCTACAAATTCTTGCATAAGTATATTTTTTCCCGGGAATACACTTGTTTCAGTACGAACCATTTCATACACACAAAAATAAAATAACAATAAATGAAAAAGCAGTATAATTATTACAGTTGTATAGTACTCGTAGTGCTCTAGATAAAGCACTGTGGCTGAGAGTAAATTCGCATAATACATTGTAATTTAGGAATTCATTACGATAAAAATCTACTACATTTTTACTTTTTTCCTTTCCTCTGCTGTTTAATTTAACTCCTCCCTTTAATTTCAGAAGATGCAGAAGAAAATTAGTGCACATGTACGCTTTGCTAATTACCTACCATTTGTGGCAGTTAACACAAATTGGTACTGACGTATCTTCATAAAAAATAAATGAATAACTATGGATCATGGACTATGGGAGAACTTACTTCGGTAAATGTTCACTCTAAAAATAGGTAACGGCTAATAATCTAGCATACTAGATAGCGAGTTGAAAATTCCACAAAAATGCGAGAAATACACAGAAATGTCAAAAAATTAAACAAAAATTCCATTTGCGTGTAAAATGTCACCAGAGATTTACCCCTCGCATAAACACCTAGATGTACGTCATATGGAAGTTCATTAATTGGCCCAAGGCTTTAGAAAGTACATCCAATGGATATTGCCCAATTCTTTACTTCATGTATATGTTTGTGTTATGTCCGTGTTCGATCTAGTACACTTTGAAAATGTACCGCTAACCACAAGCATGTATCTGCTCAATGCTTCTACTAATAAATATACAGGGTATGATGAAAAATCTTATGAAAGTTTGCTGTAATTTCATTCACTAGTTCGACAACTTTTTATTATGGGTGGTCTCTGTGAATTAGTCAGCGTTCATCAGACTTGCATACTCTAAAATAAAGGCACACGCAGAAACTATTTTGCTCAGTTTTGTCACAGAAATACATCAAACAAAATGGACCCACACCACGCAATTATGCGCTACTTACTAGTCGATAATGCTTTCTGTCCACTTCCGAGAGACTTTTTTGTAGACTTCTTTTGTTTAGGTGTACCAAAAATGAGTGCGGCGACATTCGATTTTTTTTCCGGCGCAAAAATTGGATCGTCGATAATCTTCGGATCGCCATTTGTTCTTTCTTCAGCTTTCGAGACGTCGGTCGGAAATTTTTTCATGTACTCGTGTTTCGCTCTATGCAAATCTGAAATGAGCGCGTATTTCTCGACTTCCGCTTTCTCGTACGCGACGTAACTTACCCAATCCCTTCCTAATAAACTCGTTCTTCTTCGAGCAATTGTACAGATAGATTCGATCGATACTTTTAATGAACTCACTGGAACGAAGTGAAATTAATGGAGAAACACTTGCGGTCGGTGACTTACTAGCAATCTTCGTCAAAGAACTTGACAGCGGCGATAATAGGTTTCTTTGGTACAGCTATGATTTCCTCGTCGATACTTTTTATGTCTTGCACTTCGCCTGGCCACCAACACGAGCCTAATTTAACCCATACTATGTCCCCATCTTTGTATTCAACCGGTGTTTGATCACACATTGTAGACACCTTCTGTCATGAAGACTGCAATGTAGAAATAGGGTTGATTATTATTGTCAATAAACCAGAAGGGTTTTTCATGTGTACATAAAACTGTTCTATAAAAATTACCGCAAGATAAACAAACAAATACTAATGAAGGGGGGTACCGCTATCGATCCTTAGGTTCGAATGTGATTAAAAACGTAGAATGGGAAATAAACAAGCAGACTTACTGGTAATTGTTTACTTATTTTGAACAAGTAAAGGACACACCAATTTACTTGTCATAGACGTACATTACTTTCCCATAATGCAATTCGCCATCGCGTCCTGTCTAATACCAACCTAAAATTTAAATAAACAATATGGCTATTTCGTGTCATTTAATTTATTATTGCCCTTTCTTCGAGAGAATGCGATTAAATTAATTGTAAATTTATACTTTCTTTTTTAAAATACTTTTTAATCGATTATAGCGTATCACTCGATGCACCAATCCGGGCGTCAAACATGTCGTAATCCCGCCCACTTTTAAGCAATCATGGAAAAATGGAAAAGTAAATATTATTAAATGCGTAAATGCAAATAATATGATTTGATCGCAAAGTACAACGTAATTGTTATTTATATATTTACGACATGGCGAACTTTAATCGAGAATTCAATGCTTAGGCTATTAATAATGCACATTGTCCGTCTGTCTGTCTTCGTCGAAGTAGGTACACAGGGCTAAAAAAGTAGCCTTTTTTTACGGAAATACACGTTCTGAAGCACCAGAAATCCGAATCAAACAAAATCTCAATTATGTCGGTCCGTCTGTACTCTCATTCCCGGCGAAACCGCGGTTGAACCGATTAGAACCATATTTGGTACACATATTGTTAGACATAAAGGAAAGGGTTGCAGAATAGTTTGTCTTTTGAGCAGAACGCGCATGCGCAGGTATACGGGTGGGGGTGGTATATGTGCTAGACACAGCAAATTTTTTTGTTACCTACGTTATTCAAAACATGGAGTGACTATACATTGATTTTTTTTTGTTAAAATTATATTGGGCATCTATATCTTATAGAGTATGCTTTTCGGCGTTTTTATAATTTTTATAATTCGCGTCGTGCCATTAAACTCGTTGCGCGTGCTTTAAAAACTTGATTATACGCTTGCATCTTAATATACTATTTTACATCCAGCAATAACCATATATGGTTTCTACAAGAAAAAACAAAAGCTTTGACCATTAACTTATAAATTATAACTGACGTGAATGGTTGCACAATCATGTGGTATGAAATAAGCAAGTAATAGGTATAATCATTGAATAAGTAACTCTTATACTCATTGATTATACCTGTTTGTTTTTTACTAAATAAACATTATTATTATTACTTGCTTATAATTAAATCTTTCGCTCTCTGGCGAGTAACTTTAGCGCTTTTCCATGCAGTGATCAGTATATCCCAAAAGATCACATCAGAACGGATTATTTATATATACAACATTCTGCGCATGTGCGTATTTCAATTTTTACGTGGGCATAGATTGCTTTTATTTAAAATTTCTATCTCCATAAATAGAAAAGATCTGCGCATGCGCACAGCTAAATTTTACCACCATGCGATCAAAAATGAGTTGCTGCGAGTCATCTTTGGAATTTTTGTTTACAATGAGAAATCGTACTTCCAAAGGCGACTCGACAGCAACTCATTTCTGATCGCCCGTTATATGCGGCATGTTTACCTTTATTAGTAGCATTTGCCGTTAAAATTTCAACAAAATACATTAATAAATAGGCAAGTTGATATTGTGCAGTTTGCGCATTAATCGTCAAGTTTTTCTTGCCAGAGCGTTATACCCAATGGAAAAACTACAAATAAATATATTGAACGCTGTAGGGGTCGGGCGAGCAGATAGAGAAAGTGGCTGCAATAGCGCACGCGCACCCAACTTTATTGGAAAAAGCGACAAAAAGTGGCCTAGAAGACATAAAGCAGTTTGGGAGTGACGAGTCTGAAGAGGCATGGAAAGTACATAGCTATATGGGAGGTATGAAACAGTTGCATATTGCGGCAGGGCAATGTAAGGACATTGAATTTATACTTATAAATTCCATAGTAAAGAAAGCTTAAACCCGAAACGACTTTTCACATGGCCTAAAGAAATTTTGTGGGAAATCGTCTAGAAATTCGTCTAAAAACACCCGAGGAACGTACAGGTAATGTGAAAAAGATCTAAAGTAGAAACAAGAATGAATGGGAGATTTGGAGAGGAGAAAAAATGCAGAGAAAACGCGAGTAAGACTTAATTAAAAATAGGCACAATAATAGTGTAAATATGACACGTAAAACGTATAAAAGAAGTTTAGGGGGAAGAGAACCGAGAACCGTGAAGCAGTTGATTAGGGTAAAGGAGATGCAATGGAAGCACAATCAACGGTTGAAGGAGGCGGTTGGGCATTAAAAAAGATCTGAAGAAAATGTGAAGAGATTGTAAAAAAAGTTGTGGAGAGGATCGATGACATGACGAGATGGGATGAAGAAAACCTAAAAGTATTACGAGAAAGACTTGCAGGAAGCGAAGATGCAAATGAGGTATGAAGGAGAAACATATACAGATAGGATTACATAACAATAAATTCCAACAATTTTTATTTAACACATCGTTATTAAAAATAATAACCTAAATAAAATATAGACATCTAAAAATTAATAACAGATGAGGAAAATATTTGTTTTAAAATTTGAGGCAGTGTGGATACATCTTTACAAATGAATGATCTGCCGGCTGGTAAACTTTGTGTCAATCTAAAATAGACGTTAAGTGTTTAATATACAGTGATATTCATGTAGAAGTAGGATTTCCTATGTCTACTTTCAAATGATAAAAAGTCTTCTGAAGGACGCCTAATTTTATGCAACCAAAATAACTTCTTGAAACAAATCTGGCTGTCATATTACTTATTTTGAATATTGTTGCTTTGGCTTCACAGAAAATAAATCTCTTAATCTGTTACCGGGACTGTACCAATTGGAACAGGCAGATCTTCATTTGATTTAAGTGTTATTTTGATTGCATAAAGTTAGGCGTCCTTCAGAAGGCTTTTTATCACTTAAAAGTATATTTTCCAGTACGGTCATAATGCTTACCTTTCGGCTTGATCACCTAAACTTCCAATAAAAACTGCGTACGAATTAATTTTTTCTGACTGAGATAAAACCTTCGCCAATTCCGATGATGGTATGGAATATCGTTGTAAGTTAGCATCTGAAAGTACTACCACAATAGCTTCGTCAAAATCTCCATCCGACATAGATTTAATTGCTAATTCTGTGGCTTCTAATGTGTTATCGCCCGCAAAGCAAAACTGTGAATGGGCATACATAGTCTAAAAAAATAAAAATGTAACAAGTACTTCAATTGATAATCTTACCTTCAGTATATTTAGTCTCTCTTTGTTGTTCTTGGGTGGATTACCTTTTGTAATAAATTTAATATCGTGCGCATCTCCCGAATGCCCCATTATGTCATATTGTATTTTGTCATCGAATCCTTCCATAGCTTCCATTAGTAGAACGACTGCCTCCAACTGCCTGTCCAGTCGTCCATCGTAAGAATTAAACCTAAAACAAACGCTTTAAGTGTTCTTATATCGGTTATGTTATACCATACCTATACATGCTCGCTGAAACATCCACAACAAGGCGCAACATTTTGGGTTTAATTTGTGGTGAGCCTAACTCAGGTTCAAGTTCGGTTCTTCTGCGAAAAATGGTTTTTTCACCAAGTAGTCCTACAGTAACAAAAAGGTAATTAATTTACCTGTCACCGATCCATTGGTCATACCATCTATTAGTTTCGTGTCGTCTAATTCGCCCGATGTTTTATTTTTAGTCCACTGCCTCTCCTTATTTTTGGCTTGAAGTGAACCTAGGATTATCCTTAATGACAGCACTTGCTTAGAAACGGCGCCTGAGAACTGAGCATACAAAGAAGCATCATATCCACTCATTCCAATTTCTTTCAACCGTTCTTCAAATGCTTTCCTTCCCATTTCTCTTGCGGCTCGCTTTATATGTTCTGGAACTGCTGCTTTCTCCTCATCTGACAACTAGCTAAGATTTAAAATCAAGTTGGCAAAAAAAGGAGAAAGTATACCTGATGAACTTTGTGACCTTTATCCAAACGGTATGGTCCCCCTTTACCACCCAACCCTGCTGTGTCCCGTCCACCGGTACCACCAGCCCATGTGTTTCCACCTACATGTGGTTCATTTTTGGGGTCTTCCTTTCCGTGTTTGGGACCTTTTGTATCTAATCTGAAATACATTTAAGTAATTTTTGCACGCAGGCGCTGTACAGGGTGTCCCATTAATAATGGTCACAGGACGTATCTATGGAACCGTTGATTGCGAAGCTTCGGGAAAAAAATTTTGTTAACAAAAGGGGCCAAGGGAAATCGCTGGAAATTATTTTCAAGTTTCTAGCTTTGCCGCTAGAGGGCGCACGAGTCATGGTTAAGTAGAAAACTGACTTTTTTTCTAAAATATACCCAACAAGGATGTATAAAAAATACATGCATCGCAATCTTGTATCAATTTTGCATCATTTTGATGCAGCACATATTACTCTAGCTCATAAAATATGAGGGGTGGGGGAAAGGAAACATCTCTTTAAGGAGTTGAATGTAACTTCTGTTTAGGTGAACAGATTTTCACAGTAATAGTAAATGTGGTACAGGGCGCGATGTGACATAAACATAAACTTTGCATTTATTTTTGAAAATTTCAAACGGAACGATATTATTATTATATGATATTATCAAACAATTTTTTCCCGAAGCTGTGCAATTAATGGTTCAATAGATAAGGCCTGTGACCATTGTTAATGGGACACCCTGTACATAAAAAATGAGAATGTATTAGAATAGATAGAAACATTACTTTTCCCCTCTTTTATGGAGGTCCCAAAATAGGGATTTCTTTGGGATTATTTATGGTTTAATTGGAAAAAATGTTTTAAAAAATACCTACCCACTAGTACGGTCAACAGTAACTTGTAAGTACTCCTTAGCTTGCTTTAATGCCAAATATTCCGCGGTAAACATATTGGTTTTTGGAAAACCATGTTTAATTAAAACTTGTCCCAAAGTTTCAACAGCATCTTGATTGTATTTATCAAAATCGAAGACATTAAACAACGCATCATCTATGTCCGCTTGTGGAAATTTCTATAACAATTTCGCAGTAAGTGTATAAGATCCACGTACCACAATTACCTGCAAGTGCTTTACTATATTTACCACCTCACGAGTAGAATAAGGATAGGTGACCAATCCCTCATCTGCCATTGATCGCAGATCGCCGAAAATGTCAACCAATTTTGTTATGGTATCAATCGGGACATCAGGTCCGTATTGTACCAATAAGTCTATTTCTGAAGACCTAGATGGGTTATCGACAGCGTGACAGCTAAACAAATCGCCTAAAGCACTAAAGAAATCGTTCCCCAAAAACGGAAACCCGGGCCGATTTGCCAGTACAATCATGCGAAAATCGGGATGTATCTGAATATCGTTTTCATCGAGTGGCGCTGTAGTAATTCGACGGCCATCACTCAATAACATCTGTCCAAATTCGATGAGAGTTTTTAAAATGCATGTTACGTGCGTTGGGGCTTTATCAGCTTCGTCGATAACTAAGACGTGGCCGTATTTAACGGCTTTGACCAGTGGAGAGTCTTCGTACACCAAAATGCCGTCTTTAATTGTAGGCTGTACTGTTAACGTCTGCACCGTTGTGTCGCGATGCAATTGTATATATTCTCTTGGACGGTTGAGCAGTCCCAAGAATCGATCAACAATTTTATTTTTACCCACGCCTTGATTTCCGACCAAAAGTAGGTGTAGGCCTAACTGAAAATCTTGCAGAAGCTTTTCCATTAGTTGTATATGTTGAGGTACGTCGTAAAAAAGAACTTGAGGCACTTTTGTAATCTCTTCAGTAGCGGATATAAAAGCAGAAGTATTTCCAATGGTAAGCACATTATTGTTTATACTGTAAGTTGTGGGTTTCCTCTCGAAACCAGCCTGTGGTACAATTTCCATTTTGGCAAACGCATTCTCCAAAGTTCGACGGGTTAAAGTCGGCAAGAACTGTGTCATAAAAACAGTTTGGAGAATTTCGTACATGTCTTCATTGGGAAACTTTTGAAGCCGCTTGGAGATCCTTAACAATTGCCTAGTGGACATATGGCCTGAAAGTTGCTTTAAAATTGGATCGGGGCTCACGCGCAAAATGTGCGCAAAATCGATAATTTTCTGCAGAGTCTCTGATATTGGGCCGAACTACAAAATTAATGAAAATCATCGCGGTATTAAAGAAAGATCCTTACCTTAGACGTAATTATATGCATTTCCTCCATCTTTGTCAGAAATCGTGTTTCATGGAACAAGAACAAGCTAAGAATCTCTGAGGTTAGCCAGTTCCTTGTCGGCTGCACGTTAGACAGTTCGCCTAATGCTATTATTCTGAAGTTTGGGTGTATTTTTAACATGCCATTTTGCTGTAGATAGGCCTCGCTGTGAGCTTTTTGTAATATGTCATATTTTTCAGCACTAACCATACGACGACCGTCATGTAGTTGTAATTCTCGGTCATGGACCAGTCTATAATATGCACATCGGTACAAAAAAGTTAAATATATGGTATGGGCACAGATTTAAATATGCTACAGATGGATCATGCCATGTTAAATTCTGGCAACAGTGATTTGGATTTAAGCCTCTGGTGCGTTAAATCCAAACTAAATTAGTGTTATTCCGCGTCCACAAGGAGGTGCTGTAGAATGAATAACTTGCGCGTGGTTTACAACTGCAATAGGAAAGACAAGAACTGTTGCGATAAACAGGGGTATTCGATTACACAGAGCCCAACAAATGTTGTATTGTATGTAACTGACCTTCCCCATCTACACGCGCAATTTTTCTGCTAGCATGCGTTTATGTTAGTTACACATACACATTCCTTTATATCGGAACTCGGAAGGGCGAACCGACGACTGATTATACCTTATTCTGTCAAACCAACAAGATTTGTAATTATGCAGGATGTTTACTACCGTATAATTGATTTATTTTTGAATTTTTGATTATAAGTAGGTACGGTATTTTGTGCGATTTAGGTTCTAATGCCTACATCTCTGATCACAGCTTGGCGTGTTCCGTGCTCGTATTTAGATTTTTAGAGTATTTTTAATGATAAGACGATCTAAAAGCACAATTATGACGTAGACGAAGTTTTTATTAATTAATCAGAGAAGGTGTTAGGCCTGTCTTTGTGAGAAACAACATAGGTACCTAACAATAGGCGTCTCTGAGAATTTAAGCCAAGTTAGCGAATATATGAGTCGAATGTGAGATGTGACCAAACATCCCGTTTTGAACGTGACAGTTCCGTTTTTAGTACACTTTCACTTTCAAAAAATAAAATGTGCACACTTTGGCGCTCTTGATATGTCTACCTGTCTGTCTGTTTGTTATTTCATTTTTGTATTCTCATTAAGGCATGAAATGTCCATGAGGGTTGTTAAAATCGAAAAAACAAATTTGAAAATGCACTCTTCGCCTTTGCTCACATGCGGATTAATCATTTTTTCCTTATATATGCTGGTTGTCCACGACAATCACAACAGGGTTTTATTTCTAGAAAACATGGTTTTCTGTAAAAAAAAAATGCGGTATATTGATGGATGGTGGATTTCAAAAATTTGCAACATATGGACTGAGTGAGATGCCTCAAACCATGGCTCTACAAAATTGTTTCTCGTCTTGGTCCATTATTTTTGACCACAAAAGGACGCGCAAATTCAAATCTTGGAGTTTGGATCCCAATCGGATATAATCGTTGAATATTGTAAGGGAAGTATATTAACATTAAATGATTTAAAATCAAAAGTTGTGGGGTTTTTGTGGAGGCAACGGTAACTGTAGGTAATTTTGGTGGCAAAAATAGTAAAAGGTGTCAACAAGGCATTTGCAATGGAGGTCGTCCCTGAAATAAAAACAAAACTTATAGGGATTGTTGATTTGAGTTCACCATTGTTAAAATTGACTTATTTTTTTAACATTTTTAGTGTTCGCATTGAAAAACACTCAAAGAGTTCTACGACTTAGCTGATAGAAAGTATCAAAAACTGTTGGGTTACATTAAAACAAGGTGCCTCGCATTGATGTCTGCATTCGAAAGAGTTTTCAAAATATTGTTATGTGAAAACACTGGGTACTTTTTGAGCATCTCAATGTCTGAATATTTTGAAGTAATTGTTTGAAAATTTCAGCTCCGAAATTTGGTTGCTTTTTTTACACGCGCAGCCCTGTTAAAGATCGAGGCACAAAGCATATCTGCAATTGAGGCTGTTAAATTAATCGCACAAGGCTCTAAGGGATAATTTGGCTGTGCCTATGAGACAAAAAGTTATTTTTTCTTCTCCGTTCCACTGGTAATTTATTGACGAAACTTTAAAAAAATTTGTGGTCAGTTCAAATACAAGTTAGAGGGGTGTAAATGGGGAATTCTTATAAGTGCAATTTACGTTATGTGATTCTGATTACGATTTCTCTTGCGACTTGCGAGTTGCCATAACCAAATATTTCAAGATTCACATTATACGATTTTGTCGTACGACTTGTAAAATTGTATCTTGACGTGCGATTATGGGTTCGACCTCGGCCAAAACTGTAGAAGAAGATAGGAAAAACTAAAAATTACCACGTTAGTAAACCACGCGTGGGGATGGCGCCCAGATGTCGCCGTCCCGCATCATGTAGCGGTAGCCCCATCTCTAAAGTTGTTAATTACACGACCCCGTATGGACACGTACACTCCTCGTCTTTCTACATGCGATTGTCAGCCAGGCAGCCATCCAACGAGCCAGTCAGCCGGCCAAAGTGATATGAAAAGCTTCTATTAAGAACAAATGAAGATGCAATTAGAGTTTTGACATCGATCCTACTTTGCAAAAATGAGCTAAAAACTACCGTAGGCCTATGTCTGGTCCAGAATTGCAGTTTAAATTCGAATTTTCAAAAACAATTTTGGTTTCGTTATTTTTCTCTTAAAGAGACGCAGATACCAAATTTCTGTGAGATCGAAAATGTCGCATCCCAGTTGAGACCCTATATTGGGGAAGTACCGCAGTAGACGTTACAATTTCCACGATATGTACGTGGAACCATTCTGTTCTTGGTATAGTCATGAATTTCAAAGGCTGCATGATAATGCGGAACAAAATAGTGAAGAAAGTACTTCGATATATTTTGAGATAGTAGTAAATCCGTATGGGTCGTCAAAAAGCGCGGGGTGGCTATATTGCGATTACCGTTTTTGGACGTATCAAAATTTCATCAAACGTCAACGTTTTAGATCATTTTAAGCAACTTTTAAAGAATAAAAATTTTTACTGTCTGTTTTAACTCGTATGTACCTATGTATACGTACATACGTTGGCAGATTAGGCATAAAGGATGTAAACGTCGTACTATTTTTTTTAAATAGCAGTAACGCAAAATTTTTATTAAATTATTCGGAAGACTTTCTTTTTCTGTGTACAACCTACCCAAATTATGCTAGGTTTTATTACAAATAAACTTTTTTTTCAAATACATAGTAGCGCTACATTTTTTATTTAGTTATTTGAAAGAGATTATTTTTCTTGGTTCAACCTACACAAATTTGGTTTTATTACAAAAAAATATATACAGGGTGTCTCTAACAAAAATATGTATAAAAGGTAAATACGGCGTGCTTATATCGTTAGAAAGGTAATCAAATCCCATATTTTTGATGCAATAAAAAACTTGGTAATTTCATTAAAAAAAATCAAGTTATCTTTGATTGAAATTTTGAAAATTGACAGTGATTTCTTTTAGCTCAAAAAAAGTTTAACTTTGACCGTTCGGCGTATGTAGGTAAGCACACGTGATGATTAGTAATACCAAAGAGTACCCATAATAAGAGATACAGCGCAATGGTATAAACGCGTGTTGGCTATAAGAACTCGCCCGCTAGGATTCCAAAAGCGGGCCCTCGCGTAGAGGTGGCCAGAACTAACCGCCTCTTTAAATATTGGCGCGTATTGAAAATGTACAGAATTCTTTATAGAATTTCGGTTTAAAATATTTGCGCGGTTGTCACATTTAATTTTCTTTCTTATTGGCTGTATAAAATGTGGACATAATATAATTAGAAAACATTACTTAAGTGTATAAAAGAAATCAGCAACGATTCAGTACCTATTGTTAATACTTAATTACATTGGTATTTTCCTGTTTAGTTGGCGTCTATTGAATAGACAGTAATTACTATTTAATTTAATAACCAATAACAGGTACAATTGTAAAAATTTAAATTAAATTTGTTATTATCCATCCTTTTTAGATCGTCTACTAGAGTCAAATTAAAGTAGACAACATATTTCATAAAATTGGATTTTATGATGAGCATAGCGATTATTTTACAGGAAATTTTGTTTGCTTTAATTTTGTATAGATGCCTACATACGCTGAATTGTTTAATCATTAACAATCAATCATTACAATGCAATAATCCTTATGTTCTCAGGAAAAAAAACATCAGTCTAATCCAATAATAATCAGTCAAAATATATAGTGCAGTTAAATAATAAATTAATAAATCTGCACCCGTCGAATAAATTTAATGAAATATTTACACGTTATTCTCATTTAAACAATTCAATTAAAAAAATACTCTCGACCCGCATTTTAAGCTGCAGCACTAGCGCGCATCGGTCTCCTAGCAACTAAGCGTCGTACACATGTTTTTCAATCACCCTTGGCTAGTAGCGGAAAAAGTACATAAGTATATGTATTTAAATTTGCCGCAATCTGCTAGTGATTTATGCATCTAAACGATTGATAATGCAGTGTATGTTCTCATTTTTGAAAACAACATTGGCTTCCACTCCAAATATAGGGTTTCTGGAGCGTTTAAATATCTCCGGAATGCGTGGGTCGATCGGACTGAAATGTAATGAGATTAAAGGGGACATTAGTCACATCGACTGGTAAAAAATATGGTCCAAATCGGTCAAGTAGTTTTTCAGTTATCTCAAAGAAACCATTTTTAAAGAGGTGGGGTTGCGTCAGGGGTTGCGTTGGTCCACAGTTCACATATTTAACTGATTTGAACCATTCGATAATCCAATTGAGGCAGTTTATTTTGGATTTATTATATTGTTTATAGTTTGGCCGGCAAAAATTAAAAAGTGATTGCAACATTTTTTCCGGGAATCTTTCATTATCTTATTATTTGTACAATAAATGCTATAAAACGTCTATTGGCCTTTTTTTTTTAAAAAAATGTTCGTTTATTTCCGCGCAAGTCGGAAGTAAATATCGTTCGAATCGTTACACTACTTCCTCTAACTAAACGATCTAGTTCGGTCGACTTTTCCATACGTCCGTCGACGGTAGGGCGACGAACAGTGTGTACAAAGGGCAGAGACGTAATCAAAGCTAGCTTATTACTCGCGCTTACTGGGAATACACAATACACACTAAAAAATCTATTATTTACCGCTAAAAAAACGGCTTATTGTTACACGAAGAACATATCTTCGCACCTATGAATCAAACCAACAAGCGTTCGGACCTTAATAAATTGTGCCATAAGCGTAGAATGGAATAACATATCTCTAAACATCATACATTTCAAGGAATAATAGATACCTAAATAAGTACAAGCAAACACTAAACATTTGGCAACATTGGGATTTCTGCAATGATATTTATAAACTTCTAAACAAGTTTGAAGCCTTGAAATAGCCCCTTAGGCGTAGCGTACGCCAATAAAATTGAGAAAAAGCAGTAAAATTTGTTAGGCAACACACAATACATATGCAACACTATTCTCTATGCCGTTGAATCTCTTATTATGGTTACTCTTTGGTAATACTGCAGCGTCATGACCTTCTAAGTTTTATGGAAACTTCGTTTTCAATTTTTACTGGACATCTATTTTTTGAAAAAATGACGCTCAGCCACTCATTTTAGATATCATGTGTAAATAAAGTCACACTAAAATTGACCAAGTAATCGAAATATGTTATAATATAGATGAGTTCTTGTTTAAAAAATACAACTTTGATATAAATCACCCTGTATACATCATCGAGATTTTGTTTGATTCGGATTCCTGGTGCCTCAAAACATGTATTTGATGTATTCCCGTCAAAAAAGGGAGGGGTCATTTTTTAACCCACTGCAATACCTCCCTTACTGACATGCGGGTAGTAAAATTAAGTTAAAATAAACAAACAGATAACAAGTGAAGTTTTCGAGTATTTGCTATTCTGCAAGAATTTTACACCTGGTTTCAATTTCATTTGGCGATGCCTTGAATGAACGTATAGACATATCAAAACTTTCGATTCAGGCTGAAACTGAAACTACCATTCTATAGAAAAAATTGTTCTTGGATTTTATTAATTTAAATTAAAGGAGAGAGAACGGCCACAGATACGCCCACACAAGGTCGTAATTGAACACAAACACACAATACAAAGACCCATTGTTTTAATTACGAAGAAAAAATTTATATCATATTCCTTTTCAGCACCATCAATAGTAAAAACCTTCTATGCCATCGTTATACAGACTCCTGCTAATTATTTTAAGCTGAGACCCAAACTAAAACTTTCGATTTAATAAAATTCATATAGGTGCGCTAGCAACTGGAACGTTTGTTGTGTTTCCACAATCGCCTATCTCATGATCCATCTGTAGTATATTTAAATCTGTGGTATGGGTAAACAATGTTAATTTTGAAAGACGTTAAAACCAAAACGCGGCCTTTGTTAATATCCAAAAATTGCTTATAGTTCATAAGCTAGGTCCTAATAACACAAAATATGCCATGTATGTTCCTAGAACGTACACGCAGGACATTGAAAACATTCCTGGAATATCCCCAAAAAGACAAGAACATTCCCTGAACATCCCAGAAAAATCCCGTGTCAGCATTTTAAACATTCCCTGAATGTCTTCTTAGAACATTCCTTGAATGTCCATGAATGTTCTTTGGACATTCATAGTATTTTTTTTAGACATTCCTAGTATATACCAGAAATATATGTGGTAATAAATAATGCTTCCTCGTAAAATATACATTTTTATTGAAAAAAAAATCTTTTGAAAAATGTATACTGCTATTGCTAAAAATTCTTATACAATTCATGTCACGCTCGTTTCAAACACCTTTCCTTCGCCTTTCGCAGCCACATGGCTACAGCATATTCCGTCTCTTTTCTAGTTTTTTGGAGACCACTTCTCTCAGCGGAATCTAAAAAAAAACAGTGCATGGTAATTTTTTCTATTCTTTACGATCAACAATCATAAGAGGATACCCGAATACTATTTATCATCACGTTTATGCTTTAACATAATAATATGACTAAAATGATCTAGACAATGAGCTTTTAATTGTCACTTTTGTAACTAGAAAAGGGCACGATTAAATTCTCTGTCTCTATTATCAAACCAAGTAGTTGATAATGTACATTTATGATTTGTAGTAGTAAAAAATTTATTATTTTTCTAGATTCTATCAAATTTTTAAAATTTTGACTTCCAGATTACTTTATAATTATTTATACTTGAACAAGAATAATATTTACCAATAACTGCTTGCGACAGCTTTAAACTTGAAAAGTTCTTTTTCCCTTTTCTACCTATAAAAGAATAGGTCATTGCGGTCTTGTCCGAGATGACTGGTGCCAAACATCTCTTGACAAAGTCGTATAAATTAGTGCCTCCCATCTTGGCAAAATATATGACCTAAAAAAAGGTTAAAAAATGAATTATTAGGAAAAAAAAACGATTAAAATTACTTACTAAACATTTGTAATTTTCGACGGACGCCAAAAATTCTTCCATATGTTCTATTTTTTCAGGACTGTCTACTGGCAGCTCTATAGAACTTTTTTCGAGAATATTTTGCACTAATGGTCCTTCCACTGATGGTTGACAGCTGTTTGCAGATAATTTATCCAGTTTGGCATTCACCTCAATTAAAAGAGACTGTATGTTATACAGGATTTTTGGATTGCATTTGCAGTTGTGAACAGCTGAGACATCAGTTTCTACAAAAATAGAGTTAATAATACTAGGAGTTTCCAAAATGTATGTAATTTAAATATGACTGATAAGACTACAGGAAGATATCAAAAAAGATTTTTTCAAAATAACAGCAAAAACATGTAAAGCAAAGAAAGAATTTTGAGCATTATAAAAAGAACATAATTTGGCCTGTAAAAGGACTTGATCCGCATGAATCTATTTTATTAGGTTATTTTTAATTATCTATTCAACTCACCTTTTAAATTTGCCTCTCTGAAATTGGCCATAGGAATAGGAGTTTCTATAGTATCTGTAATATAGAAAAGAATGATTAACCTTTAAAAAAATAACAAAAAAATACTACCATTGGTATTGGATGCAGCTTTATTAGTGACAGTCTCACTATCAAACGACAGGCTGGGCATACTCCAGGTTGGAGGAATCGGTAAATTGATAACTTTTCCCTGCGGCTTCTTCCTTCTTATAATTTCATCCTCCGACTCGGAAGAACTCAAAATTCTTTTTTTCCGGGGCCTTTTTGTTTCAGGTTCGGAATTTAAGTCGCTACTATATTCCGCTTTAGCTGCTTTAGATCTTGCCGTGGAATAGTCGTCTGAAAAAATAACATAAATACCTCGATAAATACATATCAAATTAAAAAAAACAAAAATATGTGGATCTTTTATGTTCGGTATTATTTAAAAAAAGTCAATAAGTTTGTCCACATTTTCACTAAATAATATTTAAATTTTAGGACAATTGTTTTCACTTTGCAGTTTTTTAAGGGTTTAAAAATTAAGATTTTAAAGAAAAAAAATTATTTTAGAAATAAAATTGTCAGAATCAAATAAATTTGTCTACATACCATAAGTTGAATTGCGAAATATTCGCACCTTATGTGATGGCCAACAACTGTTGAAGTCACAGTGCTTTAAGGCGCTATTCAGTTTTTCTTGGGGTAAAACTGGCCACAGGCAATTTTCTCCATTTATCCACTTGGTGGGAACTGCCTGCACTGCATTATCACTTTCGAAACACACCACCGTCCATGTTCTTGGAGATGACATGACGACTTTAATTAAATCAGATAATTTTTTTAATTAAATGTCATTTTAATGTGAATTTAATAAAAAAAATATTTTAATTTAATCCTCATAGAAAATATATATTAAATCCGAGATTAAATCTATTACGTCCAAAACGAGGTCCAAAATTTGTGACACTACACATTTTTTAAAAAGAGAGAAATTGTTTTTACGTTTTTAAGAAAATAACAATTACATAATGGAAAAAAATTAACAGCGATAAACAAATCTGTAACAAATTAAGCAGTTGTATGTAATAAAGGAAAAACAACCACCTTATTGTTTAATGTGAGTTTAAAAAACTTGTGAAGAACTTGAGGTAACTCCCACGATTTAATGGGACCTTCTTTGCTCACAACAAAAATGTTTAATTTAGAGGATTCACAAGGCAAGTTATACAAATTTTCTAAAACTAAATACTTCTGACCAATTACTGTTACTACATTATTTAAAGAAACAATATTTTTAATAATAACTACACTGTTATCATTCATGAAACAGCAATTGTTTGAATCATCTAAAGCTAATAAAAAATTTTTGATATATATTTTTTTAAACTGTTTCATACCAAAAACACTAGCAATAAGTGGCCCATTAGAATGTTCATATTTTAATACAGGATATTCTGCCCTAATATTTCCAGATCCCAAAACACATTTGTTTCGCTCTACAATTCTATTAACAATTTGTTGAAGGGGTCGATCCCCTTTGCGCACCAATTTTTTTAAAAATAACATATTATTTTCAAAGGGAAAAGCGCTGAAATTTTCAAGGCTGCCAAACATTTTAACATCATCAACAATATGCAAAAGGTTATGCACGTTATGTGATATATTTTCTTCTCCATAGAGCAGTGAAAATGTTTGAATAAAATATTTTGACAATTCAGCAGCATAATCAATATTTTGAGATTTTGAAAAAAGTGTAACTGCAACATGCAATGACATAAAATTTTGGTAGATCTCATTAGTGACACTCTCTTTTAAGATCACTGGTCCAGTGTAAAATAAAAACATCCTAAGCTCCGTTGCTTTCCAATGTTTAATATCAGAAAGCAATCTCGGTTTTCTGGAAAATTCAGTGGGTACTTGATTTTGTAATGACAAATGTTTTTGAGAAACTTCAGAAATTTGCTGGCTTGAAAAACGGTAAGGGGGTTTTCCTGATAACCACAAATTGCTAATTAATTTTTTTACAATGCCGAGACATACTAAATGCATGTAGTCTAGCGGAAAACATGTTATCATGTTCAAGTTAGGTATAGATTCCAAAATAGAAGTATCTGTGTGGTGGCTATCTTGTTCTTTGCGTCTAAAAGTTGCATCTGTTCGAAGATGAAATCCTTCTATTGCAGGAAAACAAATTCGATTCTTTTTAAACACACCTTCAGTATCACATTTAGAACAAGACATATAACCACTATGACCTCTGGTACACTTTATAAAAGCTTTTGCAGGGACATCACAAATAAAGGCTTTAATTTTTACAAAAAATATTTGGCTTTTATAAGTGAAACCATTAGTCATCAAACTGATGATTTCATTTACAAACTTGGACATAAAAACATTAGCATTTTCTGGTTTTTTGTTACCTTGATATAATCCACATACCTCCACAATATTTTTATTTTGAAAAAGATTGATCATTATAGGCCATAACTGACTTCCAGAGCTTTTTGATAATGGAAGACCATCAACATTTACACAAATTTCTAAAATATTACTCCGATCCTCCGAGTCATTAACATCTCTACGATTTAGTAAATTTATGAGACAATTTTCTACCCCAAAATGAAAGTAGACACCTGGTTCTACCTTTTCAATTAGAGAACCAGTATTTCGTGGGGTTTTTAAAATAGTCCTTGGATCTTTGGGCAAATTAATGTCAATCGTTTGATTTAGAATTCGCAATAAATCAGATAAAGCAAAATGATCAATGTTGTGAATTATGGCCCAATCTGATAACTGTTCTATTAAAGTAAACTTGTGTACCCCATGTCCGGTCTGCTCTGATTTATCCTCAATTTTATCATTTAAAAATTCAGTCTCGACAAAATTTTCTTCCTGAATTTTACTTGGAATTTGAGCAATATCACAAAAGTCTAATTCGGAGTCTGTACTTTCCTCTGAAACATTACAAATGTCTTTTTGGGATGTGGAACTTTCACTATTTATACAATAATCAAAATCTTTAGATGTGGAGGGCTCCTCCTCGACTTTCTTAACTTGTTTAGATCGTTTATATCGCTGATAAAGTTTATTAAATAATTTTCTTTTTTCTGAATCCATAATTATTATTATGCAGTAATATAATATGCATAAGTAAACAAATTCTAATTCATAATCTGGATTAAGTAATTAATGTTATTCATCGACTATATTATTATTTCCTTTACTGCAGGCACCGGAAAACAACGAATAAAAAAATAGAAAAAGAATTTTATAATACTTATATACATACCTATTTAAATGAAAAGATGTTTGTCAAAAACAACAAAAACTGCGATCTCCAACAACCACAAAGCACACGGCGATTTGTAGGTTAAGTTAAATTAAAAGCGTGGGTGCGCCGCGCCCTTTACGGTTTGGGTTAGAAGAATACTGGTCCACCAACAACCAACACAACACGCGTTTTCGCTACGGCAATTAATATTCCGTTCCGTTGCGCTCTGATTGATGGATATCAATATTATTCCGCGAATCAACTAAATAACACATGAATACAATACGGAGAATGTTGACGTTCAGACTTCGAAGTTCGAGGTCACGTCACTCACGAGAGAAGAATAGAATGCACCTGCCACCCCACTCACACAATGCACAAATCTCAAATCTGACAAATCACATGCGAAGCAGTCAACAGGTGGCGCTTACTCCCACAAAAAACACTGCAAGATTTCAGCATATTAAAGCTTTT